>NW_006921614.1:13125572-13127749 GCF_000298275.1 Orycteropus afer afer
GGCTGGTGGGTTTGAACCGCCAGTCGTCTGGTTAGCAGGCAAGTGTCTTAGCCACTATGCTACCAGAGCTCCCAGAGCTCCTCTAGAAGGTCCAAAAAGTAAATTAGCATAGTTTTAGCCTGGTAGGTATACTGAACAAAACTTTATACAGTCATTTTGGTGTAACCCTCTCTGATAGTGTCACTCGGTGCAGTCCACATATACCTCACCTACGTACCTCCATAGTGATGTCACTAGCCTTTCTACAAGAGAATTAGCAACAAGGATATGTTTAATGATTGAATAGGAATGAGGAAGAGGGAAAGGGAGAAATATAGCCAAATCTCTGAGTGGTGGGAACATGATAGCCTTTATACCTATAGCCATGACACTCTGGAGACAGGTTTGCCTGGGGTCTTAAGTAAAGAATGTCAACACCCTACCCCATCCCTCTGTAAATCTGTGCCTTAAAGGAGGGGAAAAGTTCCTATAGAATTTCTGGTCATGCCACAACATATTTTTGCTTTGGGTTAGGTCCTGGTCAACTAAAACCCTCAGGCCTTGCACAGGAACTGTGACCAGGGGATTTCTCTCATTGTGTAGTAACATCACTTACATTTAAAATCTCATTACTTTTGGTTTTGACTCTGTTTTTCATTATAAGTCTATAAGGATATTATATTATGAAAATGTAATAGACATGCTGTGGTAGTTAAGTTTGTGTGTCAACTTGGCTAGGCCTGGTTGGGTGGCTGGGCAACTGGTGGTAGTTATTCCCCATTATGAGACTGGCAATCAACCCCATGGTGGGATCTACCAAAAGCAGCTGAGTAGCTGCTTTCGGGATGTGATCTGCTTCCTGTATATAAGAAGCAGCTTTGAGAATGGTCTCTAGCTTATGGCACGCTTGAACCCTGCATATATGTAGCCGTGTTGTTGTTCAGCAGCCTGCCATGCTCTGCTAACCTTGGGACCTTCAATGGACTTGAATTAATGGCCTGCCATGTGGTTTGGTAACAGCAATGTGGCTTTTTACTTGTCAACCTTGGGCTTGTCAGACTCAGTAGCCAGCAGCTGAGTGAAGAAAAGTCTCTAGCTCTAGTGGGCTGGGAGCAGGAGGCAGAGCTGAAGCCAAGGTTGAAGGGCTTTGACCCAGACCCTAAAGCCTGGCACTTTGAACTTGGACTTAAAGCCTCCAAATTGTAAGAATAAACTCCTTTTTTTTAAGGCCATCCCATTTGTGGTATTTCTGTTAGAGCACCACTAAGTAACTAGAACAATAACATAAACAAAAATAAACAATATTTAGGAATAAACTAAAGAAATAATGTGCAAATCTTATATGAAGATTAAAACATCACTGAATAACAAAAAATTTATTTGAACAAACAGAAAAACCCAGTATGTTCTTGAATAGGACAACCAAAACAAAAAAAAAGGAACCAACATTAACCACAAGTTCACATGTAAATCCAATGATTCTAAAAAATACACCAAAAAAAAAAAAAAAGAACCAGAAAAACCTGAGGCAGAAGAGCAATGAAGGTGACTGCTAACTAGAAGGCTGGCAGTTCAAACCCACCAGCTACTCCTCCAAAAGAAGATTGGGCAATCTACTTCTATAGTGATACCGCCTCGGAAACCCAAGGAGGGGTTGTTATGTGTCAGATCTCACTCAAGGCAGTGAGTTTGTATATATATACACACACATATATGTATATATATAGAGAGAGAGATATAGCTTTAAGGAGATCTGGTTGTGCAGTGCCTAAAGCATTTGACTGTTAACCAGAAGGTTAGTGGTTTAAACCTACCAGCCACTCTGCAGACAGAAGAATAAACAATCTACTTCTGGGTTTCTACCTTGGAAACCCAGTGGGGGTCACTATGAGTCAGAATTGGCTCAATTGCAGTGTGTTTGGGTTTTGGTTTTATATAGCCTTTATAATTAAAACAGTGTGACCAGTGGAACTGAATAAAAAGTCCAGAAGCAGACCCAAGTACATGTTGTTGTTGTGTTGTTGTTGTTCTTTGCCCTCGAGTCGGCCCTGACTCATAGCGACCCCTCCTTGGGTTTCCGAGGCAGTATCACTACAGAAGCAGGATTGCCCAACCTTCCTTCCGAGGAGTGGCTGGTGGGTTTGAACCGCCAGCCTTCTGGTTAGCAGTCAAGTGCCTTAGGCACTATGCTACCAGAG
>NW_006921614.1:13137096-13141754 GCF_000298275.1 Orycteropus afer afer
CAGGAGAGTATGGAGGGATGGACACTGGGAAGAGGTAACTATGGGGAGGAAGTGAGAGGGGAGCTGTTGCATTGTGGTAGACTGTGGTCAATGACATGAGACAAAGTATATGTGAACGTGTGAACTGCTGTATGGAAAGTGAATTTGCTCTGTAAATCTTCACCCAAATCATAATAAAAATATTTTTAAAAAAAGAATGTATAACCAAAAACAAACCTAAAGAAATCTACATCTGTGAAAAAGTCAGCTATTCTATTCAGTATAGGGAAAACTAAAAAAAAACCAAACTCACTGCCATTAAGTCAGTTCGGACTCATAGCAACCCTCATTGGGTTTCCAAGGCAGTAAATCTTTATGTAAGTAGATTATTCCATCTTCCTTCCATGGAGTGGTTGGTGGGTTTGAACTGCCAACCTTTTGTTTAGCAGTCAAATATCTTAGGCACTGCACCACCAAAGCTCCTTTAGTAAGGAGAAGGAGGAAGGAAAAGAAAACAGCGAGTTAATCATTATGGTTAGTAATTGTTTCAATCATGGCTGCTAGGTGGCTAAAATTTTCAGTTTTTAGCAAATAGGTCTTTTTTTCAGCCTTCAACACTTCTGATCCTGATCCTGAGTTGTAGCCAGTTGATCCTGATCTTGAGTTCTACCCTGTTGCTTCCTTAATAAACCACTTAACACTAAGTAGGGTTGTGAGTTCTGCATGGTTATTGCAATGCGTCATTGAACCCAGAAGAGTACAGAGTGCTGTGGGAGGGATGTCTGGTCTCAGAATTGGTAAAAAGTTTGAAGAGTAGAAGTATATCTGAGCTCCACTTTATAGGGATCTTGGTTTGCATTTATTTTTCCCAAAGTTAGACAGGTCTGGCTGCTGCTACTACTACTACTGTCAGGTGTTATCAAGTTGGTTCTGACTCATAGCTAGCCCATGTACAACAGGACAAAAGATTGCCCAATCCTGCACTATCCTCACAGTCGTTGCTGTGCTTGAGCCCATCACTGCCGCCACTGTGTCAATCCATCTCCTTTTTGACTGACCCTCCACTTTACCAAGCATAATACTGAAGCTGAGTTGAATTGCAACTTAATTCCCCATCCTTTCTATAACCACCCCCCACCCTGATTGGAGACAGATAAGCGGGCATGATAACTTGTTCCCTTAATTGTCTTTCAGAAACCCAACCAAGACCAACTTGAAATCAGTTAAAACCAGCTCAGATCTGTTTTGGCCCATGGACATGATCAGTGAGACAAACTGGAATGCAATTGCTCAGAACTAACATCTCCCCCTCTGCCTAAGCTCCAGTCAGCTGATGACAGGAAGTCGGTATAACTCATCTGTGGCACTAGCACACTGCATTAAAAATTGACTCTCCTTTTAAACTGAGGTGAATGAAACCTCAGCCAATCTCCAGCTAATTTACACCAAATTCCTAAAATGTATATGAATATGTATAGATCCCTTTCCTGAACTTTACAAAAACTGAACCCCAACCCCCACTCAGGGAGTCAGATTTGGGTACTGGCCCTTATCTCCTTATCATGCTCATGGTAATAAATTATCTTTCTCATCTCTCAAGTACACAAGGTAAGTGAACTGATGTGGGTGGCTTAATCGTGCACCAGGTAGGGACTCACTTTACTCTGACTTCAATATCTTTCTCCAGGGATTGATCTCTTCTGGCAACACGACCAAAGTATGAGAGATGAAGTCTGGGCCTTTCTTACTTCTAAGGAGCATTCCTTGGCTGTACCTCATCCAAGACAGATTTGTTCATTCTTCTGGAAGTTCATGGTATAGTCAATAGTCTTCATCAACACCACAAGTCAGTTCTTCAGTCTTCTTAATCCATTGTGCAGCTTTCACATTCCTACGAGGCTATTGAAAAGACCATGGCTTGAGTCAGGCACACCTTAGTCTTCAAAATGACATTTTTTGCTTTTTAACACCTTAAAAAGATCTTTTGCAGCTGATTTACCCAATGCAGTACATCATTTGATTTCTTTACTGCTCCTTCCAAGGGTGTTAACTGTGGAACTAAGTATAATGAAATCCTTGACAACTTCAAGCTTTTCTCCATTTATTATGTTGTTGCTTATCGGTCCAGTTGTGGAGATTTTTGTTTTCTTCATGCTGAGATTAATCCATATTGAAGGCTGTAGTCTTTGATCTTCATCAGTAAGAGCTTCAAGTCTTTACTTTCAGCAAGCAAGGTTGTGTCATCTGCATATTGCACGCTGTTAACAAGTTTTTCTCCAATTCCGATACTGTATTTTTCTTCATATAGTCCAGTTTCTTGAATTATTTGCTGTGTATACAGGTTGAATAATCATGGTGAAAGGATACAATACTGATGATGCACACCTTTCCTGATTTTAATCCATAAACTACTTCTCCTCCTACCACTACTCCTACCATATTTCCTTAAACACCAGAATAAACTCCAAACGGATCAGCAATCTAAGGGTAAAAATGAAATGATGCAAATACCAAAAGAAAGAATTGGTGAACTCTATAATCTGGAGGAAGCTTTTCTAACTATGATTCAAAAACTAGAAGCAATAAAAGGAAAAATACTGAATTGTGAATACATAAAAGAATCGCATGCCAAAATTTCAAGAAGTAAAGTTAGAGAATAAATGACAAACTGGGAAAAAAGATTTACAACTTACATCTTATGCAAAGGTCTAATTGTGCTAACATGATAAGAGTTATTATTAACTAAGAAGAAAAAGACCAAAAAAAAATTTTTTTAATGAACAAGAGTTATGTATAGTTGAAGGAGAAAAAAAGACAGAAAAAAAGATAATAACTTTTAAGCATATGAAAAGATGCACAGCTTCACTCATTATAAAATAAATGCTGTTAAAACAACACTAAGATCACATTTCTGACCTGATTGGTAAAAATCTCTAAGTTTGACAGTCACACTGTAAAAAGGCTCCAAAGATACAAGTACTCATGTATATCTGGTGAGAGTATAAAATAATACAAGGGGGAATTTAACTAACAAGATACCATTTCTTCTAGGAATCTAAATGATTGTTCACTTCTCTATTAATACAACACAATATTCACACTAAGTTCTTGCTACTGAGAGTGTGGTCTATGGATGAGCTGCATCAGTTACCTGTGAGCATGTTGTTGTTGTTGTTGTCATTTGCCGTCGAGTCAGCCCTGACTCATAGCGACCCCTCCTTGGGTTTCCGAGGCAGTATCACTACAGAAGTAGATTGCCCAAACTTACTTCCGAGGCGTGGCTGGTGGGTTTGAACCACCAGCCTTCTGGTTAGCAGTCAAGTGCCTTAGGCACTATGCTACCAGAGCATGTTAGTAATACTGAATTTCAGGACCTACTGAGATTTAACCTGTGCTTTAACTTCATCCTGCAGATGACCTAAGGAATTCTTGTGGTGCAGTGGTTAAACACATTCAGCTGCTTAACCAAAAGGTCAGTAGTTCAAACTCACCAGCAGCTCTGTGGAAGAAAGATGAGGTGGTTTGCTTCTGTAAGATTTACAACCTTGGAAACCCTATGGGGCAATTCTACTGTGTCTTATAAGGTTGCTATGAATTGATTTGATGGCAGTAGGTTGAGTCACATTTGACTCATAGCGACCCTTCCTTGGGTTTCCAAGACAGCATCACTATGGAAGTAGATTGCCCAATCTTCCTTCTGAGGAGTGGCTGATGGGTTTGAACTGCCAGCCTTCTGGTTAGCAGGCAAATGCCTTAGGCAGGTGAGACAAATCTGGGCATTCTGGCTTCCAAGGAGCATTCCAGCTACATCACTTATCTGTTTTATTGTGGTGGCTTGCGTGTTGCTCTGAGGCTGAAAGCTATGCCACTGATATTTCAAAAACCAGCAGGGTCACCCATGGTGTACAGGTTTCAGTGGAGTTTCTAGACTAAGACAGATGGGGAAGAAGGATGGAGCCATCTGCTTCTGAAAATAATGGCCAGTGAAAACCTTATGAATAGCAGTGAAACACTATCTGATATATTATTTAATGTTCTACACAGACCCTTTTATTAAGCCTTAGACAGGACAAAGACAAAACAAAGACAATCATCCACCATGAGGGAAACTATTAGCATGTACACAATACAGAGAGCTGAACAGTCCACTGAGTCACAGCCATGGGGCTAATTATATATCATTGCAAACAAAGTAAATCATCACAAAATCTGATTAGTGGCAGGTTGATTCATTGCTGCCACAAGCAGGACTATAGAAGTGGAGAAAGGACCATGATTGGTAAAGTTATATAATTGAAGATTAAAAAGGGTTACAGGATTGGTTCTGGGGTTTGAACATCTGTCCATGTGCTGGTATGGACATAGGCTGGTGGTTTAAACCCACCAGCCACTCCTTGGAAGGAAGATGGGGCAATCTTTACTGCCTTGGAAACCCAAGGGGTCGCTATGAGTTGGGTCCGACTTGACAGCATATAACAACTACAACATGGGGCCTAAGTCATAGCCAGAAGGTGGCTGGAAACCACCACCAAGACCCCAACCTTAATTTAAATTAGAAAAGGACACGCTTATGCAAGCGAGGAGAGACAACGCAGGGACGCCAGAGTAGCAGGCCGGAAGAGCAGGAGAAAGGGGATTAAAAGCCAGGAAGCCAGACAGAGGAACAGTCAACCAGGTGG
>NW_006921614.1:13157858-13174505 GCF_000298275.1 Orycteropus afer afer
ACTGTTTTAAGGATCTGTCCTGAAGTACAACACCGTCAGTGATAGGATAATATCCATTCACCTACAAGGAAAACCAGTTTATACTACTATTATCCAAATTAACACACTAACCACCAAAGCCAAAGATGAGGACATTGAAGATTTCTACTAACTCCTGCAGTCTGAAGTTAATCGAACATGCAATCAAGATGTGTTGATTATCACTGGTGATCAGAATGCAAATGTTGGAAATGAAGATTTATCAGTAGTTGAAAAACGTGCCCTTGGTGATAGAAATAATGCTGGAGATCGCATGATAGAATTTTGCAAGACCAATGACTTATTCATTGCAAATACTTTTTTTCAACAACATAAGCAATGACTATATATGTGCACTTCACCAGATGGAATACACAGGAATCAGATTGACTATATCTCTGGCAAGAGGCAATGGAGAAGTTCAGTATCTTCAGCCTAAACAAGGCTAGGAGCTGATTGTTGAACAGACCATCAACTGCTCATATGCATGTTCAAGTTGAAGTTGAAGACAATTAAAACAAGTCCATGAGAGCCAAAATATGACCTTGGTAATATCCCTCCTGAATTTAGAGACCATTTAAAGAATAGATTTGATACATTGAACTCCAATGACCGAAAACCAGAGGAATTGTGGGATGACATCAAGAACATCATCCGCAAAGAAAGCAAAAGGTCATTAAAAAGACAGGAAAGGAAGAAAAGACCAAAATGGATGTCAGAAGAGACGCTGAAACTTGCCCTTGAGCAAAGAGTAGCTAAAGCAAATGGAAGAAATGACAAGATAAAAGAGCTGAACAGAATATTTCCAAGAGCAGCTCGAGCAGACAAAGCCAATCACTATAACAAAATGTGCAAAGACCTGGAGTTAGAGAACCAAAAGGGAAGAACATGCTTGGCATTTCTCAAGCTGAAAGAACTGAGGAAAAAAATTTAGGCCTTGAGTTGCACTACTGAAAGATTCTACGGGCAAAATGTTGAATGATGCAGGAAACATCAAAAGAAGATGGAAGGAATACAGAGTCACTGTACCAAAAAGAATTGGTTGATGTTCATCCATTTCAGGAGGGGGCATATGATCAAGAAACAATGGTATTGAAGGAAGATGTCAAAGCTGCACTGAAGGAACTGGTGAAGAACAAGGCTCCAAGAATTGATGAAATACTCACTGAAATGTTTCGACAAATGGATGCCCTGCTGGAGGCACTCACTCGGTTAAGCCAAGAGATTTGGAGGACAGATACCTGGCCAACTGACTAGAAGAGATACATATCTGTACCTATTCCAAAGAAAGGTGATCCCACAGAATGTGGAAATTATTGAATAATATAATTAATATTACACTCAAGTAAAATCTTACTGAAGATAATTCAAAAACGGTTGCAGCAGTATATTGACAGAGAACTTCCAGAAATGCAAGCTGGATTCAGAAGAGGACGTGGAACAAGGGATATCATAACTGATGTCAGGTGGATCTTGGCTTAAAGCAAAGAATACCAGAAAGATGTTTACTTATGTTTTATTGACTATGCAAAAGCATTCAATTGCGTGGATCATAACAAATTATGGATAACATTGAGAAGAATGGGAATTCCAGAACACTTGATTGTACTCATGAGGAACCCGTACATAGATCAGAGGTTGTCATTCAGAACAAGGGGATACTGCACAGTTCAAAATCAAGAAGGGAGTGCATCAAGATTGTATCCTTTCACCATACTTACTCAATTTGTATGCTGAGCAAATAATCCAAGAAGCTGGATTATATGAAGAAAAATGTGGAATCAGGATTGGAGGAAGACTCATTAACAACCCGTGATACGCAGATGACACAACTTTGCTTGTGAAAGTGAGAATGACTTGAAGCACTTACTGATGATGAAGATTAAAGACTATAGTCTGCAGTATGGATTACACCTCAATATAAAGAAAACAAAAATCCTCACAACTAGTTCAATGAATGGTTTCACGGTAGATGGAGAAAAGATTGAAGTTGTCAAGGATTTCATATTGCTTGGCTCTACAATCAACACCAAGGGAAGCAGCAGTCAAGACATCAGACGACATATTGCATTGGGCAAATCTGCTGCAAAGGACCTCTTTCAAGTGATGAAGAGCAAAGATGTCTCCTTGAAGACTGTTGTTGTTGTTATTTGCCACTGATTCCGCCCCAACTCATAACGACCCCTCCTTGGGTTTCCGAGGCAGTATCACTACAGAAGTAGGATTGCCCAACCTTCCTTCCGAGGAGTGGCTGGTGGGTTTGAACCGACAGCCTTCTGGTTAGGCAGTTAAGTGCCTTAGGCACTATGCTACCAGAGCTCCTAGGTGTGCCTAACACAAGCCTTGGTATTTTCAATCTTCTCATATGCATGTGGGGAGCTCTGCTAGCTTAGCGCCTAAGGCACTTGACTGCTAACCAGAAGGCTGGTGGTTCAAACCCACCAGCCACTCCTCGGAAGGAAGATGGGGCAATCTATTTCCTAGTGATACTGCCTCAGAAACCCAAGGAGGGGTCGCTATGAGTCAGGTCTGACTGGAGGGCACATAACAACAACAACAACATATTCATGTGAGAGCTGGACAATGAATAAGGAAGACTGAAGAAGAGTTGATGCTTTTGAGTTGTGGCGTTGGAGAAGAATGCTAAGAGAACCCTGGAGTGCTAAAGGCCACCTGCCCCCGCTCCCCGCCTACCGAGGCGCGGCCTGAGGTTGCAAGCCGTCCCTGGTCCCCTCCCCGCGCCCCGCCCGCCGTTCTGGCGATAGGTATTTGAAGCCCAGGGCGCCTCCGATTCCTGCTTCCTGCCGCTCCCAGGTCCTCCGCTTTGTTCTTGGCTGTGGCGCCGAGACTCTGAGGTACATGTCTGACTGGGGTCCGGCTCTCTGCTCTGTCGTCCCGGAAGAGCTTCGGAAGCCAGGGAGGAGGGAAGAAACTCCCGGGAGACACTCCCTGGAGCCCCTCGGCTCTCCCCGCTCAACTGCCTCCAAGAGCCGGACAAGCGAAGGCCCAGGACTAAGCCTTGCGGGCCGGCGGGGGCGGGGTGGCGGAACCGACCGTCCGACTTGGGTTTCACGCCAGGCAAGGCGGTGGGGAGGACAGGGCGTCTCCCAGGGAGTGTTTGCCTGGCCGCCAGATGAGCCAAGGTGCGCACCTGAGGAGGAGGAGGTGTTGGCGGCGAACGGTGCCGGAATGGGGGCGGTGCCAAGCCTTCCGGGCTGCTGCGCAGGGCGGCCGGGGCACAGGTGATCCCTACGGTTCTTCGTCCGCTGCGCGCGTGCTCGTGCATGCGGACGTTGGAAACCCCCGAGAGCCTGTGGGTTTGAGGCCAGAGAGAGGCCGAGGGGTGGGTGATAAAGGCGGTGAGACTCGGCTTCCCAAGGGCCTATTTAGACACTCAACGCGTAAGTGGGTGTCGTCGCCCTCCCGGGCTTGCGCTGTGGAATTTGGCGAATTTTGCAGCCTGTGAAGATAACCCTGAGGGCCATTCTAGGTCTTGTTGCTTCTTCTTCTTCTTCTTTTTTAATTAAACTCACTGCAGGAAAGATATGACAAGATTTGGTGTCTTGAAGGCTAAGAGGACAGAGGGGGGACATTTTAATCATATTTGGGATTTATGTGCTAGATAAAATTGACACTTAGGTTTCTTTGCCTACCCCTAAAAAGCTTTCGATTTGGGAAACCAGAAATATGGAAAATTAATATCCAGATGCTGACAGAAATACTCATATGTTGGGTGGAAGTTGTGTTAGATGTTGGCACTTTTGTTTCTGGGCTGTTGTTTGTTTGATGACAAGAATATGGCCCAGCTGCCTGCTTCTCTCTGTTGCAGTTGTAGGACTGATGTAAAGGGCTAAGTAATTTTTGGGTTAAGGTCCTATGACATGTCTCATCACTGGGGCTAAATGGGGTACACTGTGGTTAGCGTGAATTACGGCTGTTACAAGTATATACAGAGGTAATGAAGCATTTCCTGTTTCCTGCTAAGTAACTGTATTCATTTGACTTTATGCCAGGGAAAGGGTACAGTTTTAGTCACACTTAGCCACATAAACTAAGTATTTAAAATTACATAAAGGCAGTTCCAATCCAAGGCAGTTTTACTACAATTCAGTTACTGTTAACTCCAACTAGTAAGAGTAGCATGAAATTAGAGAATCAAAGTAAATGGAATCACTATTCTTTTATACTTATACTAAAGGAGCTCTGATAGCATAGTGCCTAAGGCACTTGACTGCTAACCAGAAGCCTGGCGGTTCAAACCTACTAGCCACTCCTCTGAAGGAAGATGGGGCAATCTACTTCGGTAGTGATACAGCCTCGGAAACCCAAGGAGGGGTCGCTATGAGTCGGGTTCGACTCCACGGCAAATAACAACAACATATCACACGAAGTATATGTTGTGAGGCACTGTGAAAGACCATATGTTTCCAAACTTGCTAGATCTAGGATTAGGCCTAGACATCAAAAGAAAGTAATATGTAATTCTACCCACCATTTATTGAATGCCTGCTGTGAGCCAAGCATGATCTTTTTTTATCCTCATAGTAGACCTATACAGTAGATGGGATTACCTCTGTTAAATAGAAGGCCACTGCTACTCAGAGAAGTTAAAAGCAGACACATAGACATACACAAACATATACACACAAAGAAATGTCCAAGGAAACACAAGTAATGATAAAGAAGGAAAGTTTCCATTAAACCAATCTTTAAATGGTTAAATTATGTAGGAAATTAAGATATCCTTAATTCAAGGCAAGAAGTACAATTAAATAATGACACTTAAACAATCATTAAGACTTAATCAGTTGAATAAAATCAATGATCAACATTGAGTGCTCAAAGGTATTGGTGATACTACCAGAAAAATATGGTGCTAGGATAGATTTATTCTTAATACTCAGTTGTTATGTTTGTGATTAAATTCTGATTTTATTTTTTATTAGATATACTTCTTTTAAAGCAGTAAATATATTGAGATATGTAATGAATTTTGCATATGTGTAGGTTTGTATACACACACACGTTGTTGTTGTTGTTGTTGTTATGTGCCATCGAGTCAGCCCTGACTCATAGCGACCCCTCCTTGGGTTTCCAAGGCAGTATCACTACGGAAGTAGGATTGCCCAACCTTCCTTCCGGGGGACACACACACATACATACACACACTTTTGGTTATCTTATTTACTAAAGCTAGTACCTACTAAAGAAGTAGGTACTTGTGAAGTCAGTGTTAGGCATTGAGTTTGCAATGTGATCCCCTATGAAATGTACATTCTTATTATAGGTACATTCACTGAATGGGAAAAATAAACCCTCAATACAAAGACCTCATTAGATTATTTATAATTTTCTTTGTATTTGGAATATCTTAGTGAGTAATGTTGTTGTTGTTGTTATGTGCCGTCGAGTCGGCCCCGACTCATAGCGACCCCTCCTTGGGTTTCCGAGGCAGTATCACTACGGAAGTAGGATTGCCCAACCTTCCTTCCGAGGAGTGGCTGGTGGGTTTGAACCGCCAGCCGTCTGGTTAGCAGGCCAGTGTCTTAGCCACTATGCTACCAGTAATAAGCTGTTTAAATTTGGGTTTGTTTTTCTTTGCTTTTAGGATTAATATCACTGTAATCTTTTTATGATTGATTATTAAAGATTTATATATTATTGCGAAGTGATAATAGAAATTTCTTTATGATTATATAATAGTGGCAGATTATTTTCAAATTAACATTTCAGGACAAATAAGTAGAGTATTAATAAATGATATTTAATGCTTGGACATATACTTTACATTTAAAAGAGGAACTAGGTGATAGTTGAAGAAATCACTTTTGAACATTAAAATGTTTTATTCTGCACCCAAAAGTAGTTCATAAAATCATGACCATATGTGTTTATCTCCTTTCTCTCATAAAACCCTGCTACGTGACAGTCAAGGAACTTTTTTAAGCATTGAAACACAAGGACAAAGAACCAGACAGGAGACAAACAGTGAACAAGAAAGAGAAGGAAAGTCGCTAGAGGAGGGGTAGGTGATTTAGCCACCTGGAGGAAGATTCATCCTCAGTGCCTGTGGAGGGAACACACCCTGGGTGGAACTGACAGTCTCCAAGTTGGATGCATTACTTTATCTGGAAAGACAGGAATGAACTGTAGGCTGAAAAATGGAGGGCCTTTGTCTTGGGTAAGGAACTCTGGTGGTGCAGTGCTTAAGGCATTTGGCTGCTAACCTAAAGATTTGTGGTTAAAACCCACCAGCTGCTCTATAGGAGAAAGATGAGGCAGTCTGCTTTGGTAAATATTTATAGCCCTGGAAACCCAGTGGGCAGTTACACTGAGCTGGAATCAGTTGGATGGCAGTGAGTTTGGTTTGCTTTGGTTTTGGTTTTGGTCTTAGATAGAAAGTCTATTTACAGAGTAGTTTGATACCAGTTGTCATCTCTCACCCTGGCACCCAGACAGCTAGCCCTCCCTGTCTACTGGCCACGCAACAGATGAATCTCTTAGCTGTAGAAGAACCATGGCTGGGAATTCAGGGACCCCCTTGGTAGTGTGGTTGAGGGGAGAGTCATTAGGCTGTAAAGCAGGAATTCCTGATTAAGTGAAAGCCCCCTGAGCTCCACCCCGCCTGCTTCCAGGCACTAGCTGCAGACCAGACGGCTCTTTTCCACTTGCTGGTTCCTCAACAATAAAGCTACTGCCCCCTTGGTCACACTGCAGTGAAGTCCCAGCTTACATGACCTGACTTTGTGTACAGAATTTCCAATTAGTAAATATGAATTGACTAATGAATTTTTTTTGACATCCAAGGATTGTTAAGCATTTGTGAAAAGCCTATGTATGAAAGAGGGAGACCTAATTAAAGAAGGAACACTGACCACAATAGTGAAAAGACCAAGAGAAAGAGACACAAGGCAGGGAGCAGAAAACAATGCAATGAGGTTATAATTGATGTTTCCAGAGGAATTAGAACAGAAAGCTGTGAAGAACAAACAACAGAGAATAGGAAAGATCCTTGAAAATTAAAAATATAGCTGAAATTTAAAGAAAAAAAAAAGCAAGAGATGGAACATGCAAAAGGATATCATAACTATAAGAACAAAGTGAAATAAGCATGGAGATAACTCATGTTCTTATCTTGTTCCTGTTTGGGGCGTCTCTAATGTTGTATCAGAGACATGCTGGTAGTGCAGTCGGTAGTGCAGTGGTTAAAGTGTTAGACCGAAACGTAAGTGGTTCAAACGCACTGTCTGTTACAAGGGAGAATGGTGTAGTCTGCTTCCTTAAAGATTTACAGCCATTGGCCAGTTCTACTCTGTCCTACAGGGTTGCTGTTAGTTGGACTCAACTCTGTGGCAGTGGGTTTGAGTTTGGGAATGTTTTATCGTCAACTGTCAATGATGTCTGCAGAATAAGATAATCTTTGTCACATTAAAGAAGTATCATTTCCTATTTGATTTAAATGCCTTCATCAGGAATGGGCTCTTTAGTCATTTAATGATTAACATAGTTTCTGATATGAGAATATCACTGCATATCTTGGATAAACCTACCAGGGCATTGTTGATTTATTGCTTCTTTATTATTTAGCAGTTTTTATATAAGGCATGAATATCCTTTGCCCTTTAATAGCTACCAGCTATTCATAATGATTTCCAGTAATATATCAGACAGTGTTTGACTGCTATTTGTAAGGTTTTCACTGGCCAAGACTTTGAGAAGCAGATGGCCCCTTCCTTCAGGTATAGCAAGGATTATGAGTCTGGCACAAGACTGGGCAGTGTTTCATTCTGTTGCACATAGGGTCACTATGAGTCGGAGCCAACTTGACGGCACCTAACAGCAACAGTCACCAGCAGTCATTTTTAGCTGGGAAATGGAATGCTATTAGTGGCTTCAGTATAGGCTTTGAAATTGAGTTAGTTTTTGCTCCTCTTTCAGAATATTAACAATTATGGAATGCTAGAGATGGAAGGTCATACACATTGTCTGGCGTATTCCCTTTTTCATACAGTTAGGGAACTGTTATCAGAAATCAAGGGTTCAGGGTCACAGAGCAGACTTACAAACCCTCTCCTTTGAATGTCCTGCTTTGTTTCTCCTAGTTGCACATTGAAAAAGAAGACTGAAGCTGCTTTATGTTGAGGAACTATTGGTCTTTCAGTGTCAAGTTCCCTTTACACAATGAAACGTGTGCCTGATTTCTGCTCGGCTCCCAAAAGTTTGCCCTTGGCTTGCCAGCCTAGTTCCTGCCTAGTGGGAGTATACATGTGGGAGGTGGAGGAGGGCCATCTGCTTGTTTGAGGTCATGACATAAAGGTCTGTCAGAGAGCAAACTGAGGCTGTTAAAATTAAAGCAAAGAGTTTTATTGAAGGAATAGAACAATCAGGCAGCACTTCACAAAAGTACTGCTGGTGAAAGGAATTTTTCATAGAAGTACAGAGATTTGAGGAATTTACAAGGAAACATTCTGGTTGGTCGACATTTACAAAGTCATGCTTCAATAGCCACTAGAGAATTAGGAAATCCCTTAAGCATTCTTTTGTTGATCATAAAGTTTGAGTCAATCATTTTATTAATCTATGGATTTTGGAGGCCAGCCTGAGTAAGTACTCTTCCTGGGAGCCTGTTAAGACAGGAAGAGAGGGGAGAGGAGGAGCCTGCTACCCCATGCCCCACCCCTGCAGCTCTCCTAAAATATTCTGGCTAGCTGATTTTTGAGTGTTAGCTAAAAATGAGCAGTAAAACAACAAAAATGGAGTTCAGCCTGCATTTTTGTCAGAGGCTTCTCCTTATGCCAAGTGACTAGCGCACTCCCTCTGCAGGCTCTAGGGGAGAATTGCATCCTTCCCCCTGGCTTTTTCCTTCCTCTTCAAAGTCAGCAGTTTAGCATCTTGCTATAGTCATTACATTGGTTTTTTCTCTATTGTCAACCCTTTAACTGCCTTCCTTTTACAAGTACCCGTGTGATTGTATTTGAGCGCACTGGAATAATCCCAGATAATCTTCCCATCTCAAAATCATTAACTTAATCCCATTGTAAAGTCTCTTTGGCCATATAAGATTTCTGGGATTGTGAGGCCTTAGATATCTTTGGCGTGTATTAGAGCTTAAATTCTAAAGCGCTTGGTTTATGGAAGATTGTGGTCTATAGTGGGAGCTCTAACTCCATTGTGAGGCTTGGCATGTCTCAGATGCCATTTGAGTTTTTTGTTTGTTTGTTTGACCTATAAACCAACATTGTGGCTGTGCATAGGCAAGTTCCAGGGCAAACCTAGGGAGGGGCAGTTTGAACTCAGGAAGAGTGTGGTTGAAAGTAGATTATGGTCACCCAAAGTACTAGGGAGCTTGCCTGAGTGTGCCCTTTTCAAGTTTAAATTAAGGTTGGGGTCCTGGGATTGTTTTTGTAGCCACCTTGTGGCTATGATTTAGGTGTGTGGTCATGAGTCATATCTGGACCACCACCTACCCAAGGTAGTCAAGGCCCAGAACTCATCCTGTAACCCTTTTCTGTCTTCAGTTATATATGGATCCCAATCATGGTTCTTTGTCTGCTTCTATAGTCCTGCCTGCAACAGTGATGAATTGATCTGCTACCAGTCATGATTTTGTGATGATTCTCTCTGTTTTTAATCATATATGATTAACTCCATGGCCATGACTTAGCGGACTCCATTCAACTTTCTGTACTGTGTACATGATGATGCTTTCCCTGATCCTGGATTATTGTCTTTGTCCTATTTAAGACTTAATAAAAGTGTCTCTGTTTAACCCTGTTTGAATCTGAGGTCTCTTTTCCCTTATTCTCACTGTCGTCAAGTCAGATCCGACCCCTACTTGGGCTTCCGAGGCAGTATCACTATGGAAGTAGTCTTCCTTCTGAAGAATGGCTGGTGGGTTTGAACCTCCAGCCTTCTGGTTAGCAGTCAAATGCCTTAGGCACTATGCTACCAATATTCAGCTGACCATGTCTTTGCTTGCTTCCTGCTTTCTTTGTTCTTTGGTTCCCATGCACTTCACAGATGAGTAATTGGGAATGTTCTAAAATGCTCAGACTGGGGAAATATTACTCTGGTAAATATTGATAAAAGGTGTCAGAACAAGCACTCTGTTTCCCACAGAGCTCACCTACCCACCTGGCCTACTCTGCTACCTTGTAGACTTTGTGACTGATTGGGCTCTTAGGTCACCTCTTGTCCTTTTACCCAAATTTCTAGCTCTTCCTAGAGCAGTAGAAAGAGAGACTATTGGCTGGAGCTTGGCTGTCTGCCTTTTAGCTTGGATATATCCCTTCACTTCTATGAACTCCAGGATCCCATTAGTAAGATGGACAGTCACTGCCATTGACTTGATTCCAAATCATTGTGACCCCCATTCGGTTTACCTTCTGTAAAGGTTTACAGAAGTATATTGCCCCATCTTCCTTCCATGGAGTAGTTGGTGGATTGGAACCACCACCCTTCTGATTAGCAGTCAAATGCCTTAGGCACTGTGCTACCAGAGTGCCTTAGTTTGTAGTAGGTAGCTCTGAAAACCTGTTCTGGTTTAGCATTTTATGATTCTATGATTCTGACCTACCTGGGATACTGTCACCACACCCCTACCCTGACTACCTAGCTGTATTCCTGATAGAATCCTGCCTCCAGGCCCACAGTCAAACACCTTGTGTGTCAGGGGCCCTGGAGACATGAGGAGCCTGGTCCTGACCTCTGAGGCTTGCATTTAGAGAGGGAGGTAGGCTGCACTTGCTGACTGTGGTACAAGGGTACCTTGCAGTAAATGCCCTTTGCGTAGCCACAGTTCAAGCAGAAGCACAGGAGCAAGGCCTGGGCTGTGGGAGGCAGGAGACCCTGGGGATAGAGGCTGAGATTGAGCTTTGTCATGTGTGTAGGTTTCAGAAAAGTAGAATTGAAGGTCAGAGGTGGTTGTTTTTAAGGCTTTCATACATCTTTGTATGTGGTTGGATATATCATCTTTTATTTTAAGGCTTCAGGCTACCCTTAGAATAAAGTGCTTTATTATAAATTATTATATTATTATAGTCCAATATTATAAAAATATCCAACCACTTTTTTTTTGTATAATTTGTGATTGAAGTTATCATACTGAGTTGTTTTCATATGATAAAGTAATATGCATAACCCACAACCAACCAGACAATACAGACATGACAGCAAAAGTTAATAATGCCTTTTCTGATTCCATCCCCAAGAAGAAACTAAAGAGAGTTGCACTTTGTTGAGTAGCAACTAGGGTCTTAAAAGCTTGCAAGTGGCCACTTATGCAACAATGGGTCTCTGCTCATCTAGAGCAAAGAAGAATGAAGAAAACCAAAGATGTGTGGAAACAGTCTAAGGGACTGGTGGACTATGTGAACCTCAGCCAATATGACCATGAGTCCAGAAAACTAGATGGGAACAGGCTACCACTGTCAATGGCTTGGAAAGGTATCAATGCAGGAGATACTGGAGAGAGTGAGAGAACAATGTGGAACAAAACTCAAGTTCATTAAAAAAGAAAAAAAAAAAAAAAAAAGACCAGGATTACTGGTCTGACAGAGCCTGGTGAAACCCCTGAGACTATGGCCCCTAGTTACTCTTCAAGTCTGAAATTAAACTCACTCCCATGGCTTCCAGCCAAACAAAAGACAGGCATATAGGATGAACATTTACATTAGGTAGATACGCTCCTTAGAACGATAAATCGTGGGAGAACAGAAGGGCAGTATTTGCCAATGGAAATAGCTCAGTGGACAGGAATGCATAGGAAAGATGGACACAGGGAAGCAGTAACTACAGGGAGGAAGTGGAAAGAGAGCTGTTACATTATGGGGAATTGCAGTTGCTGTCATGAAACAAAACGTGTGAACTCCTGTGTGGAAAATGAATTTGTTCTGTGAACTTTCACCCAAGTCACAATAAAAATATTTTTAAAAAAGAGAACAATTGCACGTGTTTCCTTCCTTACTTTCTCTGTGTTAACAAACAAGCATTCAGATATAAGTCCCCCTGCTTTACTCAGAGTGAAGTGCATAGACATGGAAGCCTGTGTTTACACTGTATTTTTAAATCTATCATTTTAGGTCTAACACCATGGACACCTTATCAGAAGCAAACAGCACCTTTGCCTTGAACCTCTTGAAAAAGCTGGGTGAAAATAACTCACAAAATGTGTTTTTTTCACCCATAAGCATCTCTTCTGCCCTGGCCATGGTCTACATGGGTGCTAAGGGGAACACCGCCACCCAGATGTCCCAGGTACCTAAAACCATGTCAAGTCAACAATAAATGGTCTTAGTTGTTCAACTGAGCTGGTCTTTCACATTTCAGATCCTAAAAGAATCACACTTACCAGATAACTCTGCTCATTCTAAGGTGGATGGAGAGGGAGTTTACAGAGAAAGGCACTGTTACCCGTGCCTGGCCATCCTGTGGTGAGCACCTTCTATTTGTTAGAGGCAGAGTGTGGGGCACATGATTCAGAATAGTAGATGATTTCATTGACACATGGTATTAGCTTAGACGTGAGTTTGTAAGTAGATGTACAATCATGGGATTCAAGTTGAGTCTTGTGATACTCTCTTGGGTGTGGTCAGTTATTTTGCAATTGTTAAAAGTAACCTCTTATTTTTATTTTCTCATTCAAGTGCAAAGCTCTCTTAGAATAGCAGTTGTTAGCCAAACATGCTTCCAATAGTCTTTCAATTATTTATCGTTGAGTAACCAACACCCTAAAACTTAGTGGCTTTGAATATGATTTACTACTTTGTTAATCTGTAGGTGGGTTGGGCATGGCTTCTCCACTGAGTGCTGGCTGGGGCTACTTGTATGCCTGCATTCAGCTGGGCTCAGCTGGAGCACCTTGGTTCTCTTCTGTGTGTCCCTGCCTCCTTGATTGCTTCATCCTCAAGGGCATGAGGATGGCCTGTTGAGCAACATAGCCTGGACTTCCTTAGAATATAGTATACGGTGGGTACTCCAAGAGGACTAGCTTGATGTGCAAGTACTTATCAAGTCTCTGCTTCTGTCATGCTTGCTGATAAGCGCTTAACCAAAGCCAGCCACATGTTGAGGCCTGGAGTCAGTGAGAGAGGCTATACCAGAGTGTGAACACCAGTGTTCTGGCTCATGGGGGCCACCAGTGACTGCCAGAGGCTACCTACTGGTCCCTAATGATTCACATTCTGCCCACAGGTAAAGTGCACTTACTTAGTCCTTTCCAAGACCCAAAAGTCTCATCCTGTTGTGGGACAAACAGATTATCTGCCCTAACTCCCCTACCTCATTCACTCAATGTGTACTGGTAAGACAGATGGGATAGTTGCAATAGACCCATTCAAAAAATGTGATGGAGCGTAGGAGGCACATGATAGTCACTGAGCTATAGTGGTTCTGAAACCCAGCCAGGTCCATGATGCCAGTTCCCTCTGCTCTGAGGGCAGAGAGGTTATGGAACAGTCCCATGCCTCCCAGAAGTCATTCCTGTGCCGTGGCCTGTCTTGGCCTTGGCTCTACTCTCTGTGTTGTTTTAGTTTTCTGCATTTTTTTCTCCTTTTTCTATAAGAAATGGCCCATGTCTGTTGCTGAGGAGCTCTGTCAGCATGCTTCCTGCTCATACAAGTATGGGCCCAGACACCTCTTGTTTTGATCTCTTTCTCCCTTTTAGTCCAAGTTGTTACAGCTCCTTTAAAACCTGTATGGGCTTTCAGGAATCAATTTACAGTCCATGTCATTAGACAAAAGCCACATCCACAAATCTGACACAGGACTGCATGTATTAGATGTGTATCATGTTGAGGAGCAGGATACTGAGGGCCTTTGTCCTTAGTCACTTCATCTAGAAAGAAGGATCTGTGACAAACTATACAGGCCATGAGCATAACTAACCTGAGCCAACCTGTTAGGGTTTGAGAAAGGGCATACCAATACTTCAGGAGATTCTGGTTTCCTATAGGACATGATTATAGGGAGACCTTGCAAGAACTGCAGGTAGAGAAAAGGGTTGACTTTCAAGATACTTGCCATCTTTAATGGTATTTATCTTCCTTTACGTGGTAGTACAACACCACACTGCTGTCGAGTCGGACCCTACTCATAGAGACGCCTCTTTGCGTTTCCGAGGCGGTATCACTATAGAAGTAGATTGCCCAGCCTTCCTTCTGAGGAGTGGCTGGTGGGTTTGAACTGCCAGCCTTCTGGTTAGCAATCAAATGCCTTAGCACTACGCCACCAGAGCTGTAAAAGGAGCCCTGGTGGCACAGTGGTTAAGCGCTCAGCTGCTAACCAAAGGTTGACTATTTGAACTTACCAGCGGCTCTGTGGCAGAAAGATAATGGCAGTCTGCTTCTGTAAAGATTTACAGCCTTGGAAACCTTATGGGGCCATTCTACTCTGTCCTCTAGGGTCACTATGAGCTGGAATCGACTTGATAACAAAGGGTTTGCTTTTTTTTTTTACAGTATCTGTAAAAAGAGTCCTGGTGGTACAGTGGATAAAATACTTGACTGCTAATTGAAAAGTGCATGGTTTGAACCCACCAGCTGCTGTGGAAGAAAGATGTGGCAATCTGTTTCCATAAAGACTACAGACTTGGAAACCCTATGAGACAGCTCTACTCAGTCTTACTGGGTCACTATGAGGAGGATCTGTAAAGGTCTTAGTGCTGAATTCAGCATTTCTTGAAGTCAGGGGATACTAAAGATGTATGTTTTATTCTGTGTTTGATTTCAGGCACTTTCTTTAAATAAAAACAGAGGTGCAGGTGATGATGTTCACCAAGGTTTCCAGTCGCTTCTCACCGAAGTTAACAAAACTGACACTCAGTACTTACTCAGAACGGCCAACAGGCTCTATGGAGAAAAGACATATGATTTCCTCTCAGTAAGTCATACTTGTTTTTTCACTAGGCAGTGAAATATGAAGGTACTGGGGAGGAAGGGATAGTGTGTTAGAAAGACCCAATGGCAACTGACAACAACAACAACAGGTTCTTGTTATATAAAAATACAGATAAAGCAGGAGTCCTCATCACCCTCTTTCCCATACCCTATCCCCCACCTTAAGAGCTTTCACTCCCTTCTCCAGTATAAGAGTTTTATAGAAATTTTGTTCTATGGGGGTTTTCTCTACATAATGTCATGATGCCATATATACTGTTTGTACTTTGTTTCTTTCATTTAACAATATGTCTTAAATTCTTTCCATTTCAGTATATGTAGATCTACTCACTCTTTTTAGCTGCTCTCTGGTTTTCCTAAGTGTGGGTGCATCATCCTGTGTTGAACCATTCCGCTATCGAGGAGCATTGAGACTGTGTCCAGTCTGGGCTGTCACAGACTGTGATCTTGTCTATGTGCATGTGCTACCTTATAATGGATTTATAGAAGGAAGGAAAGGAATGAGTCTTTGAATTTTAGTAAATTCTGCCAAATTGCTCTCCCAAGTGCTGTGTTAGTTGACATTCCCTACAGGGTAATCAGCAGGATGCTCACTTCCACCTCCCTCCAGCCACCCTGTGTATTATCAGCCCTTTTCATTTTGATTAAAAATGAGGTTGAACAATGTTTCTTACCATTTACTGAACAATTATATCTTCTGTGAGTTGCTTGTTTATATATCCTTTGCACATTTTTATATTGGGTTGTATGCCTTTTTCTTACTGATTTATAAAAATTCTTTACATGTTTGAGATACCAATCTTATTCTGTTACAAGATTATTTTAATTATCTTTTAAGCTTGTTTCAGACCATAACTTAAAGCACAAAGGATTGCTTGCTTTTCTTTCTTTCAGTTTGGAGATTATTTTAAGAAAAGCATTGATATTTAAAATCTTATTTTGATATTGTAATATAAAAAAGATGAAAAACACCTGTTATTTCCCATTAATTTAGTGTTCTAAGACTCTAATACCAATAGCAATATATATTCCTTTAGTTTGACTAGTCATTACTTATAAAATAAATAATAGACAGTTGTAAAAATTACCCAAGGGTGCAGCAAGTTATCGATGTGTGACAGCTTGCTT
Source organism: Orycteropus afer afer (assembly GCF_000298275.1). Classification (NCBI taxonomy): domain Eukaryota; kingdom Metazoa; phylum Chordata; class Mammalia; order Tubulidentata; family Orycteropodidae; genus Orycteropus; species Orycteropus afer. The sequence goes on from NW_006921614.1 coordinate 13,173,899, forward strand.
TCAGACTATTTCCTTAGATTGAGAGATTATCTAAAAATTCAAAAAGCATTTATAAACAAGCTGAGCCAACCTAATTTGTGAAGCATGAATTATGTGAAGATGAAATGAAATGATAGATTACTCAGTGCAGTGCCTGGGACATAGGAGCATCTGATAATGTTACATAAAGCTGTAGTCATGGTAATAACCCATTTGGTTCTCACAGTAACTCTGTGATGTGTCGCTCTTGCTGCTTCCTCATTTTGCAGGAGAGGACGTGGAGACTTAGGGACATTTAGTGACTTTTCTAGGGTGACACAGGTAGTAGGTTATAGAACTAGTGTTCATAACACTGTGTCATGTTGCCTTTCTAATACTATATACAAGTGGCTAGAGAAATGTAAAATCCTGTAATATAGAACAATTCTGAAAAGGGGGTGCAAAAATGGCAAGGAGGCCACATGTTCTGACCTCCTCTAATCCTACAAGAGGAAGACAGGATTACCAGCAGTAACCCAAGGCCTATTCCTACAAGGCCAGACATGCTGCCTCCCTCCAGCCCTTTCACCAACCGTTCCTCCTAAAGCACCCACCACCTCTCTCCTGGGTTTGATAATTCGCTGCAGTG
>NW_006921614.1:13174795-13190010 GCF_000298275.1 Orycteropus afer afer
ACCTGAGAGAGCTTGGGCACCTCCCAGAACATTGTTTTGTTTTACTCCCAACAGAAATACTCCAGGTGGACAACTTCAGCAATCAGGAGCTCCTCAGTTGCTCATAGAAAATCCCACCTTGGAGTTTACAAAGACTTATGGGTAGAAAAGCCACATTAAGTAATTTACTACACCACAGGGGGATTAAACATTTAGCTCTCAACTGTTTGAAAGAAATATTGGAGAACGGTTCCGTAACGCACTGTCAGTACATAGCTATTTCAATTCACTTGCTGTCCACCAGGTTTTCTGCTTTTACATGGAATAATGTAGATATCATTGCATAGCATATATTAACAAGATAGAGGCAGAACTTAGAATTTTTGAGAGTTGATTACAGTGTATAACTGAGCCATCCAAAATGGCAGCCACCAGCTATTTAAATTTCAGTGTTATTAATTAAAATTAAATATTGAGACCCTTGATCGCACCAGCCACATTTCAAGTGTTCAGGAGCTACACGTGGCACTATATTGAACAAGCACAGACTTAGAACATTTTTATCATCAGAGAAAGTTCTGGTCTAGAGTTCCATATTTCCCCACATTATTTCTGGAACAAAAATCTTGTTCTGAAATGTAGAGGGAGCTGTCTCTCTTACTGTGCAGTGGTTTTTCAGAGAAATAACAGACTAATTACAGCAGCTCAGTGCCTGTATTATCCTATGGACACAGCTCTTCCCTAAAAGGAAGCAGCATTTCATGAAGGTCATTTGATATTCAGGCAACTCTTTCACTTGTTTATAAGCAGAAGATTAAGTATAACTGAAAAACTAGGTATTTAGTCTTTAGGTTGGGAGTTCTGGTAGCATAGTGCCTAAGGCATTTGACTGCTAACCAGAAGGCTGATGGTTCAAACCCGCCAGCCACTCCTCAGAAGGAAGGTTGGGCAATCACAATAGTGATACTGCCTTGGCAACCCAAGGAGGGGTCGCTATGAGTCGAGTCCGACTCGAAGGCACATAACAACAACAACAACAGTCTTTAGGTTAATTCCTCGTATCTGTTTGTAAATTATATTTGTAGATCATGAAATGATTGCTGTTCTAATTTGATGCAGTTAACTCTTGGTGTTAATTATGTTTGTAGCTGTGCAATGATGTTGCTTTGTTTGTCTTAGTCTTTTAAAGATTCCTGCCTCAAATTCTACCAAGCAGAGATGGAAGAGCTTGACTTTGTTAATGCTACAGAGGAGTCCAGAAAACACATAAACACATGGGTAGCCAGTAAGACAGAAGGTGAAATATTTTATTATCCTATTTTAATCATATCTTAAATAACTCTTATTGTTCATTCCTTCACAAACTGTTAAATGTAAACAAGAATGACTTCTTTTCTCTAAATAATTGTAAACTTTAAAAATATACTTCTAAAATATTGTCAACATACATTTTCTAAAATATTGTCATATGACATTTGACATTTTCTGAAATATTGTCAGCATATGACATTTTCTCTAGCTTTTCCCTGCTCTCATAAAAGTTTCTGTGGTGTCTCACAATATTTGGTAGCCTCTTCCAGAATATTCATACTTCTTTTTTTGCTTGATATTAATGTCTTGGTTACCTAGTGTTGCTATAACACAGGTCCCTGGATGGCACAAATAGTTTGTACTTGCCTACTAACCTAAAGGGTAGTGGTTTGACCTATTCAGTGGGGCCAAGAAAAAAAGGCCTGTTGATCTTCTGTTAAAGATTGTAGCTGAAAAAACAAACAACCCTATGGAACATAGTCAACTCTGTAACACATGGGGCTTGATGGCAATTAGGTTTTTTTGTTTTTTTTGCTGTAACACAAGTGGTTGGCTTTAAGGAACAGAAATTAATTTATTTTATTTTCTTACAGTTCAGAAGGCTAGAAGTCCTAGTTCAAGGCATTACACTAGGCGGGAGGTCCTTCTTGTTGGTAGTCCCCTGGGTTCCTTGCTGTCTGTCTTTTAGTGTATCTCTTGTCTTTCTACTCTTTTTATAATTTAGAAGTGATTAGATGTAAGAGCCACCCTGCTTAGTTGTGCCCTCATTAACATGACAAAGAAACCCCTATTTCTAAACAGGATTACCTTCACAGGTACAGGGTGAGGAGTTTAATACATATTTTGCAGGACACAATTAAATCCACAATAATTAGTATAGCCTTTCTTTTCACAGTTGGCATAAAGAAAAACGGGCACTGAGGGACTGGAGAGGTCTCCTGCACCAGTCTCTGTAGCATATACACCCACCCAGTGCCTCAGGACACTTCCCCAAGCTGTCTCCTTTCCCTTAATTTAAACTGTTATATACTTGTTACATTCTCACAGTTTCCTGACAACCCTTTAAATCCCTTTCTTTAAGTCATAAATTGTTCTTTTTCCTCTCAAGATGTACCCTGCACATATTAGTATCTACTTGTTCATTTGATGTGTTTTATTCAAATTGTGGTATTTTTCCTTATCAAAGCTGGATACTCCAAGTTCTTGTTTTTGTTGTTTTAAGGACCCATGAAACCCTTGCTATCAAGTCAATTCTGTCACTATGAGACAGAGAAGAACTACTCTATGTAAGGTTTTCAAGGCTGTAATTTTTATAGAAGCAGACTGACACATCTTTCTGTCATGGAGCAGCTGGTGGATTCAAACTACCAACCTTTCAGTTAGCAGCCGAGCACTTAACTACTGCACCACTAGGGCTGTTTGTCTTAAGGACAGATGTCTCTTTATATGGTGATATTTTGGAGATCATAAAATCTTTTCATCTGTGTACTTGACTCTTATAGGGGATGGCCAACTTGGACCTCAGTCCTGATGCAGGAATCAGAGAATGCTTCTAGCTAACTGTTTCTCTATTCTACTTTTCAGGTAAAATTACAGACTTGCTGCCTTCAGGTACAGTTAATTCAATGACTAAACTGGTTCTCGTGAATGCCATCTACTTCAAAGGAAACTGGGATAATCAGTTTAACAAACAACATACCAAGGAAACACCTTTTAAAATCAGCAAGGTGAGTATTTTGCAATAACAAAAGAGATTCTTGGACATAGTCCCTGTGTTCATAGTGGTTTTTAAAACATGCAGGAAGGTTAACCTCTAGTAACTTTTACTTTACAGGTATTGCTTTGGCAGCTGAGCTGCTGCACTCCCTGACAAACCAACTTTTTTGCTCAACTTTCTCTTTTGTGTATCTCATCACAGGTGACTCCCTTCCCCAGGCCTCTGTACCAGCTCCCTGAGTCATCTGTCTCTATATCACAAATTTGATCAGATAGTTCTCAGATATGAAGTCTTCTTTGGTTTCCTTCCCAAAGTATTTGAGATAGAGTTCAAACTCCTCAGTCTTGTGTGTCCTTTGTAGTCTATTCCACCCTAATCTCCATCACCATTTCCCATCAGTCCCTGCTTGCTCCTTTCCACCAGGGCTCCTCTGGAAGACTTCCTTGACTGTTCTTCTCTGGGTCTGGTGTCCATGCCCCTCCTTTTGGGCCTCACAGTGCCTTGACCCGTCTCCACAAGAGCACTGCAGTGTTCCTTACCCCACTCGCAGAACTCTACTTGAGGGCAGAGACTGCTCTCTTAGGAGTTCTGCCACATAGTGCTTAATCAGTATTGAAGAGATGAATAATCTATAGTCTTCTTTTTTAGAAAAGATAATTGGAAGCACAGAGTTTAGTTTAAAAACAGGTGAACCCAAGGATTGACACAGAGTTTAGCTTCCTCCAGCTTCGAAGATAGCAATTCAGTTTTTTCCTTCTTTTGTTTAACTTTAATTGTAGAGGGTTTTTACACAAAAACACACAAAATACACAAAATAGATTAGTCATAGCCTATTCTTGATCATTGACCAGGAGTTGGATCTTCAAGGCAGACTTGAGCCTGAGCCTTCAGTTTCTCAAGAAATAACACATCCTTTGAGCCTTATTGGGAAATGCACTGTCCTGTTGTCTCCTAGCAAGCGTATCTCTTCTTGGAGCTCTGTGTTCCAATGGAATGTTCTTTTCCATGTCCAGTGCAAGGTCAAGTAGGCAGTGATATCTAGGAGTCTCGAGTACAGGAGAGAAGTTGGGCTATAGATATGAATATTTAAAGTCAGTAGACTGGATGAGATTACCAGGGAAAACAGGTTTAAGGATTGAGCCCTGGGTGCCGGGGGTTTGGAGGTAGAGTTAATGAAGACAAGATGGCAAAGGAGTGGGGGATCTGGGTTTCTAGAAGGGGAGGTAAAAAAGTGGTTCCAGGGGTAGAGTGACCAACTCTGTTGAATATGTTCAATGTGTGTCAACTGGGTCATGTTTCAATGTAATGTTTTTATCCATGTCCTTTACAGAATGAGGAAAAACCTGTGCAAATGATGTTTAAGAAATCTACCTTTAAAATTACCTATATAGGAGAAATATTTACCCAAATTCTAGTGCTTCCCTATGTCAAGAAAGAGCTGAATATGATCATCATGCTTCCAGATGAAAATACCGATTTGAGCATGGTAAGGAGTGTTAAGCAATTGATGATTTTTGATGGTAGCACAGTGCTATCATGCAAAGAGAATGACACTGGATTTCTGCTATAGTCACTCTCCCTGGTTCCCAGTTAGTAACTTCTAATGCTAGCAAACTTCCTTGTATTCACTTTCTGGAACTCAGAGGTAAAAGGGGTGGTACCAGGGAGGGGAATTCTTGGAGTGTGAGAACCTGTTGATGGTTGCCAGAGAGATGTGAGTAAATATTTTCAGGAAAAAGTTTCCCAGCCTAGTTCTAACTTGATACTTACTGTTAATTGTGCTTCATTTCCTCATTCATTGGACCCTAGTCATTCTGTAAAAAATAGTTACATTAAGAGAAGCTAATACTGTTTTAAAGATATTTTGAAAACTGTTCAATTTTACTGCTTTGAGATAAATAAATGCAGTGTTGTGGGAGGAATTCTGTTCATTCGAGGTACAGTTGGCCTTCCTTACCTGATCAGAGAATAGAAATAAGGTGAAGCCTGAAGAATGAATCTTGTTTATGATCTTTTCTTACTGAAACAAATCACAGATCCCTTCAAGTTCAGAGCAAAGAAGAGTTTGGAAAGGAGAGTTTCATTTTTTCTTGCTACATCTCTTCCAATGAGCCTGTGTTATTTTTGTAATTTAAAACATTCTTTCTTTTTTTTTTAATTTAAAAGATTCTTTAAAAAAACTTTTTTTAAAAAATGATGATGTCCTCAAGACCATAGTGATGTGAGTAATATGGAAAGGTCAGAGCTGTAAAGAAATAATTACAGTGTGGGTGTCCAGTGCAGTGGTGGAGGTGCAGACAAAGTGGGATGCACAGAGGAGAGCTATCTCAGAGTTTGAACTGTTGTTGAAAGAAGTGGAGCTCAGGAGGCAGAAAGTGGGCAGAGAGGCCATCGTGGGAAGTGAGTGTGTGAAGAGGCTTCAAGTGGAGTGGATGCCAAGGAGGAAGAACAGCAGAAGGTGAGGCGTAGGAGGAGAAGCTGAAAGGATAGGCTAGAGTCAGAGTGAGACCTTGCCTTAGAGGCAGTGAGTTATCGTACCACATTTCCCAAAGATTGTTCCTTGAGATTCGAGATTGTCAGGATATTCCTCAAACACAGGGTGTCATTGGTGTAATAAGTTTGAGACTACATGCTACATATTTTCTTCTGGGAAATTCAGAGTGTACGTTTTATCATATTAAAGGTTCTGACAAACCCTGCAGGGAAGAAACATTTTAAGTTGTGCTTTTACCAGTATTTCCTTAGCATACATGCCCTTTCCTCTTGTAACACCCAGTTATGTCCAGTGGGAGTGGTATTCTGAATATTGAACACACTTTAGAAAATGCTGCTATTTGGAAAGGACTCAGGCTGGGGTTGAGCCAGGTGTTCTGCTTTATAGATTTAGAAGGTGATTTTTTTTTCCTCGTGGGCTGTTTCCTCCTATGGAAAATGGTGACAGTGCTGCCTATGAGGGCTACTGGAGAATTAGATGGTGTGTATAATGCCTTTGTTTAATAATGCAGAGTAAGCCGATGACAAAGATTAGTAGTCTTCTTCCCAACCTGCCTAGATGGTTTTGGCTTTGTCCGGCAGAAAGCACTTCTGTGGCAGAGCATCTCTAACTCTGATATGAATCACTTGGGGATCTTTTAAAAAATGCAGATACTGAAGCTCCCAGGTGAGGCTGAGCCTGCTGGCCCCTGGATTCTCAGCAAAATTGTAGAGAATCAGTGATGATTATGCAGGAGAGTATTTTGCTTTTTAAGAAAGGGAATCCTATGGATGCTATGGATGAATTGACAGAAAAGACGGAAGAGAGATGAAGATAGAACAGAAAGGTACAAGCATGACAAAGGCCTGACTGAGGGCAGTAGCCATGGAGTTGGAGGAAAGGCCAGAGTGGAGCTCTCTTTTTGGAAGTTCAATCAACATAACATAATTGGATTCATTGGAAGGAGGCAGAGTGAAAAAGATCAAATTTGAGATATCCCACTTTATTATGCTTTCAATAAGATAGAACATCAGACTGTAAGAGGAGAGCCCTTCTCTCACAATGGGAGTCAGACCTGTGCCTATTGTAAATTTCTGCCTGAGGAAACAAATTTGCATTTTTGGAGTTAAAGAATCAAGGGTAGAAATGTAAAACCATCTTCTAATTAAATGGTTTACCACCACTAGTCTGTCAGTTTGTTGCACTGTGGTGGCTTGCTTGTTGCTGTGAGGCTGGAGGCTATGACATCAGTATTTCGAATACCAGCAGGGTCACAGGTGGTGGACAGGTTTCAGTGGAACAGACTCGAAGGAAGGAAGGGGCCATCCACTTCTCAGACAATTGGCCAGTGAAAACCTTATGAATAGCAGTGAAACAGTCTGATGTATTATTATAAAGGAGAAAGGCTCATTAATAACCTGAGATATGCTGATGAACAACCTTCCTTACTGAAAGTGAAAATGACTTGAAGCACTTACTGATGAAGATTGGAGACTACAGTCTGCAGTATGGATTACACCTCAACACAAAGAAAATGACATCCTCACAACTGGACCAATAAGCAGCATCACAATAAATAGAGAAAAGATAAGATTAAAGTTGTCAAAGATGTCATATTGCTTAGTTCCATGGTCTGCGCCAATGGAAGCAGCAGTCAAGAAGTCAGAGTCATATTGCACTGGGCAAATCTGCTGCAAAAGACCTCTTTAAAGTGCTGAAGAACAGAGATGTCTCTTTGAAGACTAAGGTGTGCCTAACCCAAGCCATGGTATTTTCAGTAGCTTCATATGCATGTGCAAGCTGGACAGTGAATAAGGAAGACCAAAGAAGAGTTGATGCTTTTCAGTTGTGGTGTTGGAGAAGAATACTGAAAGTACCATGGATTGCCAGAAGAACAAAGAAATCTGTCCTGGAAGAAGTCCAACTGGAATGCTCCTTGAAAGTGAGATGGCCAGACTTTGTGTCACCTACATGGTCATATTGTCAGAAGGGACCATCCCCTGGAGATGGATATCATGCTTGGTAACGTGGAGGGTCAGCGAAAAAGGGGAAGGCCCTCAGTGAGATGGACTGACACAGTGGCTACAACAGTGGGCTCAGGTATAGCAAGGATAGTGAGGTTGGCGCAGGATTGGGCAGTGTTTCTTTCTGTTGTACACAGGGTTGCTATGACAGAGCCAACTTGACAGCACCTAACAAAAACAACAGTTAAATGGTTTAGCATTGTTGTGCTCTCTTCTGGAGCTGTCCAATACAATAGTCATAACCATATAGGTCTATTTAAAGTTTATTAAATAAAATAAAAAAATTCTGTTCTTCATTTGTACTACCCACATTTCAAGTGTTCAGTAGCCACATTTGACTAAACCCAGAAACAAAACCTACTACCATCAAGTTGATTCTGAGTCAGAACTGCCCCATATGGTTTCCAAGGCTGTAAATCTTTATAGACACAGACTGCCTCATCTTTCTCCCTCAAAGTGGCTGGTAGGTTCGAACCTCCAGCCTTTTGATAAGCAGCTGACTGCCTTAACCTTGGTGCCACCAGAGCTCCTTACCTTTTAATAATGGCTACCATATTGGACAGCATAGGTGGTCCAATACCATTAACATCATAGCAGAAAATCTTACTGTACAGAACTGTTGCAGATCTTAAAATCTTCACCTCTCTCCTTCCAGGTGGAAAAAGAACTTACTTATGAGAAATTCATGGAATGGACAAGGCCTGATATGCTGGATGAGGAAGAGGTAGAAGTCTTCCTTCCTAGATTCAAGTTGGAGGAGAATTATGACATGGAGGATGTCCTTTGCAGTCTAGGCATGACCGATGCCTTTGACCAGGGCAAGGCAGACTTCTCTGGAATGTCATCTAAGAGAGACCTGTATCTATCCAAGGTCGTGCACAAGTCTTTTGTAGAAGTCAATGAGGAAGGCACAGAGGCAGCGGCTGCCACCGCTGCCATCATGATGATGCGCTGCATAAGGATCACCCCCCGATTCTGTGCTGATCACCCTTTCCTCTTCTTCATCCAGCACAGCAAGACAAATGAGATTCTGTTCTGTGGCCGGTTCTCCTCTCCATAAGGAAGAGGAGTCATTGATTGTAGCTGTTCTCTTTTTTCCTACCCACCTGCTTTTCCTCTGATGCTTGGTAATGTGCCTGTAACCCAAAGTGACCTTATTAGTGTAGTGTTGACAGTTCAGAAATAAAGGGCCTCATTTTGACATTCTTGGTTCACAACTTGTGTATGTGTGTGTGTATTAAGTGTTTTTCTAGGCTCTGTAATGGAATTCTCTGGGGGTCTTGTGGCCACGTTGGCAGTGGTAGCCCTGACTACTTAGCAGAATGACTCTGCTGGGAAGGAGGTATCCTCCCCACTACCCTCACTCCCACATACAGCATCCCATGCACTTCCTGGGTCTTCCTTTGTGCTGAGTGCTGTGGCTGTAGTACTGACCTTATAAGCTGTAGTACTTTTCGCCCAGGCACAGGAGATAAGTATTACTTCTCCTTCTTCTCTATTCAATAGCAAATATTAAAGCTGGTAATATACTGAGCATAAACTCAAATAGCACAGCACAATTTTTAATGCCCATTTTTAATGAGGGATTAGAAAATGAAGTAGAGGAGAGGAGGAGGTGGTGAAGGAACAGGTCTCAGAAGTGCTTAGCGGAGAGCCCTGATCCCAAACTTTGTTCAAGTTTTTCAAAAGCCAGCACAGGTGGGGAGAACAGTAACCCAGATGGTGAGAAATCAGCCCCAATTCCTCTTGTGTTTTTGCTTATATAGTGGTTCCATTCCCCTTCTGTTTTGGCTTCTATAGTGATTTGCATTCACAGGGACACGTAGTCCACATGCCTATTCACATGCACAATTCTTGTGCCTGCCTGGAAGATTTAAGATTGCTCTCAGGAGGTCGAGATGGTTAGAAAGAGCCCATCCTCAGAGAAGTAGTTTTAGACCACATCATGAGTAAACTCAGATGGCTTTGTGTGTTACTTGAAGGACTAAAGAAAGAAAATGTGGCTAAGGTTTCTGTAGCTGCAAGTGTTACTTACTGTGTTCAGCTGTGCTGTTTTCTAGGCGGTAGCTAAGAGGACTGCTCCACTGACCATTTGTTGTCAGCAGGAGCCTGGGCTAACTTAAGTAATGCAACTCATATTTTCACGCTGTAGTTAGTCCCCTTCCCCTGTGTACCTAGACTAGCACCTTGGCTATGGGGAGATAGTAGGACTGAGGAGCAGAAGGCAATGTGGACATTACTGCGGGCCCAGAAGAGAGATGGGGGTTCATAGGTGCTGCTGTTTTAGTTATACTCATCCTGCCTCTGCATAATACTATTTGTATTTTTAAAAATATTAGATCAAGGGAACTTGTAAAGAGGATTCAAGGGCGAGGAATGACCAGTTTACATGATGCTTCCATCGCAGAGGGCACCTCCAAGTGTTACTACTGGCAGCAACAGTAGGATGTCTTGTTCCCCAGCAGGGATGGGGTGGGGGAGTCAGCCCATCTTACAGGGCCTGACTGGGAGTCCAGTTAAGTACAGGGTAGGGGCTGGAGGTGTGTGTGCAAGTGGAATAGACAAGAACCACTCAAGTAGTAAGACCTTTTTTTTTTCTTTTCCCTGGGATATGGACTTCAGACCACATCAGTACATAAGTTATCAGTGGTGGTCCCTTCTGTTATAACCTATAGTACATTAGATCATAGTCATGTGAAAACCACTGGACCAGGACATAGAACAAACCATACACAACCTACTCCAGGAATCTGTTAGTCTAACACCCCACGTTCTTTCACTGTAGCAGAGTTGCCACTTAATATTTCATTACATTTCAGTAAAAGGCACAACCACTGAATAATGCTCCCACATCTTTTCTGAAATTGCACCAGGAGACCTTCCCATTGTGTGGTGCAGTGTTAGCATCCTAGACCCTGGGTTGCTAACTGAAAGGTTGGCGTTGGAGTCTACCCAGAGGCTCCCTGGAAGAAAGGCCTGGCCATCTACTTCTGAAAACTCTGCCACTGAAAACTATGGAGCTCGGTTCTACTCTGACACACGAGGTCACCATAAGCAGAGATCAACATGATGGCAACTGGTACTGGTAGGATTTAATTCTAGGAGAAAGTCGTTCTCCCGATCGGCATTCACAGGTTTACTGAGCACCTGCATGGTGTGGGGTGACTTATAAAGATGATTTTATTTAATCCTTAGTAATACATAAACTCAGGAGGAATCGGAGGCTTAGGAAGATAAGTAACTTGAGCAAGTTCTTGCAACGAGCAAGTGGGGCAGAGCCTGATCTGATGTCAGGTCTGGTGAGGCTGAAGCTTGTGTTCCCTCCAGGTGCCAGAGCCGGCCCATGGTGTAAGAATAGGGAGTGGGCTAGTGGAAACCTCAGCTCCCACTGAAGGCAGCTGGCAGCGCAGTGCAGGTGGCGAAGGACCGAAGTGTCTATACCTCCACTGTAAGGTCTCATTTCTTCGGCTCTGCTCTCCCATCTGAAAAAGGGCTGGGGAATTTCCAGCACGACAACACTCAGAATTGGACCCCAGACAAGGGCCTCCCATTGCTGCTGGACTCTCAGACTTCGGCAGGGTGGAGGCGCCCTGCAGCAGTGCCCCGTGGGTGTGTAAAAAAATCTCTCCTTCCGATTCCCGAGCAAGCGGAGCCCCGGCGCGGGTATCTTGCTCTCGAGGACCACCCAGGCCGCAGACACACACTGGGAGCAAAGCCGAGATGCTTGGAGTGGCGGGGCCGAGCTGGTGCGGCAGATGGCGCTGTGGGGACCCAGAGGTAGCTGCAGTTCCGGGGTCAAAGGGGAAGGGGGCGGAGGGCTCGGTGCCCACGCCAGGCGGGTAGGACGTCCGGAGCAAACCCAGTGACCCCAAGAGGGGCTGGGGCGCAGGCGCTGAGTTGTGCCCCGCCCCCCTTCTGAGGATTGTGGGATCAGCCTAGGCGACCTCCTGCTGTTGGCGTTTTACTGCGGGAAGCAGTGAGCTGCTTACCAAAAACTCTAGGGATCGAACTCAAAAGCGGCACCCGAAGACGAAAAGCACCATCGGCTTCCATAAAGATTACAGCTTGGCTCCTGTGGCTTCCAGCCAAACAATAGGCATATGGAGTGAACAGTTACATCTGGTAGATACACTCCTTGGAGCTATCAATCACGGGGAACAGAAGGGCAGTGTTTGCACAGGGAGGTATCTGGGTGGGGGGAGTGGGGAGTGCTTGGGAGGGAAGGAGACACAGGGAAGAGTTTTAAACAACGGGAGGAAGTGGGAAGAGAGCTGTTACATTGTGGGGAATTACAGTCAGTGCCATGAGACAAAATGTGTATGAACTGCTGTATGGAAAATGAATTTGCTCTGTAACTTTATCCCAAAACACAATAAACATTTTTTTAAAAAAATTAATCTAAATCCTTAATATCATCAAATACTACCGGCCCCCCTCCCAAAAAAAAGATTACAGCTTGGAAACCCTATGGGGTAGTTCTATTCTGCCCTGTAGAGTCACTATGAGAAGGAATGGACTGGGAGGCACACAACAAGGGCAGGTGCAGAACAGGCTTGCAGACCATCTTGAGCAGTGACCAGAAACCCATTGTGACCCAGGTGACGGTGAGAACAGCAGTGAATACCCAGACATGTTTATAGTAGGCTAAATTAGTGCACTGAGTGATACTTCGGTTTTATTTTTTAATTAAAATTTTTTTCTAGTATAATCAGAAAAAAAGGAGCCCTGTTTGCATAGTGGATAAGGCACTTGACTGCTAACTGGAAAATTAGCAGTTCTAGCCCACCAGCTGCTCTGTGGAAGGAAGAAGGGGATAATCTATTTCTGTAAAAATTTACAGCCTCAGAAACCCAGTGAGGTCGCTATGAGTCAGAAATGACTCAATGGCAGTCAGTGGTTTTTTTGAGTTATAATCAGCAAAATATCTTAAACTGGGTATAGGGAAGATTGGGAGCTCTGGTAGCATAGTGCCTAAGGCACTTGACAGCTAACCAGAAGGCTGGTGGTTCAAACCCACCAGCCACTCCTCAGAAGGAAGGTTGGGCAATCTTCCGTAGTGATACCCCCTTGGAAACCTAAGGAGTGGTCGCTATGAGTAGGAACCAACTCAAGGGCAATGAGGTTGGGTTTTTTTTTTTTTTTAGTAGGGGAAAAAGGCTTCTGTTATATTCAAATATTGTGGAAAATTGTGTATGTCTGCTCGTTCCTTGTGAGTCATCAGCCTCACATGCAAAGCTTTCCTCTTCCTCACATTTCTCCTGTTCTTACCCTCTCACCCCACAAGAAGATTCCTCTTATTTCCACTCATTGTTCCTTGATTCTGCTTGCCCTTAAGCAATAGCTGAAGTGCTGTCTGTTAGGATTGCCTCGCTGAACTTGGCAGGACTGTTGACAATGCAGATGGTGGCCTGGAACTTAAGCACCTTCCGGTGCAGGCTTTTTCTAGTGCAGGACTTGGTCTTCTGAAATAGTATTTTTTTCTGAAGCTTGGATGCCTAGTCTAGGGAGAAGAGTGGAGTCATCATTTAAGGCTGACTACATGTGACTGCTCTGGTAGTGGCTAAGACACTTGACTGCTAACCAGAAGGCTGGCGGTTCAAACCCACCAGCCACTCCTCGGAAGGAAGGTTGGGCAATCCTACTTCCGTAGTGATACTGCCTCGGAAAATCCAAGGAGGGGTCATTATGAGTGGGGGCCGACTCGACGGCACATAACAACAACAACAACAACATGTGACTGCTCTGGTAGCATAGTGGCTAAGACACTTGCCTGCTAACCAGAGAGCTGGCGGTTCAAACCCACCCAGCCACTCCTCGGAAGGAAGGTTGGGCAATCCTACTTCCGTAGTGATACTGCCTCGGAAACCCAAGGAGGGTCACTATGAGTCGGGTTTGACTGCCTCGGAAACCCAAGGAGGGTCACTATGAGTCGGGTTTGACTCGATGGCACATAACAACAACAACAACACGTGACTGCTAACCAGCAGGCTGGCAGTTCAAACCCACCAGCCACTCCTCAGAAGGACAGTTGGGCAATCTACTTTCATAGTGATACCACCTTGGAAACCCAAGGAGGGGTCGCTATTGAAGTAAGTGACTCCATTTTGTAACTCCATTTTTGTAATGTCCAGCTATGACTAGTGATATCTTGCTAAAACTCCATTTTATGTGGCTGAAGTAACCATCTCATCCTGCCCCCACTCCCGGTGAGTTAGGGGGTGCCCCCCTTTTTTCTTTTCTAGGCAACTAAATCACCCCTCAGTGAACACCTGCACTAGAGCTTGTACTCTGGGGTGGTTATCAGAACTAGCTCCCATCACCCCTTGATGGACACCTGTGCTAGAGCACGAACACTGGGGTGTTTATCAGAACTAGCCACCCTCACCCCTCGATGAATGCCTGTGCTAAATCACATACTCTTAAGTCCTTGAAACTGCAACTTCTGCTTCTGTATTGTCACTTGCTTGCCTGTTTGTGTTTAAGCTTTATAAAGCCTACCTAAAATCGGGCCGTTACTGCAGCATAGAAGCACGCTTCAGCTCCCTGCAGTCGGCAAGCCTAAATAAAACTCTTTTACCCAAAAGTGGACATGATAGTGGCTATTACTTTAAATTGAACCCATAACCCTATGAGTCAGACTGGACTCCACAGCAGTGCATTGCCTTGTGTTGTTACATTGTCTGGTGGTGGTGTGCCTAAGGGATTTGATTGCTAACCAACCAGAAGGCTGGTGGTTCAAACCCACTAGCCACTCCTCAAAAGGAAGATTGGGCACTCTACTTCTGTAGACACACCGCCTTGGAAACCCAAGGAGGGGTTGCTATGAGTCAAATCGACTCGATGGTAGTGAGTTTGGTTTACATTGTGAATACGTGGGCCATGTTTCCATCCCCTCCCCTCACTAGGACTGTTTGGATTTGGATAAACAGGATTAGCCTCACATTCAGGCTCCAGTTTCCACTTGGATACTGCATGTGCCACTTGAGACATACTTAATTGTAATCTTACCCAAAATACACAGAGAATAAAGAGGACACTCTCTTCAGTTCATTGTATGTGGATAGCAAAAAACAAAAATGAAAAAACCTCACTTTCACTGAGTTTATTCTGACTCATAATGACCCAACGGGACAAAGTAGAACTGCCCCATAGGGTTTCCAAGGCTATAAATCTTTACAGAAGCAGACTGCCTTATCTTTCTCCCACGGAGTGGCTGGTGGGTTAGAACTAGCAACTTTGTGGATAGCAGCTGAATGTGTTAACCATAGCACAGCATAGAAAGTACAAGAAAAAAAACAAACACACTGCCCTTGAGTCGGATCCAACTCCTAGCGACCCCTCCTTGGGTTTCTGAGGCAGTGCGGAAGTAGATTGGCCAACCTTCCTTCCGAGGAGTGGCTGTTGGGTTTGAACCACCAGCCTTCTGGTTAGCAGTCAAATGCCTTAGGCACTACACCACCAGAGCTCCTAGGAGAGTATGAAAAAGTTCCAAGTTTATTTCAGGAATACAAAGTTGATGAAATATGATAAAAATTAATGCCATCTATCACATTTACAGAATTAAGGAACAAAGTCATAGGATCATGTCAATAGGTACAGAGAGAGCTGCCTAACTGAAGGAAACTACAGTGGCTGAGAGGCACAAGTAATAGGCCCATTTATTGTTTGTTTATTTTTTCCTCTTGTCAGGCCAAATGCAATATATATATAT
>NW_006921614.1:13190110-13192552 GCF_000298275.1 Orycteropus afer afer
ACACACACACACACACACACACACTAACTTCATCATTTTTATAGACATCATTTTTAATTGTTACTGCTTTTAATCTGTAGACAGAATTTTGGATAAATTTTCAACCATCCTTAGAAAAGTGTTTCCAATCTCATAAAAACAAAAACAACTTATTTTTGTGGTTATTTAGGCACTTTTTTAGATTGTCAGGAGGAATTATTATTACCAATTTTCTTGAAATTCATACAATTATACATATGGGGAAAGAAAGCATATGCTTTAAAGAAAAGGATAAGAGAGTAAAGCATGAATTCACTTTTCTATACCATGTGGAGACCTGGAAGGGCAGTGCCAGGCACAGGGGCAGGTAAACTTATCTCTTCAAGGCAGATTCATCTGGCCAAGTGTAGACATTCTAATTCAGTATGAACTCAAACCTCAAACCACCTTACCTTTATGTATGCTTCCAGTAAAACTTAGCCTTTCTTAATATAGACAAATGCTCTTAATTTATCATTTAAGTATACTCTCTAGGTGGCCAAAGGCAGATTGAGATTTAGCATATGGAGGCTTTCTTATGATTGCCACTCCTAAACCCCATACCCCATGGAGTCCTTGTTCCGGGCACTCAGCTAGATGCATTCAAATGTGACTTTGCTAAAAGATGGTTTTTAGAGAGGGAAAGGAAAGTTGAAAATGAGCATTATGACTTCTATGTGAACTTGCAGGTCATTTAAAATATCCTCCTTAAAGACATTGCCGTTCTCTTATTTTTAGAGGAAACAGATACACACACAACTGACATCAGATTAAAGATTAACCTACACATTTTTCTGAAAATATAGTCAGAATTTGTTTTCTCAATATATGAACCCTATGTAGCACTTATGTACATCTATCTCTCAACTGTCTCATTGCCGTCGAGTGGATTCAGCTCATAGCGATCCCTCCTTGGGTTTCTGAGGAGGTATCTCTATGGAAGTAGATTGCCCAGTCTGCCTTCCGAGGAGTGGCTGGTGGGTTTGAACTGCCAGCCTTTTGGTTAGCAGTCAAATGCCTTAGGCACCATGCCACCAGAGCTCCCATGTATACATCTATATAAACCTAAATATTGAAGTATGAAATCAAATTGGCAAATGTGAAACGTGACCAAACAATGATACTTGAATATTAAAGAAGATAACGAAAATAATTAAGATTGCTTTATTTAAAAAATTTATGCTGGGTATACAGGTGTGCTATATCTCTCTCACCATCTCCCTAAACTGCTAATGGAGGTAGAGTATGTGCCTTAAGGGAAGTTGATTGTCCTGTTAAGCTATCTTAAAAACCAAACCAAACTTACAGCCACTGAGTCATATCTGACTCATAGAGACCCCTCCTTGGTATTCTGAGGTGGTATCACTACAGAAGTAGATTGCCTAACCTTCCTTCTGAAGAGTGGCTGGTGGGTTTGAACCGCCAGCTTTCTGGTTAGCAGTCAAATGCCTTAGGCACTACACCACTAGAGCTCCATAGTGGAGTAAATGCCGGAAGGAATGAATGCTTCTGGCACCAGTAAATCAATAAATGACCATTGCCTGTAGTGAGCTTTCTACTTTTATTAGCCCCTTTTACTTTCTATTACCTTCTTTTATTGACCCTTCCTCTACCAGTTCTCTATGCATGCTAGCTGGTACACAGTCATGGCTGCCTGTCCAATTAGTATTTAATCCAGGGAAAGGGAAATTTAAGTGCTCTTCTGAGAAGTGAACTGGGGTGTGCTTGAGTGCAATCCTGTGGACAGGAGCCTAACTTTGGGGAAGCTAGGCTGATGTGATGTGTGTTGTTCTACTCACCCCTGTCATGTTTATTCTGTGACTGATAAATGCTTATTGATCATGTGAAAAGCAGTCTCTGACCTGTGCTCTGTTCTAAATCGTCTTCACTAATAACTTGTGAATGTAGTGACATTACAATTTATTGACCGCCAATTTGGTTTTTATTAAAGTGGACCTAAAAGCATTTGTAGTCAAAACATACTTTAAAAATAAGGTTTTTTTTTATGGCCAACAAGCACAGGAAAAGATACTCAATGTCATTAGCCCTTAAAACCACTATAATCGAGTCAATTCTGACTCATAGCGACCATTTAGGACAGAGTAGAACTGCACTGTAGGGTTTAAAAGACTGTAAATCTTTATGGGAGCAGATTGCCTCATATTTCTCCTTCAGAGCTGCAGGTGGGTTCAACCAGTTGACTTTTGCTCCCGTTAGCCATTGTTGTTGTTGTTGTTTGCCGTCGAGTCGGCCCCAACTCAGAGCGACCCCAACTCAGAGCGACCCCTCCTTGGGTTTCTGAGGCAGTATCACTACGGAAGTAGGATTGGCCAACCTTCCTTCCGAGGAGTGGCTGGTGGGTTTGAACCGCCAGCCTTCTGGTGAGCAGTCAAGTGCCTTAGGCACTATGCTACCAGAGCTCCT
>NW_006921614.1:13197922-13198570 GCF_000298275.1 Orycteropus afer afer
TTCTGTATAGTTCCTTTCAAAGCTCAGGGTTCCAGGATTATCTTCTGTATCTCTGTCAATTGATTTTTCTTTTCTTTGTTGAAGAGAGTCTGTGTTGGCTGTCTGCCTATTCCTCCATCTTCCCTTTGTTTTATTTCTGTAGTGAATTACGCTGATTGATTTTCTAATGTTGAACAACCCTTGCATTTCTGGTATGAATCCCACCTGATTATGATGTATGATTTGCTTAATGTGTTGTTGAATTCTTTGGTTACAATTTTGTTGAGAATTTTTGCATCTGTATTCATGAGGGATGGTAGTCTATAATTTTCTCTTTTTGTGATGCCTTTACCTGGCTTTGGCATCAGAGTGATGTTGCCTTTATAGAATGAATTAAGGAATATTCTTTGCTTTTCTGTGTTTTGAAAGACTTTGAATCTAACTGATGTCAACTCTTCTCTGAATGTTTGGTTAAATTCCCCAATGAAGCCATCTGGTCCTGGGCTTTTTTGTTGTTGTTGTTGCGAGTTTTTAAATGACATCTTCACTCTCTTGCTGTGTGTCTGTTTAGATTTTCTACCTTTATTTGTGTTCATTTAGATAGGTTGTGTGTTTCTAGAAATTTGTTTTAGATTTTCAACTTTATTGGAGTACAGTTTTTTATAGTAT
>NW_006921614.1:13198670-13203421 GCF_000298275.1 Orycteropus afer afer
CTTCCTTCCGAGGAGTGGCTGGTGGGTTTGAACCGCCAGCCTTCTGGTGAGCAGTCAAGTGCCTTAGGCACTATGCTACCAGAGCTCCTAGAATAGCAATGGTTTTGAAGAAGAAAGAAAACAACAGGTGTTGATGAGATTTTGGAGAAATTGGAACGATCATTCATTTCTGGTACAAGTATAAAATGGTACAGAAATGTAAAATGGAAAACAGTTTAGTGGTTTCCCAAAAAGTTGAACATATAACTGTCATATGACCCAGCAATCCCCCTTCCACATATGTGCCTAGAAGAAGTGAGTGCTGGAATGCAAGCAGAAACCTGTACACCAATGTTCATCACAGCACTTTTCACATTATCTAAAATGTGGAAACAACTGAAATGTCTATCAACAGATGAATAGATAAACAAAATGTAGTATGTATATGCAGTGGAACAATACTCAGCCATAAAGAGAAATGAAGTATTGATGGATGCCGCAACATGAATGAACCTTAAAAACAAGATGCTGAGCTAAGTGAGTTAGTTGCAAAAGGCCATATACTGTATGGTCTCACTTATATAAAATAAGTAAATACAGGTAATCCCTGGGTTACAAATGTCTGACTTATTGACAGCTACTACTTGCCCTTTAATTATATGCAAATTTGCCTTCACCTCACTTTGAAATAATTGTACCAATTCCTACTACAAATTCTTCGTCACATTCACCTTCACTTGCTGCATTGTACAGCTTTTAAATAATTGAAATGGCTTTGAGACTTTTCTTGCACTAAAGGAAGGTTAAATATGAATGGTATGCACCTGTTCTGACTTTCCTATAAATTCAACTTGAAAACATGCTTAGGAACAGATCTTGTTCATAACCAACGGACTGTTTGTGTATAGAAACTAAAGATTACTAGTGGTTACCAGAGATGGGATTCCTGGGTGGCACAAACGGTTAGTTAATCACTGTGCTGCTAACCAAAAGTTTGGCTGTTCCAATCCACAGAGACATCAGAAGACAAGGTTGGTGATCTGCTTCTGAAAGGTCACAGCTTTGAAATCCCTCTGGAGTAGTTTTACTCCGCACACATGAGGTCCATGTGAATTGGAATCCATTCCACGACAACTAACAACAACAAGCAGTGGTGGGAAGAAGGCAAAAAATGAGAGTTTTTGCTTAGTGAGCACTGGTTTTTATTAATGGTGGTGAAATAATTTGGCAACTGGTAGTGATAGTGGAGAATGTCATCAGTGTTACTGAATTACACAAACAGACATTTTTTCAATTGGTGAATGCTCTGTTGTGTATATTTTCACTGCAATAAATTTTTTTTCCCTAAAAGATTAAATTTAATGCATGTCTGAGTAAAAGCAAAATTTTAAAAATACATATTTATAGTGATTCTCTAATTATTAAAAATAAGCAGGATAAGTATTTTTTGGTACATATTCATATACTTTTAGGACCTCTGGTGGCATAGTGGGTAAGGAATTTGACTGCTACTCAGATGGTCTGTGGTTCAAACCCACCAGCTGCTCCGTGGGAGGAAGATGAGGGAATCTGCTTCCGGAAGATTTACGGCCTTAGAAACCCAGTGGGGTTCACTATAAGTCAGAATCAACTCAATGGCAATGAGCTTGGGCTTACATTCATATACTTTAATCTTTTAATCTGTTCCTTAGCTGAGTCTGTCTCCAATAAGTGTTACTGGTCAAAAAACACCTACCAAAACTCACTGCCATCCAGTCAATCCCAACTCATAGCAACCCCCTTTGGGTTTCCGAAGCAGTAAATCTTTACATAAGTAGATTGCCCAGTCTTCCCTCCATGTAGTGGCTGGTGGGTTTGAACTGCCAGCCTTCTGGTTAGCAGTCAGGTGCCTTAGGCACTATGCCATCAGAGCTCCAATGTTACTGGTATTTTAAATAATGTATTTTTCCATCTGATTTTATTTTTTATATTTTTTCATAAGATTTTGCCTGTATAATTTTTCAAAGCTGCATTTTATTGTTAATAAATTTGAAATTACTGCCACCATCAACTGGTTCCTGTTTGTTGCTGAAGCACTCACAGTTTCAGGGTGTGAGACCTGGGCAGCTTCACAGTGCTCTGTACTCGTAGGGCCCATGCTTGGTTTAATGCTCTGCTATCACTGACTTATTCTTAATAACTTTTGAACAAGGGCCTGAACTTTTACTTTGCACTGGGAACTGTAGATCATGTGGCTGGTGTTGCTGTAGACTCTAGATTTTTTTTTTTTTTTTTAATTGAGAAATCACCCTGTCTTTATGCTGAGGGGAGTGGTAAGCTCAGAGCAAATTCTGAGAAATGAAGGATCTTTTCTTATTCCTTCATATTAAAATATCTGAATACTTCAGTATGAATATTTTCACAATTATTGTCTTTTTACTTCTATACAACATATTTTTTCAAACACTTTTATAGGACAATAACACATCAAATAATTTATATAATTCTGTTGAAGTTTTTATCAAATTTATATGCTATTAGATTATTGGCCTCAATTTCATTGCATTCTTATTTGAAGTATAAATTTATCCAATTAAAAAATAGGAACTCCATTTAAAGATTTTTCCTAGAAGTTAAGTTATTCCCAAATTCAATTATAGGTTTTCAAAAAATTCTGTCTCATACCCCACTAAGCTCACATTACTTAATTTGTTTATTTTCTCCCTTGTCTTTGTGGGGATATATTTGATAATCTTCATTTGAAAACTTGGTTTTCAATAAATTCAATAAGTAAAAACTTCATATATTAAATTTTTAGCATTGTTTCCTGTGTTTGTTGACCACTTGAATGTTCTCTGTAGTGAAGTGTCTGTTCATATCCCTTGCCTAATTTTTAATTGGATTGGTTATCTTTTTGTTGTTGAGTTGTTGAAGTGTTCTATATATTTTAAATGTTAGACTCTTATCAGATATGTTGTTACCAAAGATTTTTACCTAGTCTGTAAGTTTTCTTTTCACTCTTTTGATAAAGTTTTTTGATGAGCATAAATATTTAATTTTCAGGAAGCCCTAGTTATCTTATTTGTCTTCTGTTCTTGTGCATTTGAAGTTGTTTGATAATCTATTTATGGAAAAAAAATTAGGTTCCATAATTTTATACCTACATTATCTTCAGGAACTGTATAGTTAAGCTTTAACATTTAGATCTTTGGTCCATTTTGAGTTAGTTTTTGTAATCATGTAAGGTAGAGATCCTGTTTCATTTTTCTGCAAATGAATATCTAGTTTTGCCAGCACAATTTGTTTAAAAAAAAAAAAAAGACTGTTTCTTCTTCATTGGATGGACCTGGTTGAAAATCAGTTGTGCATAGATGGATGGATTTGCTTCTGGGTTCTCAATTCTGCTCCATGGGTCTGTGTGTCTGTCATTGAACCAATATTAGGTTGTTTTGATTACTGTGGCTGTATAGTATTCTTTGAGATTGCAAGTGTGAGGCCTCATACTTTGTTCTTCTTTAATATTGCTTTGGCTATTCAGGGCCTCTTTCCTTTCCATATAAAGTTAGTGATTAGTTTGCCCATTTCAGTAAAGAATGTTGTTAGAGTTTGGATCAGGATTGCATTATATCTTTAGATCACTTTGGGTAATACTGACATTTTTCACAACGTTCAGTCTTCCAAGCTATGAGCACAGAATGTTTTTCCATTTATGTAGATCTCTTGTCGTTTCTCACATTAGTGTTTTATAGTTTTCAATGTATAGGTCTTTTACATCTTTGGTGAGGTTTATTCCTAGGTATTTTATCCTTTGGGGGGCTATTGTAAATGGTATTTTATTTATTTATTTATTTTAATTTCTTTTTCAGATTTTTCTTTGTTAATGTAAAGGAACCCAACTGATTTTTGTGGGTTGATCTTGTACCCTGTCACTTTGCTGAATCCTTCTATTAGATCCAATAGCTTTCTTGTGGAATCTCTGGGATTTTCTCTGTACAAGATCATGTCACCCGTGAATAGAAATAGGTTTACTTCTTTTACAATTTGGATTTCCTTTCTTTTCCTTTTTTCCCTTATTTCTCTGGCTGGGAATTTCAGTACAGTATTGAAAAAGAGTGATAATAATGAGGATTCTTGTCTTATTCCCATTGTCAAGGTGAAGACCCTTATTCTTCCTCCATTAAGAATAATGTTAGCTGTTGATTTTGCATAAAGCCCAAACCAAACCCACTGCTATCGAGTTGATTTGACGTATAGTGGCCCCATTGTGTTGGTACATTTTTATGGAAGTAGATTGCCCATCTTCCTTCCATGAAGCACCTGGTGGGTTTGAACCACTAACCTTATGGTTAGCAAATGCTTTAGGCACTGAGCCACCAGAGGTCCTTAGTTTTGCATATGTGCACTTAATTAGGTTGAGAAATTTCCCTTCTATTCCAATTTTACTGAGAATTTTTATCAGGAAGAGGTGTTGGACTTTATCAAATGCTCTTTCTGCATTAATTGATATGATCATGTGATTGTTTTCATTCTTTTTTTTAAAAATGCATTTTATTGAAATATAATTTATGTACAGTGAAATACACAAAACATAGGTCAATGCTTTTTTTTTTTTTTACATTGTTCCCTCCCCTCCCCTCCCATCCCCGGCAATAAACAAAGAAAGTTTTCCTCCATATATAAACCTTTCCTTGACCCTCCACAACAACGAACTAATACTATATTTGTCCTTCTGTGATTGACTTATTTCACTCAGCATAATGTCCTCCAAGTTCATCCATATTATGCAGTGTTTT
>NW_006921614.1:13206926-13210998 GCF_000298275.1 Orycteropus afer afer
TCTACTTCCATAGTGACACTGCCTTGGAAACCCAAGGAGGGGTTGCTTAGAATCAGATCTGACTCGACAGCAGTGGGTTTGGTGGGTTATGTCAGTTGGATCTGTTGTAATGTCTCCAATTTCTTTTTTTTTAATTTTTTACTACTAATTTTTGAAGGAGTTGTTGGTATTTTCTCATAGAATAACATCTTCTAGTTTTAACATGGTCAGGAGTAACACTTTGATGCCAATGGTGGATGTTAGACAAGATTTTGTACACATTATTTCTTGAGAAATAAAAATTCAATACTTAATTTTTGATCCCACTGTTTTTTGAAAGGGTTTATTGTAAAATAAAGAAAGTATAACCAAGAGTAAAATAAATAAGTGACTGCAGATTTTCATTACACAATGAATGATAAAACCACTGTAGCAAGAGCATTTGAACTCTTTTCTATAATGTCTATGAGTGAACTGGTCAGCCTCTATTTCTCTGTATGTAATTTATATACACCTAACCTATAGTTTTCCATGTGTCCAACTGACCCTGCTGAATAGCAGCCTGGTGTTGTGAGCCATGGTACAACCATGTGGCTGTCAGGGAAAGCAGCATCCAATGCCTCTCTCACCAACATTAAAGTCTAACCCAGAAGAACTTAGCTGACCTAGCTTCTGTGACCAAGAAGACGTTGTCTTATCAGTGAGTTCCTCGCATGCTGTCTTTGAGAGCAGAGCTTCAAGATAGAGTCAGGAAAGGAGAGACAGAATCACTAGTTGCTTTTCAGATTCAACCTCAGGTTAAAATAAGAGCTTGCTCACTGCTGTGTCAGTTTTCAGTTTATTGTCTCTCAGCTGTCACCTACCTTTTGTTGGTGTGCTCTCTCATGCTGGACCTGGGCCTGGACTCTGTGAACATTTCTACTTGTCAGGCTTTGCTAAAAGAGGGCACTGGGAATGTGCTGCAAAGTAATGCATGTAAGAAAGGCAAGCCCCTGCCAGGCTCTGGTCCTCCAGTGATTACTCAGCACAGGAACCACACTCCCTAAATGGACCATCTCTAGCCCCATTCTTCAGCTGCAGCCTCAGGCTATTGTCTCCCTACCTGATGTTTCACTCCTATAGACCATCTCCATTCTGCCCTCACACTTCAACAAGAGCAGACAGCAGCCAACTTCTGTGGACCAGTTCTGACCCTGTTCTTGGAGAAGTGGCTTTACTACAGCATGCTGCATGTCCCCGTGGCAGGCACCCCTCTTTAAGGGCATCTGACTGTCAGTCCTGGAAGTGGGCAAGTGTTCTCTACGTCCATAATGTTTTAACTGTCTACTGTCCCTCAGCCTGGAAGTAGCCAATGCCCATTGACCTAGAACTTCTGCTGCCCTTAGATTAGAATCCCATTTTACTTCTTTTACTAGTTAACAATTCTTCATTTATTTTTTTCCTGTTGAAGTAACAGAGATAGCTTCTCTTTCCAGAGTGGACTATGACTGACATGACTACACATGCAACTCACATATGATTTGAAAACACTGTGGCAGAAGCCACAATTTGTTGTTGTTGTTGTTATGTACCCTTGAGTCGGAACTGACTCATAGCAACCCCTCCTTGGGTTTCTGAGGCAGTGTCACTATAGAGGTAGATTGCCCCATCATCCTTCCTTCAAGTGGCTGATGGGTTTGAACCACCAGCCTTCTGGTTAGCAGTCAAGCACCTTAGGCACTATGCTACCAGCTGACTAAACCCATCTGTACTCAATTTAATGCTTAGTAAAATACTTCATTAAAATGAAAAACCTGCAACAAATGTTGAACAAGATAGGACACAAGGACAACAGATATAAACTAGGCCTGTTGCAGAGAAACCAGAGTGGATGGTATACTATTAATATGATTCAGGAGATCAGAGATTATACTTCCTATTTAACTTTCCTTCCTGCAATACACATAGTCAAAGCACTCCAAAAAAAGAATGGATGTATTTAGAAGACAAATCAGTTAAACTAGTTGCCATGGAGTTGACATCCAATTATGATGATCCCATGTGTACCACAGATCTGTGCTCCATGCAGTTTTCTTTTTTATTCTGATTTGGGTGAAATTTTACAAAGCAAATTTACTTTCCAACCAGCAGTTCACATACATTTCTCATGACATTGACTACAATTTACCCCAATGCAACAGCTCTCCTCCCACTTCCTCCCCATAGTTACCTCTTCCCTGTGTCCATTTCTCCATGCACTCCTGCCCACTGAGTTGTTTCCCTGTGTGTACATAGCCCTTCTATTCTCCCATAATTGTTCTCTCCCAGGTGTGTATCTACCTCGGGTAAATGTTCAATTAATATGCCTGTCTTTTTGTTTGGTTGAAAGCCAAAAGTGTGAGTTCAATTCCAGACCTTAAGGACAGCTAGGGGCCATAGTCTCAGGGGTTCCACCAGGCTCTATTAGACCAGCAAACCTGGTCCCTCCCCCCTTTTTTTTTCCAAATGTTTTTGAGTTTTGTTCCACATTGTTCTCCCTCTCTATCCAGGATCTCCTACATAGATCCCCCTCCAAGTGGTTGCCAATGGTAGCTGGGAACAATCTAGTTCTTTTGGTATCATATTCGTATAGGCTAAGGATCACATGGTGTACCAGTCACTTGGACTAATTGTTTCCATGAATCTTTGGTTTTCTTCATTCTTCTTTGCTCTGGACAAGGAGAGACCCACTGTTGCATCTAGATGGTTGCGTGCAAGCTTTTAAGATCCCAGTCACTACTTGCCAAAGTAGAAGGTGGAACAATGTTTTGTGTAGTATGTTATGGCAATTGAGCTGGATGTGCCCTGCAACTATGATCCTGAAGCCACAGGTTCAACTACTCAGTCCCTCTGGGTTGCTGGCTATGGGCAAGAAGTGACTACAACCTTGTCTCTAGTCAGCTCTACTATACACCTGGGAATTCTTACAGAACATACAAATACACTTGTAGAACCATTGTTTATACATGGTCTTGGGTACACTCCCTGCTGCATAGATTCCAGTTGCTACTAGCCAGAGTAGGAGGTGGAACAATATTTTGTGTAGTATGTTATGCCAGTTGAGCTTGATGACCCCTGCGACTATGGTCTCGAGCCCACCAGTTCAACTACTAGGTCCCTCTGGGTAGCTGGCTGTGATCAAGAAGTGAATACAACCTTGTCCCTTGTCAGCTCAGCTATACACCTGGGAATTCTTACAGATCATACAAATACACTTAAAGGACCATTGTCTGCCAACCCTGTACATGGTCTTGGGTACACTACCTGCTGCATAGATATACCTAATAGTTCAGCCTGTCTATGTTTGCCTTCACTAACAACAAAGTACTGTATGTGCAAAAGGGTTCATCTTTGTTGTCTGTACTTCCCATGTACCTCTCTATGTCTTCCTCTTCCTCAATGCCACCATGTTGATCACTCACATTTGGTACATTGCCCTTCTTTTCACCCAAATCAGTACTTACCTCTACCTATCTAACTGGGTTCCTTCCCCTCCCCTCCCACCCTTGTTGTTGTTGTTGTTAGGTGTCATCGTGTTGTTTCCGACTCATAGTGACCCCATGCACAGCAGAATGAAACACTGCCTGATCCTGCACCAGTTCCATGATCCCTGCTATACTTGAGCCCATCATTGGAGCCATCTGTGTCAATCCATCTTGTTGAAGGCCTTCCCCTCTTTTGTCGACCCTCCTTACCAAGCATGACACCCTTCTCCAGGGAATGGTCCATTCTGACAACATGACCAAAGTAGGTGAGATGAAGTCTGGCCATTCTTGCTTCCAAGGAGCATTTTTGGTGCACTTCCCCCAGGACAGATCTGTTAGTTCTTTTAGCAGTCTGTGGTACTTTCAGCATTCTTCGCCAGCACCACAATTCAAAAGCATCAACTCTTCTTCGGTCTTCCTTATTCATTGTCCAGCTCTCACATGCATACGAGGTGATTGGAAATATCAGGGCTTGTGTCAGGCGCACCTTAGTCCTCAAAGAGACATCCTTCCTCCTCAGCACTTGAAACAGTTCCTTCGTGGTTGACCTTCCCAGTGCTACACATCATCTAATGTCCTGAATGCTGCTT
>NW_006921614.1:13236716-13237627 GCF_000298275.1 Orycteropus afer afer
ACCTTCCTTCCGAGGAGTGGCTGGTGGGTTTGAACCGCCAGCCATCTGGTTAGCAGGCAAGTGACTTAGCCACTATGCTACCAGAGCTCCTTCCTCGGAAACCCAAGGAGGGATCGCTATGAGTCGGGTTTGACTCATCGGCACATAACAACAACAACAATTGTAAGTGGTACTGATTTCCTTATTTCTTTTTCAGCAATCTCTTTGCTGGTGTAGAGGAATCCAACTTGTTTTTGGATGTTGATCTTGTATCCTGCCACCATGCTTAATCTCTCAATTAGTTCCAATAGATTTTTGATTGACTCTCTTGGGTTTTCTAGGTATAGGATCATATCGTCTGCAAATAGGGATAGTTTGACTTCTTCTTTACGAATTTGGATGTCTTTGATTTCCTTTTCTTGCCTTATTGCCCTGCTAGGACTTCCAATACAATGTTGGATAGAAGTGGTAGGGGCATCCTTCTCTGGTTCCTGTTCACAAGAGGAATGGTTTCAGTCTCTCTCCATTGAGAATAATGTTGGCTGTTGGTTTTGCATAAACCAACCATACCTACTGCTGTCAAGTGGGATCCGACTCATCGCGACCTCTCCTTGGGTTTCTGAGGTGGTTTCACTATGGACATAGATTATCCAACCTTCCTTCCGAGGAGTGGCTGATGGATTTCAACCTCCAGCCTTCTGGTTAGCAGTCAAATGCCTTAGGCACTATGCTACCAGAGTTGGTTTTGCATAGATGCCCTTTATTATGTTGAAGACTGTTCCTTCTATTTCTATTTTGCTGAGAGTTTTGGTCAGGAATGGCTGTTGGATTTTAACAAATGCCTTTTCTGTATCAATTGATATGATGATGTGGTTCCTTTTCTTTGTTTTATGTATGTGGTGGATGACGTTAATTGTTTTTCTAATGTTGAA
>NW_006921614.1:13240383-13241697 GCF_000298275.1 Orycteropus afer afer
GTAAGGTTGGTCTGGTTTTAACAAATTCCCTTAATTTCTGCTTATCTGGAAATCTCCTAATTTCACCATCATATTTGAGGGACAATTTTGCCAGGCATATGTCTTGGTTGAAAAGTTTTCTCTTTCAGGATTTTATATATACCATCCCATTGCCTTCTCACTTGCATGGTTTCTGCTAAGAAATCAGAGCTTATTCTTATTGGTTGCTTTTTGTAAGTAACTGTTTGTTTTTCCCGTGCTGCTTTCAGGATTCTTTCTTTGCCTTTGGTTTTGATGAGTTTAATGTTGATATGTCTTGGTGATTTTCTTTTGGGGTCTGTCTTTTTGGGGTTTGTTGGACTTCCTGAATGAACATATTCTCATCTTTCATTGTATCAGGGAAGTTCTCTCCAACAAATCTTGGACAATTTTCTCAGTGGTTTTATTTTTCTCTTCCAGTTCTAGAATTCCAGTGACATGTAGGTTATTTCTTTTGATGGTATCTCACATGAACCTTAGTCTTTCTTCATTTTGTTTTGATCTTTTTTCTGATTGATCCCTTTCCAAGGAAGTATTCAAGTATTTGTCTTCAGTCTCATTGATTCTGTCTTCCATCACATCAATTCTACTCCTTTGCCTTTCCAATGTGTTATCTATTTCTGACAATTTAGTATTAAATTCTGGATTTCTATCTGTACATTTAGAATAATTCCTAATTTTTCATTTATTTTGTCATTTTCTTCTTGTATTTTCTTCCAAAATTCTTCTAGGTTTTTGTCTGTGTTTTCCTTGATCTGTCTCTCAATGTTTTGAAGATACCTAAATATAATTCTTTTGAATTCCTTATCAAGGAGTTCCAATGCTGGTTTTTGCTCAGGTATGTGTTCTGGCTCTGTATCCTGCTCCCTTGTTTCTAATCCTTGCTTCTTTGTGTGGACTATGATGGTTTGTTGTCTCCGAGACATTATGACATTCTTGTATTTAGAGCTCTGTCAATTGTTTTTGAAGAGCAGCCAAGGGTGAGTCAGGCTTTTCTTGGTGGTTTTTTATCATTCACCCATTGGTGGAGAAGGAAGTGGTGCTCTCTCTCAATAAGTGAAGCTGCAGGAGGTGTGGGTTTAGTTGTGTCATATGGGGACTGTTGCTGTCTCCCACTCAGTTAGACAAAAGTAAGTTTAATAACCATCAAAAAAGGAAAAGTACAAGGTTATGGTCATTGCTTGGTCACAACCAGCTACCCAGAGGGACCGAGTAGTTGATTCTGCAGGCTTGGGACCATGGTCACAGGGGACATCAAGCTCAATTGGCATAACATACTATACAAAACATTGTTCC
>NW_006921614.1:13242434-13244949 GCF_000298275.1 Orycteropus afer afer
ATCACACAAGAATAATAACCAAAAAAAGAAAAAAGGGGAAAAACAAAACAAAGAAAAACACTACACTATATGGAGAGAGGGCAATGAGAGAAAAAAGGGAGAGTAAGAGAATAATGAAGAAAAAAATGTGAAAAATGTAAAAGAAAAACAAGGAATGGGGTTAACCACAAGAAAGAAAGAAAAAAAAACTGAACCAGTAACAGGGTAAATAGAAAAAGGTAAAAACTAGAACCTGGGAAGGGAAGAATAAAGAAGAATAAAAAGGACAAAAGTAAAAATAATAATAGTAGTTTTAAAGCAGACAAGAACAAACAAACTAAAAAGAAAAAGAAATTGGGGCAGGGCAGGGCAGGGCACCCAGAATCCGTCCGAGCATACAGACTGGGATGGAATTCGGTCTAGAAGGCGGGTGGGAGTGAGGGATGGCTGCACCTCCATTTACCAAGAGGGTGTGGGGTATAAGAGTAACAAGGGGAATGTCACACCTTTCCAGTCATCGGCATCTGTAATGTCCTTGTGGTTCCTGGCAAGTGGAGCCCGTTCTTAATTAAATCCCTGGAATCTTGGAGAACGCTGTCACTTTAAATATCCAAAATAGTCAAACCGCTTGTAAACATTCAAAATGGCTGTGCCCTCCGGACAGGCAAAATCCACAGCTCAGCCTGCCTTTGTTGCTGCCACTTCCCCTTTTATTCACCAGCCACCAGAGCAGTCCTCCATGCAGTCCCTGGCTACCAGGGCTGGTTTTTAGGTTAATTCATAGGTCTTAACACCACTCAGCAATACCCAAGCTGTCTGTAAGGTAAGAATCGCTGACAGACCCCAGCTCCATATGTCTCCTTTTTCAGTGTTTTCATGCAAATTCTTCTACTAGTTGGAGTTCCATCCACTTCTATATCCTTCCCTACAAAGCTCAGGGGTCCAGGATTATCTTCTTTGTGTTAATTGGTTCCACTTTTCTTTGTTGAAGAGGGTCTGTTCAGTCTTTCTGCTTATTCCACCATCTTACTGGAACTCCATCTCCTCCATAGGGTTTTCAGTGGCTGATTTTTTAGAAGTGTATTCACAAACTTATCTTCTGAAGCATGAAGCATCTTTTGGTGGACTTGAACCTCTAGTCTTTTGGTTAGGTGTCAAGTGTGTTAACCATTAACACCACTCAGAAACTCCCAGAAGACAGACCTTCTGGTTAGCAGTCAAATGCCTTAGGCACTGTGTCTCTATAGACCTCCTGAACTCAGACAGATCTCCCTGTTTGCCACCTGACTCTGTCACTTAATACTTGCAGGTAATACCCTAGAATTGAAATAATGATAGCGTATTTATGAGAATGACAATATACCAATAGGAATTATTAGGTAATGTTATGTCATAAATGTTTTGTTTTTCTCACAAGTTTTTTGAGTCACAAAACCTGGTGAACTACTTAATGGAATGCCTTTCAAGTTGAGCTCTACTGCACAATCCTGGGCCAGCAAGTACTTCACAGTATTTCTTTCTAATTACATGCCTTCATTTGGTAATAATCTAAACATTTTAATATAAGCAATATTTAGCGTATCTAGATGATCACTGTATAGCTGAATGCTTTGCTTTGGTGGCACAGTGGTTAAGTGCTTGGCTGCTAACCAAAAGGTCAGTGGTTCAAACCCACCAGCCAATCCATAAGACAAAGATTTGGCAATCTGCTTACATAAAGAGTACAGCATTCAAAATCTTATGCAGCAGTTCTACTCTGTCCTATATGAGTTGGAATTAACTTGATGGCAATATTTTAACATTAGTTTACTCTGTTTAAAGTTAGGATAATGTTGGTACTAAGTGGTACTAATCTGAGTGTGGAAAAAGAAGAGAAGTAGGTTTTATATAGATGATTGATTATTTCTCAGGACTGGGCAAATAATATCCAAGGAGGGTTTGTAACCATTTGATTAGAGATAAGGGGGGAAAACTGAATAGAGAATAGATTTTTTTTGTTGTTAGGTGCCATGGTGTTGGCTCTGATTCATAGTGACCCTATGTACAGCAGAAGGAAACAATGCCCAGTCCTCTGCCATCCTCATAAAACTTCCTATGCTTGAATTCATCATTGCAGCTACTGTGTCCATCTATCTTGTTGAGGGTCTTCCCCTTTTTCACTGACCCTCTACTTTACCAAGCATGATATCCTTCTCGGGGACTCATTCCTTCTGACAACATGACCAAAATACGTGAGACAGAGTCTGGCCATTCTCACTTCTAATGAGAATTCTGATTGTACTTCTTCCAAGACAGATTTGTTCATTCTTCAGGAAGTCCATAGTATTTTCAGTATTTTATACCAACACCACAATTCAAATGCATCAGTTCTTCAGTCTTCCTTATTCATTGTCCAGCTTTCACAGTCATATGAGGCTCTTGAAAATACCATGGCTTCGGCCAGGTGCACCTTAGTCTTCAAAAATAACATTTTTGCTCCTTAATACTTTGAAGTGGTCTTTTACAGCAATTTGCCCAGTGCAGTGGTTTTTTTTTT
>NW_006921614.1:13251469-13253082 GCF_000298275.1 Orycteropus afer afer
AAAAAAAAAAAAAAAAAATGCATTGAGCCATGTCACTTTAGTTTTGTGTATTTCACTGTATACTTCAATAAAATGTATTTTTTTAAAAAAAATAGCCTCTAACCTCTAACTTCATAACCTAAAGCTCCATATTAATCTTGTTCAATTTAAACATTGTCTTGTTGTACTACTTGTAGCCATAATTCCATAAGAATCCTGCCCCTGCAACCACATTCCTAAACTCATAAAACCAAAACAGGAACAGCTCACAAGACAGGGGAACCACGTTCCTGAGATCCTGAGAATAAGGAAAGGACACTGCAAAAGAAATAACGCCAATGTAAATTTATTGCTTAGATGGTATTTCCTGATAACCAGTGGGTTTGAACCACTAGCCTTCTGGTTAGCAGTCAAAATGCCTCAGGCACTACACCACCAGAGCTTCTAATAAACAGGGTAAAAGCTATCAACATCTTTTGAAAAACACCAAGACTTGCTAATTATCTTATAGCAAAGTACTTTTAAAAGGAGATTAATTACATATTCATATACATTTTCTTCTTTAAAAGACAAGTATTCCAAATGAGCTGGCCTTTTCTGATGCTAAGTGGCTGTCCACAGTAAACCATCTAGTAAATATTTTTGAAAAATACAATTAATTGGTCATGTTTTCAGGTGCATCTTACCCATGAATGAGAAAAAAAAAAAAAAAAAACTATACTTTTTGAAAGCATGTGTAACAATCATTTTGAAAATATGTGTTTGGAAGTTTTTCTATCATTATGATTTTATTGCTACATTATCTGTCTATCTGGGAGCTATGATCGCATAGTGCCTAAGGCATTTGATTGCTAACCCGAAGGCTGGTGGTTCAAACCCACCAGCCACTCCTCCGAAGGAAGACTGGACGATCTACTTCTGTAAAGATACCACCTTGGAAACCCAAGGAGGGGTTGCTATGAGTTGGGATTGACTCGCCGGCATTGAGTTTGGTTTGATCTATCTATCTATCTATCTATCTATCTATCTATCTATCTATCTATCTATGTATTTATATACCTACCTACCTACCTATCTATCCATCTATCCATCTATCTATCACTAGAAAGGAGGTGCCTGAATGGAACAAACAATTAACATGCTTGGCTACTAACTGAAAGTTTGGAGGTTCCAGTCCATCCAGGGCACCTCAACAAAAAGGCTTGGCAATCTACTTCTGAAAGGTCCGCCACTGAAAATCCTGTGGAGCACAGTTCTGCGCTGACACTCAGGGCTGCCATGAGTAAGAATTGACTCAACAGCAACTGGTTGTTGTTGCTAAAAAATGATGTTAAAACTCTCATATTATGGACACTTAAAACCTTATTTATTTATTTTTTTAAAGAAGAAGTTGGGTGAGATAAAAATACAGCCTTTTAAAAGTAGCTTGCAAAAATAACTGCTTTTCATGACATCAATGGATTTGACTAGCTGCATTTCAACCACAAATCTTTGCATAATTAGCATGTGGATTGACAATCAAATGTCAAGGTTTACTACACACAAGGGAGCTCTGGTAGCATAGTGGCTAAGGCACTTGACTGCTAACCAGAAGGCTGGCGGTTCAAACCCACCAGCCACTCCTCGGAAGGAAG
>NW_006921614.1:13253182-13258198 GCF_000298275.1 Orycteropus afer afer
TGTACCTCTGTCTGGCTTCCTGGCTTTTAATCCCCTTTCTCCTGCTCTTCTGGCCTGCTGCTTTGGGCGTCCCTGAGTTGTCCCTGGGGCTGACTGCTCCTCTGTTTGGGTTCCTGGCTTTTATCCCCTTTCCCCTGATCTTCCGGCCTGCTACTCTGGGCAGGCCTGAGTTTCCTCTCCTCACCTAATCCCTTCGATTGATTGCTCTTCTCTCTGGCATCCTGGCTTTTAATCCCGTTTCTCCTGCTCTTCCTGCCTGCTACTTTGCGCGTCCCTGAGTTGTCTCTCCTCACCTGTAACCCTAGGCCCAGTGCAGTACATCATCTGAATTCTTGGCTGATGTTTTGATGAGCATTTATTGTGGATCCAAGTAAAGTGGAATCCCTGACAACTTCAGTCTTTTGATTTATCATGATGTTGCTTATTGGTCCAGTTGTGAGGATTTTTGTTTTCTTTATATTGAGGTGTGACCATACTGAAGGCTATATAGTCTTTGATCTTCATCAGTAAGTGCTTCAAGTCTCTTTCACTTTCAGCAAGGAAGGTTGTATCATCTGCATATTGCAGGTTGTTAATGAGTCTTCCTTCAATTCTGATGATATGTTATTCACCATATAGTCCAGCTTTTTGGATTATTTGCTCAGCATACAGATTGAATAAGTATGGTGGAAGGATACAACCCTGACAAATCCCATTCCTGATTTTAACCATGCAGTATCACCTTGTTCTGCTTGAATGACAGCTTCCTGGTCTATGTCCAGTTTCCTCATGAGCACAATTAAGTATTCTGGAATTCCCATTCTTTGCAATGTTATCCATTATTTATTATTATCCACATAGTTGAATGTTTTTGCTTAGTCAATAAAAAACAGATAAACATGTTTCTGGTATTCTTTGCTTTCAGCCAAGATCCATCTGACATCAGCAATGACATCCCTTGTTCCACATCCTCTTCTAAATCTGACTTGAATTTCTGTCAGTTCCCTGTCTATGTACTGCTGCAGGCTTTTTTGAATTATTTTCAACAAAATTTTGCAAGAAGAGATTTAGGTCAGTTAAATATTTTCAATAGTATAGACACTCTGAACTCAAAAGAATGGGCACCAAAACAGTTAAAACCATTTTCAAGTGATAAATAACAGGTAGGCAGGTAGTCAGGCAGATAGATAGATAGATAGATAGATAGATAGATAGATAGATAGATGGCAACTCTGACTCTGCAAACCCATGTACCCCATGTACGACAGAATGAAATACTGCCTGGTCATGTATCATCCTCACAATTTGCAGCAAGTTCAAGTCTATCATTGAAGGTGTTGTGCCAGTCCATCTCCCCATGGTTGTCCCTCATCCTCCTTGGCCCTCTATTGCACCAAACATGATGTCCTCTTCCAGCAATTGATCCCTACTAATGACATGTCCAAAGCAAATGAATGGAGCAGTGTTCTGTTGTGATCCATAGCTATTCATTGGCTAATTTTTGGAAGTAGATCACTAGGCCTTTCTTCCTAGTCTGTCTTTGAAAGTTCTGCTGAAACTTGTCTACCATGGTAGGCCTCTGCTGGTATTTGAAATAGCTTCCAGCAAGCCACCACAATATGACAAACTGACAGATTAGTGATGGAATAGCAATTTAGCTTTGGCAAAACAGCATCACAGATCACATACAAGAAAACTCCATTAGTTGTTTAGCCCAGCTGCTCTCAGAATGCAAACTTTATTCTGTAAATGTTGTTAACAACCAGACAGTAATTTTTATTGATATATTTTCATCATAATTAAAATCTTCCATCCCTAGGTGGTGCAAATGGTTTGCACTCAGCTAATAATTTAAAGGTTGTTAGTTTGAACCCACTCAGTGGAAATGCAGAAGAAAGGCTTGGCAATCTACTTCCATTAAAGATTACAGCCAAGAAAATCTTACGGAGCAGTTCTACTCTGTAACACTTGTGGTTGACATGAGTTGAAATCAACTCAATGAGCTGAAATCAACAGGTTTGGTTTTTTGTGTTCCCTCACTGAATGTGTGAAACAATCTAGTCTTGTGACAGTATTATCCCTGCAAGGTATGGTAGAAAAAGCACTGCTCTGGGAATGAGGCCGATGGACCATTCTTCCATAGACCCTCTGTGACCCCAAGCGAACTGCACAAACCCTCTCTGCTGCACTCCCCTCCTCTGTAGGATATGATGAATGGAGTTAACAAGCTCTGTGATATTCTCTCAAGGTCCTACATTTCATGGTGCTACCTCTGTTCTCTTAGGATTAATTACCATGTGTAAATGTGTTTTTCCTCATACCTTCCTAAAACCATGTAAAGGCTGCTGAGGATCTTGTGGGGCAGGGCGGCCTACCCTAGAGAGGCCTAGAGAAGCCTTTACCTAGGGAGGTCATTGCTGGAGAACGTGGTCCCTTACTGAGCATGTGACAGTAGAACTACCCCTTTATGGGAGCAGATTCCTAAGTCTTTTTCCCATGGAGCCACTGGGGACAGTTTGAACTGCCAACCTTTCTATTAGTAGGCAAGTGCTTAACTGTTGCACCACTAGGGGTCCTTCAGAGATGGTAGGCCCAGTAAAGAGAAAGTCAGCTCCTTCTCCATTCATGGGAGGAAAGGGGAAGGAAGCCTCAGAAGTATCTGTGTTTCAGGTAAGAATTCTTTCACCACTGCTGCCTTGAGACCACAGAAGTAATCCCAGAATATTTTTATTCCCTTCATGTTCAAAGAAATGTCATGGCAGAGGTTCTTTTAAGATTGGGATAAGAACCCTCTGAAAAGTCCAATATAAATTGTTGTAGGTCGAGTTCTGAAGTCAGTTGTAGCTCAAAGAGAAATTTAATAAGGGGATAATAAACTTGCAAGGTGGAGGCACATTGGACCAGAGGCAATGCTAGGTGTGTCTCCCCAACCCTTATAGGTTTAGGGTTTTTATAATAGTTTTAAGGCTGTGGAGTATGTGATTTCAAAAGCCCTTGTGTGTGTAGGTTACTCATAAAATCCAGACCCTCTTGTAAAAGTTAGGAAGCAGAACAAGGCTGTGATAAATTCCTGATGTTAAACCTCAACTTCCTTCAGGCTAGTGCATGTGCAGTCTCTTTCTAAGATGGAGTCTGTGTATTTCAACATGGATGCCATGACTGCTGCACATGGCATTCTGCTGCTTATTCTTAGGTATCTCACTCTCACTGCTGGCAAGTTGAGTCCAACTCATAGTGACCCCCTCCTTGAGTTTCTGAGTTAGTATCTCTACAGAAGTAGATTGCCCAATCTTCCTTTTGATGAGTGGCTGGTAGGTTTGAACCACCAGCCTTCTGGCTAGCAGTTAAATGCTTTAGGCACTATGCCACCCAGCTCCCCTCTTAGATCTAGTCTTGGTTTTGTCTTAGCTTGGCCATCTTAGTTCATTAGGTGGTAAAAGAGGGCAGGGGTGCACAGGCTTCAAAACTGGTTAATGCTGACCATGAGTAGTGGGCTTGAAGACACCTCAAAAATGGCCCTAGGACTTCCAGTAAGATGGAGGAATAGGCAGACAAGCAACACAGACCTTCTTCAACAAAGAAAAGAAAAACCAATTGACAGAGATACAGAAGATAATCTTGGAGCCCTGAGCTTTGAAAAGAACTATGCAGAAGTGGATTAGGCACCAACTAGTGGATGAATGAAAACAGTGAGTACAGAGATGGTCGGAGTTGTGGACTGTCAGTTACTCTGATGGGACCAACAGCCTGAATATTTCCAAGTGGTTTTGGGACCTAAGAATTGACCTAAAGATCAGTCCAGGTCACCAAGGGCTGCAGGGACAACTGGGCTGGTGGCCTATGACTAGGAAGGTAAACAGCAAGGAGGGAGACAACTTTAGCTGTTGACTTTCCACTGTCCAGAGGGCACAGCCATTTTGATTGTTTACATGTGGCAGCCATTTTGGATATTCAGTGTGACCAAGGGTGTAGCTATTTTAAATGTTTAAAAGCAGCAGCCATTTTGGATATTTAAAGTGACCAAGGGTACAGCCATTTTGAATGTTTATGACTGGTGGCCATGTTGGATATTTAAAGTGACAGAGGGTGCAGCCATTTTGAATCTTCAGAAGTGGCAACCATTTTGGATTTTAAAGTGATACCATTCTGATTTGAATTCCAGGGACCTAAGAATAGGCTCTGTTTGCCAAGGTCAGCAGGGACACACAAGAGGCTGACAACAGGAAAGGAGACAGGTGGTGAGTGTATGAGTGCTCTCAACTAATGAATAGAGGAGCACAGCACAGTATCCTGCTTGTGTAGATAACATACAAAGAAAACAAAAATCGTGGGCAAGTCACTCCAACATACAATCGCCAATTAAATATAAACACAAAAACATCAAAATGCCTCAGAGACAACAGAGTATCACAGTCCACACAAAGAAGCAAGATAAAGCAGAAGAAACAAGGCACCAGGATACAGACCCAAAACACATCCCTGAGGAACATACAGCATTGGAACTACCTGATAAGAAATTCAAAAGAATTATATTTAGGTTATCTTCAACAAATTGAGAGACAGTCAAGGAAAACACAGAGAAAACGATAGAACAATATTGAAAGACAATACAAGAACTAAATGAAAAATTAGAAATGCTACAAAATCTACACACAGAAATCCAGAAGATTAATACTAAAGTTTCAGAAATAGATAAGACATTGAATGGGCAAAGGAACAGAATTGAATCAATGGAAGACAGAATTAGGGAGATTGAAGGTAAATACCTGAACACTTCTTTGGAAAGGGATCAGTCAGAAAAAAAGATCAAAACAATATGAAGAAAGCCCAAGGTTCATGTGGGATACCATCAAAAGGAATAATCTATGTGTCATTGGAATTCCAGAACTGGAAGAAAAAAATAAAACCACTGAGAAAATTGTCCAAGATTTGTTGGAAGAGAATTTTCCTGGTATGATGAAAGATGAGAATATATCCATTCAGGAAGTCCAATGAACCCCAAACAGGATAGACCCCAAAAGAAAATCACCCAGACAT
>NW_006921614.1:13260888-13270903 GCF_000298275.1 Orycteropus afer afer
CCTACTTCCGTAGTGATACTGCCTCGGAAACCCAAGGAGGGGTCGCTATGAGTCAGGGCTGACTCGACGGCACATAACAACAACAACAACAACTACACACAACCAATGCTGCTTTTATTCCGTTTAAATCAACCTATCTTTCTAAGAAAACTTTTCTCAGTGATAGGCATTAATCCAAATTTAAAAATAAATTGAAATTAAAACCAGATCATCAAATTACTATATTCCAAAGCTTTAAACCAAGGCTCCAAAAGATATATACTCTATCTGCTCTCATTCAATTTTAAAATAATTTTTGTGATCACAAAAATGTTGTGTAATTTTAATACAAAGGTTGTCCCTCATCCTTTAAAATATGCATTTATATATTTTGTAGTGTTCATATTATACTAGTATGTCATCAGAGTTCCACTTAATACATTAGCACATATAAATGAATATGGCTAGATTGGGAATGTGCTCAAAAATTGTATTGCAGTCAAAAGAGTTTGGAAATCACTGGTTTTAGGAAACTAATTTTGAAGCTACTCTCACATACACACACACACCAAAGAAGTACTGTGCACATACTAAAACAGAAACACAAATCAATGCCCAGTTGGGATCCAGCATTAACTTTCCCATCAGGACACCTACCAAGGCCATAGGATAGTGCCAGGGCAGCAGTGGGTGTGGGTGAGATTTGGCCTTCTCTGGGTTTCAGCTCTAAGTATTTGAGTCAA
This sequence comes from Orycteropus afer afer, assembly GCF_000298275.1. Taxonomy (NCBI): domain Eukaryota; kingdom Metazoa; phylum Chordata; class Mammalia; order Tubulidentata; family Orycteropodidae; genus Orycteropus; species Orycteropus afer. The sequence continues at coordinate 13,261,611 of NW_006921614.1, forward strand.
TCTCTGTCTTTTTGGCTTTGGACAGAGTCACACTGAGCAGAAGCCAGAGTTCCTGCAACAGTGCAACCACACTCACCCTCCTTTTCTGAGTTGTTTCTTTCCCATTAACATAAACTCACTGCTTAGCAAGATTCCTACGTAATCTTTCAACTTGCTGTTGTCAGTTTGATCCTGTATAGATCTTAAAAGACCACAATGCTCAAGGCTGACCTTTTTTTTTTTTTTTTACTAGCTAAGCTAAACAGTTGTTGGTATTAAGAAGACTTCAGGGGAATTTTTAGTTTAAGGATTAAAGATTATCTCACAGCAATAGTTTCAGGGGTTCATCCACCCACCCTCCGTTATTCCAGAAAGTCTAGAGCCTGTGAGAATTTGAAATTCTGTTCTGTATTTCCCCTTTTGATCAGGATTCTTCTATGGAATCTTTGATCAAAATGTACGGTAATGGTAGCCAGGCACCATCTAGTTCTGGTCTCATGGCAAAGGGGGCATTTGTTCATAGAGACAATTTGCCATGCATTTCATATCCTCATCTTATTCCTGACTCCTCTTCTTCCTCTGTTGCTTCTGGAGAGTGCCTTAGATGCCAGCATTTAAGATCCCAGCACTATGCAACTATCCTCACTTCTAAGGAACATTCTTATTGTATTTCTTCTCAGATTGATTTTTCATTCTTCTGGAAGTTCACAGTACATTCAGTATTCTTCACCAATACCACAGTTTGAATCAGTTCTGTCTTCCTTATCACAGTCCAATTTTCACATGCTTATCAGGTGAATGAAAGACTAGCTTGGGTCAGCTCACCTTAGTCATCAAACTGACATCTTTACTTTATAAAATTCTAAAGGAGCCTTTAGCAGTAGATTTGCCCAATGCAATACATGATTTGTTTCCTGACTGCTGCTTCCATGATTGCTAATTGTTGATCTAAGTAGTATAAAACTGTTGACAACTTCTGTTTTTTTCTCCGCTTACTATGATGTGCTTATTGGTCCAGTTGTGAAGATTTTCATTCTCTTAGCAATCCATACTGAAGACTATAATCTGTTACCTTCATTGGTAAGTGCTTCAAGTTGTCCTCACTGTTGGAAAACAAGGTTGTGTCATCTGCTCAGTGCAGGTTAATAGTTTTCCTCCATTTCTGATGCTGTGTTCCTCTTCATATAGTTTGCCTTCTTGGATTATTTGTTCAACATTCAGATTGAATAAGTAAGGTGAAAGGATACAACTTTGCCACAAACTTTTTCCAATTCTGCACCATGTGGTGGTATCTCCTTGCTCTGTTTGAATGATCTAGACTCATGACCCACCCTAAACACATTTAGCTATAAGCCTCTGAAAAGTCTTTGAGTCTGCTTGTGACTCTATCACCTCCTCCTCTAACACAGATGTTTCCTGTCCATTCTGGCAGTTTGGTCATAGGGTTCCACTAAAAGGTCTCCCAGCCTCTTTCTACTCCTAACAGTAAGCCACGTTATTTTTCAAAAACTCCAAAGTTTTTGTATCAAATGTTTGTTTAAAAACCATGTTATTTTTCAGTAAATATTCAAGTTCAAACTCCCAAACCTTGCATGAGGGGACCTGAACAGTTGGAGGCCTCTCATCCTGTCTCTCCACCACATTTCTCACAGGAAACTTCACAGATGCACTCCCCTATACACCTCTGGCCTCATACAGATGCTCTTCTTGCTGTCTTCTCTGCACCTGCCTTTGTATCACCCAAAGGACTCCTGGCCAGTCTTTTTTTTTCTTTTTACTTTTATTGTGGTGAAAACACACACAAGACATTTACCAACATAACAAGTTCCACATTTACAGCTCAGAGATATTGATGACATTTTTCATGTGCCACCATTATTGCTATCATTTTCCAGAATATCCACCACCATTGTTGTTGTTGTTGTTAGGTGCCGTGGAGTCGTTTCTGACTCATAGTGACTCCATGCACAGCAGAACAAAACACTGCCCGATCTTGCGCCAGCTCCACGATCCCTGCTGTACTTGAGCCCATCATTGCAGCCACCATGTCAATCCATCTTGTTGAAGGCCTTCCCTTCTTTTATTGATCCTCCACCCTACCAAGTATGACATCCTTCTCCAACGAGTGGTCCCTTCTGACAACATGACCAAAGTAGGTGAGAGGAAGTCTGGCCATTCTCACTTCCAAGGAGCATTTCAGGTGCACTTCCTCCAGGACAGATCTGTTAGTTCTTTTAGCAGTCCATGGTACTTTCAGCATTCTTCGCCAGCACCACAGCTCAAAAGCATCAACTCTTCTTCGGTCTTCCTTATTCATTGCTCAGCTCTCACATGCATACCAGGCAATTGGAAATATCATAGCTTGTGTCAGGCGCACCTTAGTCCTCGAAGAGATATCCTTGCTCCTCAGCACTTGAAACAGTTCCTTTGCGGTTGACCTTCCCAGTGCTACACGTCATCTAATGTCCTGACTGCTGCTTCCATTGTCATCGATTGTAGAACCAAGCAACATGAATTCTTTGACAACCTCAATCTTCTCTCCACCACCATTAGCATAAACTAAATGCCTTGCAAACAAAAGCTTCCCCTTTCCTCCTCCCTCCTTCCTCTGGTAACCACTAATAATCTTTGGGAGATAAATTATATATATAAAACTATCTAGGAATTTTCCCTCACTTCCCCTCCCATCCCTGGTAACTAACAAAGAACATTTCCTTCCATATACAAACCTTTCCTTACCTTTTTACAACAGTGGACTAATACAATATTTGTCTTTCTGTGATTGACTTACTTCACTCAGCATAGTGTCCTCCAAGTTCATCCACATTAAGTGGTGTTTTTCAGATTCTGCATTACTCTTTAGTGTTGCATAGTATTCCATTGTGTGTATGTACCACAGTTTGATTATCCATTTCTCTGCTGATGGGCACTTAGGTTATTACCATCTCTTTGCTACTGTGAATAGTGCTGTGATGAACATGGGTGTACATTTATCTGTTCATGTCATGGCTCTCACTTGTTTAGGATATATACCTAAATGGGATTGCTGGATCAAATGGTATTTCTATTTCCAACTTTTTGAGGAATCATCATAGTGATTTCCACAGTGGTTGTATCATTTTACAGTCCCAGAAGTAGTGTATGAGAGTCTCAATCTCTGCACATCCTCACCAGCATAAGTTATTTTCTGTCTTGTTGAACTTTGCCATTAGTGCTGGAGTGAGATGGTATCTCATTGTTGTTTTGATTTGCATCTCTCTGATAGCTAATGATGGTGAACATTTCTTCATGTGTTTGTTGGCCATCTGAATATCTTCTTTGGTGAAGTGTCTATTGATGTCTTCTGTCCATTTCTTAATTGGATTGTTTGTCTTTTTGTTGTTGAAGTATTGGAGTTTTCTATAAATTTTAGAGATAAGTCCCTTTTCAGATATGTCATTGCTGAATATTTTTTCCCAATCTCTAGGTTCTCTTTTGACTCTTTTGGGGAAGTCTTTGGAAGCACATAAAAATTTATTTTTCAGGTCCCAATCATCTATTTATCTTCTGCTGTTTGTGATTTTGGGTTATGCTTGGTAGTCTATTTATGTCGTGAATGAGGGCCCCTACATTTGCTCCTATTTTTTTCCTTGAGGAACTTTATAGTTTTAGGTTTTACATTTAAGTCTTGATCCATCTGCAGTTAGTTTTTGTGTATGGTGTAAGGTATCGATCTTCTTTCATTTTTCTGCAAATGGATAACCAATTTTGCCAGCACCATTTATGAAAGAGACTATCTCTTCCCCATTTAATGGATTTTGGCTGTTTGTCAAAGGTCAGCTGACCATAGGTCGATGGATCTGTTTCTGAGTTCTTAATTCTGTTCCACTGATCTATTTGTCTGTCATTGTACCAATACCAGGCAGTTTTGACTACTGTGGCTGTATAGTAGGTTTTGAGATCTGGGAGTGTGAGAGTTCCTACTTTGTTTGTCATCTTTAGTAGTGTTTTGATTATCTGAGATAACTTTCCTTTCCATATAAAATTTGTGATTGGTTTTTCCATGTCTTTAAAGAATGTTGGAATCTGGATTGGGATTGCTTTGGGTAGTATTTACATTTTCACAATGGTCAATCTTCTTATCCATGAGCTTGGTATGTTCTTCTATTTATGTAGATCTCTTACAGTTTCTTGAAGTATTGTTTTGTAGTTTTCTTTGTATAGGTCTTTTAGTTCTTGGTAAGATTTATTCCCAAGTATCTTATCTTTTTGGTAGCTATTGTAAATGATATTGATTTCCTTTTCAGAGACACTTCGCTGGTGTAGAGGAATCCAACTAATTTGTGTGTGTTAATCTTATATCCTGCCACTACCTCAAATTTTTCAATAAGTTCCAGTAGTTTTCTTGCAGAGTCTCTTGGATTTTGTATGTATAGGATCATATAATCTGCAAATAGGGATAGTTTTACTTTTTCCTCACCAATTTGGATACCTTTGATTTGCCTTTCTTGCCTTATTGCCCTGGCTAGGACTTCCAATACAATGTTAAATAGAAGTGGTGATAGAGGGTATCCTTGTCTGGTTCCTGTTCACAAGGGGAATGGTTTCAGTCTCTCTCCATTGAGAATAATGTTGGCTTTTGGTTTTGCATATATGCCCTTCATTCTGCTGAGAAATTTCCCTTCTACTCCTATCTTTCTGAGAGTTTTGATCAGGAATGGGTGTTGGATTTTATCAAATGCCTTTTCTGCATCTATTGATATGATCATGTGATTCTTTTTCTTTAATTTACTTATGTGATGGATGATGGTGACTGTTTTTCTAATGTTGAACCATACTTGCATACCTGGTATGACTCCCACTTGGTTATGGTGTATTATTTTTTTTTGATATGTTTTTGGAGTCTGTGGTGCAGTGAATTACTTGGTATGGCTTTCCTAGCTGTAATCATTGTAACTCCCAATGGGTTACTGCATTGGACTGTGCCACTAAGGTGTGTATAACTCTGATGTTGGGATTGGTTAATTTTTTCACTCTGCCAGCCTTCAAATGAGCCTTCCTAGAGGTAGAGAGGGGAACCACACTGCCATGAAGAGAGAAGAGCTAGAGGTGAAGTAGAGTTCATCCTTGGACCCAAGATCCCTGCACTGGACCTCCTTGAGAGAGAGAAAGAGAGAGAAGGCAGAGAGAGATGCCCCAGCAGAGATAGATACCCCAGTAGAGAGAGAGGCCCCAGCAGAGAGAGAGGCCCCTGGCAGAGAGAGAGGCCCTGGCAAAGAGAGATGGTTGTAGTGGAAACAAGAGACAGAACTGCAACCTTGCTGACTCATGGAGTGAGAAAGCTGAATGCCTTTGGGCAGGAGGCTTGCTGACAGAGTGGGGTTAATGTAGGTGTACCTATCAGCAGAGCTAAAAGGCAGAGGCCAAACTGAGAGGCCAATGGCCTAAGAGGTGTGTCTGAGGGCACAGCAGAGGGGAGACTATCTTGATGAAATAATTGTGTCCTGAGTGTGTTCCTGTACCCGAATCACAGCCTGTTACTTCTCTAATAAAGACCATAATCATGAATATTGTCTGTGAGTTCTGTGTGGCCATTGCAATGAATTATCAAACCCAGCAGAGAAGTAATGAGTGCCGTGGGAGAGACTGTTGGTGTCAGAACTGGTAAAAGGCTGGGGTGTGTGTGGCATGTCTGGTCTATAGGAATAAGCTTTTGGCTGCTAATGGTGATTCTGTATTCCTCTTGTGAAGTCAGAGGAGGTCACAAGATGCCACCTGCCTGTCCTTCTTGCAGAGTCTGTTGGCTAGGATTTTGTTGAAGATTTTTGCATCTGTGTTTATGAGGGATAATGGTTTGTTGTTTTCTTTTCTAGTGGTTTCTTTCCCTGGTTTTGGTATCAGTGTTATGCTTGATTTGTAAAATGTATTTGGGAGAATTCTATCCTTTTCTAATATTCTGGAATAGTTTGAAAAGGATTGGTGTCAATTCTTCTCTGAATGTTCGGTAGAATTCTCCAGTGAAACCATCTAGGCCAGGACATTTTTTTGTTTGTAATTTTTTTTTATGATCCATTCAATTTCTTCATTTGTTATGGGTCTGTTAAAATTTCTACCTAAGTATGTGTTAGTATTGGTAAGTAGTATGTTTCTGGAAACCTGTCCATTTCTTCTAGATTTTCAAATTTGTTGGAGTATAGTTCTTCATGTTGCTGTTGTTCTTAGGTGTTGTTGAGTCATCTCTGTCTCATAGTGACCCTGTGCACAGCAGAATGAAACACTGCCCAGTCCTGCTCCAGCTCCACAATCCTTGCTATACTTGAACTGATTGTTGAAGCCACTGTGTCAACCCATCTCATTGAGAGACTTCCCCTCTTTTTGTTGACCTCCCACCTTGTTAAGCATGATATCCTTCTCCAGGGAATGGTTCCTTCTTACAACATGACCAAAGTAAGTGAGAGGAAGTCTGGCCATTCTCGCTTCCAAGGAGCATTTTGGGTGCACTTGCTCCAGGACAGATCTGTTAGTTCTTTTAGCAGTCCATGGTACTTTCATCATTCTTCGCCAGCACCATAACTCAAAAGCATCAACTCTTCTTCAGTCTTCCTTATTCATTGTCCAGCTCTCACCTGCACATGAAGCAATTGAAAATACCATGGCTTGTGTCAGGTGCACCTTAGTCCTCAAGGAGACATCTTTGCTCTTCAGCACTTGAAAGAGGTCTTTTGTAGCCAATTTGCCCAGTGCTATATGCCATCTGATGTCCTGACTGCTGTATTCATTTGTGTTGATTGCAGAACCAAGTAATATGAAGTCTTGGACAACATCAGTCTTTTCTTCATTTATCGTGATGCTGCTTATAGGTCCAGCTGTGAGGATTTTTATTTTCTTTAATTGAGGTGTAATCCATACTGCAGACTATGTTCTTCAATCTTCATCAGTAAGTGCTTCAAGTTATCCTCACTTACCGACTGAGTATCTCCAGTGTGGCATCTGTTTGTTGGAACATCTCAATGGGTATTCTGTTAGTTCCTGGAGCCTTGTTTTTCACCACTTCCTTCAATGCTTCTTGGAGGTAAGAGTGATCAGAATTCCTCTCACCTACTTTGGTCATATTGTAAGGAGCAAAGTTGTGTCATCAGTGTATCACAGGTGGTTAATGAGTCTTTCTCCAATCCTGATGGCATGTTCATCTTCATATAGTCCAGTTTCTTGGATTATTTGCTCAGTATACAGAGTGAATAAGTGTGGTGAAAAGATATGACCCTGATTTACTCCCTTTTTGATTTTAAACCATACAGTATCCCCTTGTTCTGTTTAAACGACAGCCTCCTAGTCTATGTACAGGTTCCTCATGAGTACAATTAACTGTTCTGGAATTCCCATTCTTCTCAATTTTATCCATAATTTGTTATGATCCACACAATTGAATGCTTTTGCATAATCAATTAACACAAGTAAACATCTTTCTGGTATTCTGGTATTCTTTGGTTTAAGCGAAGATCCATCTGACATCAGCTATGATATCCATTGTTCCACGTCCTCTTCTGAATTCAGCTTGCATTTCTGGAAGTTCTCTGTCAATATACTGCTGCAACCATTTTTGAATTATCTTCAGTAAGATTTTACTTGCATACAATATTATGATATTGTTGGATAATTTCCACATTCTGTGAGATCACCTTTCTTTGGAATGGGTACAAATACAGATCTCTTCCAGGCAGTTGGCCAGGTAACTGTCTGCCAAATATCCTGGCATAGCCGAGTGAGTGCCTCCAGCATGGCATCTGTTTGTTGAAACATTTCAATGGGTATTCCAGCAATTCCTGGAGCTTTTTTTCACCACTTCCTTCAATGCAGCTTCAACTTCTTCCTTCAGTACCATTGGTTCTTGAACATATGCCACCTCCTTAAATGGATGAAGTTCAACCAGTGCTTTTTGGTACAATGACTCTGTGTATTCCCTCCATCTTCTTTTGATGTTTCCTGTATCATTCAACATTTTACCCATAGAATCTTTCAATATTGCAACTTGAAGCTTAAATTTTTTCTTCAGTTCTTTCCGCTTGAGAAATGCCAAGTGTGTTCTTCCCTTTTGGTTTTCTAACTCCAGGTCTTTGCATATTTCATTATAATAATTGACTTTGTCTTTTCTAGTTGCTCTTTGAAATCTTCTGTTCAGCTCTTTTATCTTGTCATTTCTTCCATTTGCTTTAGCTACTCTCCATTCAAGGGCAGGTTTCAGAGTTTCTTCTGTCATCCATTTTAGTCTATTCTTCCTTTCCTGTCTTTTTAATGAACTTTTGCTTTCTTCATGGCTGATGTTTTGATGTCATCCCACAATTTCTCTGGTTTTTGGTCATTGGTGTTCCATGCATCAAATTTACTTTTTAAATGGTCTCTAAATTCAGGAGGGATATATTCAAGGTCATATTTTGGCTCTGGTATTGTAGTGCCTAAGGCACTTGGCAGCTAACCAGAAGGCTGGTGATTCAAACCCACCAGCTACTCCTCAGAACAAAGGTTGGGCAATCTACTTCTGTATTGATACCACCTCCTAAATCCAAGGAGGGGTTGCTATGAGTTGGATCTGACTCGACTGCACATAACAACAGCACAACATTTTGGCTCTTGTGGACTTGTTTTAATTGACTTCAACTTTATGTTGAGTTTGCATATGAGCAGTTGATGGTCTGTTCCACAATCAGCTCCTGGCCTTGTTTTGGCTGAAGACAGTGAGCTTTTCCATCACCTTTTTCCACAGATGCAGTCAGTCTGATTCCTGTTTACTCCATCTGGTAAAGTTCCCATGTATAGTCACCATTTGTGTTGCTGAAAAAGGGTATTTACAATGAATAAGTTATTAGTCTTGCAAAATTCTATCATGCGATCTCTAGCATTTCTATCACCAAGGCCAAATTTTCCAACTACTGATGATTGTTTGTTTCCAACTTTTGCATTCCAGTCTCCAGTGATAATTAACACATCTGGATTGAATGTTCGGTCAATTTCAGACTGCAGAAGTTGATAAAAATCTTCAGTATCCTCATCTTTGGCTTTGGTAGTTGGCTTCTAAATTTGAATAATAGTAGTATTAACTGGTTTTCCTTGTAGGTGTATGGATATCACTGACAGCATTGTAATTCAGGATAGATCTTGAAATATCCTTTGTGATGATGAATGCCATACCGTTCTTCTTCAAATTGTCATTCCCAGCATAGTAGATCATATGGTTGTCTTATTCAAAATGGCCAAAATGGGTCCATTTCACCTCACTAATGCCTTGGATATCAATCTTTGTGCATTCCATTTCATTTTTGATGACTTTCAATTTTCCT
>NW_006921614.1:13278120-13282307 GCF_000298275.1 Orycteropus afer afer
GGGTCCAAGATTATCTTCTGTGTCTGTGTTAATTGGTTTCCCTTTTCTTTGTTGAAGAGGGTCTGTGCAGTCCTTCTGCCTAGTCCGCCATCTTGCCGGAACCCCTCTACATGTTCCGATTCTTAATGGATGTTTACAGCTGTTTCTCCTCATTTTGAGTCATGCCACCTCAGCAAATGGAGGTCCTGAAAGCTTTAATTTATCCCTATCATTAAGGCTGGTTCTATTCTGATGAGACAGCTCTTTTTCATTCATATTTTGAGTGCCTTCCAACCTAAGGGGCTCATTTTCTGGCATTGTGTCAGACAGTGTTTCTGATAAAGTTGTCCAATAAAGTATCAGACAGTGTTTCTCTGCTATTCATAAGGTTTTCCCTGGCCAATTCTTTGAGAAGTGAATGGCCTCTTACTTCTTCAGAGTCTGTCTCAGTCTGGAAATTCTGCTGAAACTTGTCCACCATGGGCAACCCTGTTGGCATTTGAAACACCGGTGGCATATCCTCCAGCCTCACAGTAACACATAAGCCACCACAGTAAGACAAAGTGACAGACAAGTTCATCTCCCTTAGCTGTTCGGAACCTCTCTGCCCTCCCCTTACCTGGATCCTGCTGCCATTGACCCTAGCTTTTCCTGCCTTCTTCATAGTATCCTGATATTATTGTTTTTATTTCAGTTGGTTGTGTTGTGACATCACCCATTTCATTTCTTATTCATGTTATTTGCATCATCTCCTCTTTTCCTCTGTTAAGTTTCCCAACAGTTTGTTGATTTTATTAGTAATTGCAAAAAACCAACTTCAAGTCTTGTTTATTTTTTTCTATTGTTTTCTGTTTCATTTATTTCTGCTCAAATCTCTATTATTTCCTTTCTTCTGGTGACTAAGCTTTTTTTGTTGCTTTTTTTCTAATTGTTGTAGATGTTGTGTTAAGTTGTTGATTTTAGCTCTTCTTATTTGATGTGTGCATCTATTGCTATAAATTGCTCTCTGATCATTGCTTTTGTTGTGTCCCAAAGATTTTAGTACGTTGTGTTTTCATTCTTGTTTGATTCAAGGAATTTTTTATTTCATTTTTTATTTCTGCCATTACCCAGTCATTTTTAAGGAGGATGTTATTCAGTTAGAATGTGTTTGCTCTTTTTCCGTTGATTACCCTATTGTTGATTTCTAATTTTATAGCATTGTGACCTGAGAAGATGCTTTGTAGTATTTCAATGTTTTTAAATTTACTGAGGTTTCTTTATGGCCTAACATATCCTAGACAATGTTCCATGTCTCATGGAAAAAATGTGCATTGTGCTATTGTTGGGTGAAGTGCTCTGTAAATGTCTGTAAGGTCATGTTGGTTGATTGTATTGTTTAATTCCTCTGTGTCTTTGTTGAGTTTCTTTCTAGTTGTTCTATTGTTCATTGAAAACGGTGTACTAAAGTCTCCTATATTACTGTGGAGTCATCTATTTGTCTTTTCATTTCTGTTAACACCTGAGTTATGTATTTTGGGTCTCTTTCATTGGGTGTATAGGTATTTATTATGATTATGTCCTCTTGTTCAATTGATCCTTTACTAATTATATAATGTACTTCCTTGTCTCTTATGGTGGTTGTGATGGTTATGTGTGTATGTCAACTTGGCTACACCTGGTTGAGTGGCTGGGCAGCTGGATGTAGTATTCCCCATGATGATCCTGGTAATCAACTCCATGGTGGAATCTACTGGGAGCAGCTTAGTAGTTGCTTTAGGGAATGTGGTCTGTTTCCTGTATATAAGGAGAAGCCTTGGGAATGGTCTCCAGCCTTTGGTGCTTGAACCCCACATGTACCCGTGTTGCTGCTCAGCAGCCTGCCATGCTCTGCTGACCTTGGGACTTACAATGGACTTAAGCTAATGGCCTGCCATGTGGTCTGGTAACATCAGGACTGTGCCTTTTTACTTGTCAACCTTGGGGCTTCCAGCCTCAGCAGCCAGCAGCTGTCTGAGTGAAGAAACACCTCTAGCTCCAGTGGGCTGGGAGTAGGAGTCAGAGATGAACCCCAAGGATGAGGGGCTTTCACCAAGCCCCTAGAGCCTGGCACTCTGAACTTGGACTTAAAGCCTCCAAATTGTAAGAATAAACCCCAGTTTGTTAAGGCCATCCCATTTGTGGTATATTTTCTTGTCAGAGTGGCACCAGGCAACCAGAACAGTGGTTTCTGAGTTAAAGTCAATTTTATCAGAAATTAATATTGGTGCTCCTGTTCTCTTTTGATTGCCATTTGCTTGATTTATCTTTCTCCAACCTTTGATTTTTAGTCTATTTTTGTCTTTATGTCTAAAGTGAGTCATTTATAGACAGTATATTGATGGGTCGTGTTTTCTTATCCAGTCTGGATCTCTCTATCTTTTGAGTGGTACATTTAATTCATTTTCATTCAGTGTAACTATAGGTAAGTATGAATTTATTCATGTCATTTTGTTATGTGTTTTTTTTTGTGGTGTTGCTGATTTCTTTGTTTCATATAATTTTCTGTGCTGAGCTTATTTTATGAATTTTGTTATTATTTCCTTTGTTACTGTTGTTTTCATATTTGCTAAATATTTTTCCTCTCCTCTTTCTTATTTTGATGCAAAGATTTATTATTTTTCTTTGAGATTACTGTTTGATTTATAGTTTTCTTCCCAAACTTAGAATAGTCTGTTCTATCTCACAATTGTCTTGAGTTCCTCACCATTTGGAAGTTTTGTGCCTACACTAATTATTCCCTCTTTTGGGTTTGCAGTTGTCCTCCTTTACCAATTGATTTCTCTGCTTTCCTGTGTACAGTCATGTAAGCTTATTTTACTTTGGATAGTTCTATAACTGGGTTGGTTTTTGGATTATTATATCATGATGTGTATTAATCATTGGTTGCTGTCTGCTGTTAGTGATTCTCTGCCTGCAGGAATCCCTTTAGCATTTTTCATAAGCTTGGTCTGGTTTTAGTAAATTCTCTTAATTTCTGTTTATCTGGAAATGTGCTAATTTCACCAACATATTTGTGGGACAGTTGTGCTGGGTATATAATTCTTGATTGGCAATTTTTTTTCTTTCAGGGTTTAGTATATATCATCCTGTTGCCTTCTTGCCTGTATGGTTTCTGCCAATAAATACAGAGCTTAGTCTTTTTGGTTGCCCTTTATAGGTAACTTTTTGTTTTCCAGGTGCTTCTTTTAGGATTCTTTCTTTGTCTTTGGTTTTGGTGAGTTTGATGGTGATATGTCTTGGTGACTTTCTTTTGGGGTCTGTGTTGTTTGGGGTTTGTTGAACTTCTTGAATGGGTAACTTCTCATCTTGCATCATATTAGGGAAATTCTCTTCCAACCAAATATTGGACAATTTTTTCTTTGGTTTTGTTTGTCTCTTCCTATTCTCGAATTCTGATTACATGTAGGTTATTCCACTGGATGGTATCCCACATGAATCTTAGGCTTTCTATATTTTTCTGATTAATCCCTTAACAAAGTAGTATTACAGTATTTGTCTTCAATCTCATTAATTTTGTCTCCCATTGATTCAGTTCTACACTTTTGCCCATTCAATGTGTTATCTATTTCCAAAATCTTAGTATTAGTCTTCTGGATTTCTATTTGTTCTTTTTGTTTCATTTCTAATTTTTTGTTTATCATTTTGTACTTGTATTATTTTCCTAAATTGTTCTAGAGTGCTTTTTTTTCCTGTGTTTTCCTTAATTTTGTCAGTGTTTTCCTTGATCTGTCTCTCAATCTGTTGAAAGTACCTAAATATAGATCCTCAAATTCCTTTTCTGGGAGTTCCAATGCTGCCTCCCCCTGAGGATGTTTTCTGGATCTGTATTCTGGTCCCTTGTTTTTACTATTTTATCTTGTTTCTTTGTGTGGACTGGGATGGTCAGTTGTCTCTGACACATTGTGATGTTGTATTATTTATGTTTAATTTGTAGTTGTATGTTGATGTGATTTGCCCAAGATTTTTGTCCCCAATATTTTGTTTTGATATATCTGTGTAAGCTAGGTACTGTGCTCATTTATTCATTAGTTGGTAGCATTTAGGCACTCATCATCTGTCTTTTGGTGAGTGTGATAGGGAATGAGACTGTGTGCACAGATCTCTGTTAGCTGGTTGTAAAGAGCAGTTGAGGGTGAGCTTAGCTGTTATTGGCCAATGTCTATCATTGGTAAGTTGGACCAGAAGAA
>NW_006921614.1:13282474-13297473 GCF_000298275.1 Orycteropus afer afer
AAAAAAAAAAAAAAAAGGAAAAGCAATAAATGACAAGAAAAAAACATATTTTAAAAAGACAAAAGAAAGAAAATGAGAAAAGAGAAAGAAAAAAAAATCCACAATATCCAAGGAGAGGGGAATGAGAGAAAATAGGAGGAGTAAAAGAATAGTAAAGAAAAAATGGGAAAATACAAAAGGAAAAACAAGGGATGGGAAGAACTGAAAGAAGAAAAGAAAAAAGAAGGGGACCAGGAAAAGGGAAGAGAAAAAAGAAAAAACAAGAACCAAGAAAGGGAAAGAGAGAAATAAATAAATAAAAAGGAAGAAAAGAGAAAGAATAAAAAGAATAATTTTAAAACAAACAAAAACAAAACTGTGGGGGGCAGGGAAGGGCACCCAGGCTCTATCAGGGGACACACCAAGATGGAATTCCTGCTGGTCAAGAAGGTGGGTGGAGGCATGGGATAGCCACACCTCTATTCACCAAGAGGGTGTGGGGTATAAGAGTAACAAGGGGAATATTGCACCTTTCTATTCATAAGCCTCCAGTGTGGTTGCACATGCTGTCTTTGGCAAGTGGAGCCTATTATTAGGTCACTGCCCAGGTCAGAATGCCACTTGAAAATATTAAAAATGGCTGCACCCTCAGGACAACCCAGAGTTCCCAGCTCTGTTTGTCTCCTTATTCACTGTTTTCATTCAGGTTCTTGTACTAGTTGAAATTTAATCCACTTCTTTATCCTTCCTGTCAAAGCTCAGGGTTTGAGGACTGTCTTCTGTATTTGTCTCAATTACTTTCTCATTTCTTTGTTGCAGAGGGTCTGTGTAGCTTGTCTGTCTATTCTGTCATCTTGCCAGAAGTCTGTCCAGCCTGTTAGAACCAGTTTACCAATATCCTTTCTGGAAAGCCTTGCTGAGCTTCTACAGAGAGTTTGCTCTGCTCTTCTGTGGCTTCCCTTAAACTAATCCAAAAAACTAATCTCACTGCCATCGAGTTGATTCCAACTCATAGCGACCCCCATTGTGTTTTTGAGGTGGTAAATCTTTATGGAAGTAGATTGCCCAGTCTTCCTTCCACAAAGTGGCTGGTGGGTTTGAACCACCAACCTTCTGGTTAGTAGTCAGATGCTTTCGGCACTACACTACCAGAGCTCCTTGTGGCTTCCCTTAGCATTCTGTAAATTATTCTGCTATGGAGCACATGGCTGACTTGCAACATGTATTTTTGTCAGTGTTTCCCCAGGGGTGAGCTCCAGGCCAAGAACTATGGCATTAATTTTTTATTTTCTTACCCAAAAATTTACAAGGAAATTTCACAATAAATGCTCCTTTAGTAAATTAATTGGTGGAAGTGTACATGGGGTGAGTTGGGGAGCTTGCAGGTACCAGCACACAGAAGGAGGCTAATGCCATGTGTTTGGGATTAGGAGGCTAATTTTTGAAGCTAGCTCTCCCACTCCTTATGTGAGACATAAGGAGCATGTTTTGATCATCTCAGGCCTTGTTTATTCAACTGAAAAAGGAAAACTAGTTTAACATCAATTAATTTAAAGTGATAGAAATAAAAAACTTTCATATTGCAGTGTTTCTATGGCATCATGCAGTTGTGACACTGCCCCCATGGATATTATTTTGCATCATATTGAAATTACTCCCTTTGAATTTATTGGAGAAGAGTCATTCACTTAACTTCTAACTGTCTCAAAAGCTATAATGTTCAAATGGGATTGACACACCAAGAACTAGGAGAGAGAGAGTCATTCTGCTATCTTGTTCCAATCACTGCATGATCATCACAGGTACTGGGACTCACTTGGAAGTATACATGTGCATGTGTGTGTGTGTGATTGCCAAAGATAAACAAAGATGGGAAATACTCTGCCCACTGACCAGCACCTGGGTGTTGAAAAGCCATGGAGAGGAAGACATGCAGTGAAGAAAGAGGAAAGATGTGAGATATGAGATGTAGGTGATTACAAGGAATTGTGGGCAGTTAAAATGTAAAATCAAGATTGGTGGGTGTTTAAATTGAGGCACGGGGATGTCTGACCTTCTCTTCTAAGTTCATAAGGGGAAGGAGAGAGAATAATTACCAGCATCAAAGCTCAAAACTCATTCCTATGAGGCAGAGGTCAGACGTACCTTCACCCTCCAACCTTTTTACCAATTCTGACATCAGCTGTCTCTCCCATGGCACTCTCTTACTTTTTTGCTGGGTTCAATAATTCATTGCAATGGCCACACAGAACTCACAGACCATATTCACAGTTAGGTTTACTATGGAAGTAACAGTTTACAATTCAGGATCAGGAATGACTCAGGTTACAGTTCCTTGTCAGACAGCCTCTTCTCAGTTCTGAAGGTCTCTCTCTCAGCCCCTCAAACCCGTTGCCTCTCAGTCTGGCCTCTGCTTTGCTCAGGCAAGTGTTACAAAGCTCTTTACCTTCAACAATAAGTTCCTGGGGCCACTCTACTTCACCAGTAAACCTCCTACCTGAAGGTTCTCAGGTCTCTCGATCCACAGGTCAGCATATTCACTGTAACCACCTTTCCCTGTGGGCTGGGAAGCCCACTGCACTGTCTTGCACCAATCTCTTGGATCCACTGCCACCATATTTCTCCCTCTCACTGTCTTACACCATCTCCACTGTTGCAGTTCTCTGTCTCTGTCTCCTGGGTCTAGGAGGTTCTCAGCACAGAGACCCTGGGTCCAAGGACATGCTCTGCTCCTGTCTCTTCTTCTTGGTGGTAGTGAGGTCCTCCCTTTCCACTTCAGGAATGGCTCATTTTAAGCCTAGCAGGTTGGCAAAACTGACCAATCCCCTCAATAGAGTTCCAAATACCTTATTTGCATGGTCCCAACCCCACAAGAGTGCCATGCACCTTCTTTCCATTATTAGCAAGCTAGCCAATCCTCTTACTGGGCCACAATTACCTTATTTTCATAGTCCTACCCAGTCTTTTGGTGAGAATTACAAGACTATGGCAAGAAAGGCCATATAAATGTGATCTGTTGCAATTTAATGAGATACTCCAATTCTTTGGTTCCTTTGCCTGTTCAGACAAGATGATTAAATGCACACACTCACACATACACTCACCAACCTAAGTCTATGGCTGCCTCACCTGAATTCCAAAGCATTCATGCCCAGGTAGGATCAAATTCTATTTCATTAGTGTCTCTGTCAACTCCAGTTTACCTAATTCTCTCCCTTCTTAGGTCTCTCTGGTAGTGCGACTCTAAGTATAAATATTGGGCCCATTGCTAAGATTTCAATAGTCCTTTCTGGCTCCCAATTCTTTCCTTACTACTGTGTCTCCAAGTATAAGGTGAGATTGAGTAGCAGTGGAAGAGGCTGTGGACCCTGCTCTGCTGTGGAGCTTGCCCACTGAAGTACACTAGCCTTCTAACATCTGCAGCTATCCAGAGACAAGCTGGCCAACAGAAGGTTCTGGAGAGGATTTGTGATTTGACAGTTGAGGACTTTTAACACATTGTTCAATAATAAATGATCTAATATGTGGAGAGTACTGTTGTGCAAATAATTCCACTATTGTACTTTCTTGGTTGACATTTTAACACATTATTTTCAATTTCAAAGGATTTGCACTGGCTTGGCTCACTCTATATTTAGAGCGTGGCCATCATACCTTTTTTTTTTTTTTTAAATCTGAGACTCTTCCTCATTAAAAAAAGAAAAACAAAATCTTAGGGAGAAATTTAAAACTAAATGTCCAATGGTGGTGATGCCTTGATTGCAATAGTTGTCCGCACAGTCCTCATCCTACCTGCTTAGATCCCCTTTCTTCCTACAGTTCCCTTAAGAGACACCAATGACAATTCTCAGGCTTAATGCAAGTTTCAAATGTATTGCATCAGACACTTTTTAGTCCACTGGGAAACAAGAGATATGAAGATCCATCAGTTTATAAAAATGAATATGAGCCTGATGACCCTTATCTTGGGGTAGTGTTTCTAGTAATTTTTGATTTGCTTATTTTCTAATTTTCCCAGAACAGAACAAGTGTTTCTTGTGTGGCTTTAAAAATTTTAAGCTAAAAACAAACATGCATATGAAAAAAAAAAAAAAGATAACACAATAGGGCAAAATAGTTTGTAGGGTCATGAGTATGTGGATACCTTGTTCCTTCATTTTCCACAAGGTTCTCGATTGTAACAGCAAAAAGACTTGGAAAAACGGAGATGAGTTGATGAGCTTAAATATGTTATTGAATAGCACACCAGTTGCTATTGAGTTGGTCCCAATTCATGATGACTCTATGTGTATCAGAATGGAACTGTGCTCCACAAGGTTTTCAGTGGCTGATTTTTTGGAAGTAGATTACCTTTCTTCTGAGGTGCCTCTGAGTAGACTTGAACCTCCAACCTTCTGGCTTTTAGCCAGATGTGTTAAACATTAGTACCACCTAGGGATTTCTTATTGAATAGTAGCCAAGCCCCTCCCCCCAAAAAAAGACCCCACTATTATTAAGTAAAGGAGCTCTGGTAGCATAGTGCCTAAGGCACATGACTGCTAACCAGAAGGTTGTCAGTTCAAACCCACCAGCCACTCCTTGGAAGGAAGGTTGGGCAATCTACTTCCATAGGGATACCACCTCAGCAACTGAAGGAGGGGTCACTATGAGTCAGGTCCAACTTGACGGCACATAACAACAAAAACAACAATTATTAAGTAAAGTTTAATAGAAATTCCAGAAATGCTACACTTGTGATAATTTGATAAAATTGTAATAGCTAAGTGCTGTGTGCCATCAAGTCAATTCTGACTCATAGCAACCCTATATGACAGAGTAGAGCACCCCATAAATTTCCTAAGCTGAAATCTTTAGGAAGCAGATCACCAAGTCTTTTCTCCCATGGAACAACTGACCTTTCAGTTAGCAGCTGATGGCTTTACCATTGTGCCACCAGGCTCATTATAATAACCAATAGTAAGCTGTAGTAACTTTTGATTTAGTAACAAGCTTCTTTCTGAGGACACATTTTCCTTCTACTTTTCAGGGTCCAAATGGATCAATTCTAGGGGAATGCTGCCCTGAGAGAAGCAGCCACCAGATCCCGTTCCCCTTGTGAATGGGAACCAGACAAGGATACGCTCTGTCACCACTTCTATTCAACATTGTATTGGAAATCCTAGCCAGGGAAATAAGGCAAGAAAAATAAATAAAAGGCATCCAAATTGGCAAGGAAGAAGTAAAATTATTTCTGTTTGCAGATGATATGATATTGTACATAGAAAATCCCAGAGACTCAGCAAGAAAACTGCTGGAACTAATTGAAAGATTCAGTATAGTGTCAGGACACAAGATCAGTGTACAAAAATCAGTCGAATTCCTCTATATCAACAAAGAGATCTCAGACATGGAAATATGGAAAGCAAAGCCATTTACAACACTACCAAAAAGGTACAATACTTAGGAATAAATCTTACCAGGTACACAAAAGACAAAGAAAACTACCAAACACTACTACAAGAAACTATAAAAGAAAAACCAGAGATTAAGATGTATGGAATCACTGAAAAATCAACTCAGAAATAGAAGGATAAAAATTAAAATAAACCTACAAGATGGAAAATAAGGAACCAGAGAATCTTATTTGTAAATGATGAGAACTACAAAGCTAAAAAAGAGAATAAATGATGTAGTTACAGAACTTCCAAATGGAGAGGAAGTCAAGATGATATCAAGATAGAATGGTTTGCTTTAAACTTGGAAAGATAATAATAAATTACAGTGTAACCTCAAAGAATATTAACCATCACACCAAAATAAAAAAGAACTCATAAAATCTCAGAAAACACTAAAACAATAGCAACAAAGGAAATGATAAGAAAATCCATAAACAACAATGAGCTCAGCACAGAAAAGTATATGGAAGAAAGTAACCATCAACAACACACACACACACACAAAATGACACCAGTTAATTCATACCTTTCAATAATTACATTGAATGTGAATGGATAAAAAGCACCAGTCAAGAGACAAGTAGCAGAATGGATAAGAAAACAGAACCCATCAATATGCTGTATACAAGAAACATGCCTTAGACGCAAAGATAAAAATAAGCTAAAAATAAAAGGATAGAAAAATATATCTCAAGCAAATGGCAACCAAAAAAGAGGAGTGGCAATACTGACTTCTGATAAAATAGACTTTAAGGCAAAAATCAGCCAAAGAGATAAGGAAGGACATTATATAATGACTAAAATAATCAATTGAACAAGAGGATATAATAATAATAAATATTTATGCAGCCAATGAAAGAGCCCCAAAGTACATAAATGAAACTTTAACAGAATTGAAAAGAGAAATAGACCACTCTACAATAATAGTAGGAAACCTTAAATACATCACTTTCAAAGAAGGACAGAATAACTAGAAATAGCTTATCAAAGATACAGAAGATCTCAACAACAAAATCCACACACTGAACCTCGTGTATGTATACAGAACACTCCACCCAACAACAGCACAGTATATATTCTTTTCTAGTGCAACAGGAATTTTCTCCAGAATAGACCATATGTTAGGCCACAAAGCAAGCCTTAATAAATTTAAAAACATTGAAATACTACAAAGCATCTTCTCAGATCATAATGCTATAAAATAAAAAATCAACAACAGGAAGATCAAGGGTAAAAAAAGAATCTCATACATGGAAACTTAATAACACCCTGCTTAAAAACTACTGGGTAATAGAAGAAATAAAAAAGTCCTTGAATCAAATGAGAATGAAAACATAACATATCAAAATCTTTGGGACACAGCAAAAGCAGTGGTCAGAGGACAATTCGTAGCAATAAGTGCACACATCAAAAAGAAGAAAGAGCCAAAATCAACAAAATTAACTCAACATCTCTAACAATTAGAAAAAGAACAGCAAAAAAGCTTACAGTCACCAGAGGAAAGAAAATAATAAAGATTCAACCAGAAATAAATGAAACTGAAAACAGAAAAACAATAGAAAGAATCAAAAGACTAGAAGTTGGTTCTTTGAAAAGATTAATAAAATTGGCAAAGCACTGGCAAATTTAACAAAGGAAAAGATGTAAATAACATGAATAAGAAATGAAAGATGTAATGCCACAACAGAACCTACCAAAATAAAAAAGAGAATGAAAGAATACTATAAACAACTACATTCCAACAAATTTGAAAATCTAGAAGAAATGAAAAAATTTCTAGACACACAATACCTACCCAAACTAACACAATCTGGGGTAAAACATTGGAATGGATCCATCACAAAAGGAGAAATTGAACAAGTCATAAACCAAAACAAAACAGAGCCCTGACCCAGACAGCTTCACTGGTGAATTCTACCCAACATTCAGAGAAGAGCTGACACCAATTCTACTCAGACTCTTCCAGAATATAGGAAAGGGTGGAATAGTACCAAACTCATTCTATGAAGCAAGCATAACTCTGATACCAAAACAAGGATAAAAACAAAATTACAGATCAATATCCCTCATGAACATTGATGCAAAAATTCTCAACAAAATCCTAGCCAATAGACTCCAACAACAAATAAAAAAAATAATACATCATGATCAAGTACAGTTCATATCAGGTATGCAAGGATGGTTTAACATTAGAAAAATAATCAACATAATCCACTACATATATGAAACTAAGGAAAAGAACCACATGATCATATTAATCGATGCAGAAAAGGCATTTGACAAAATCCAACATTCATTCAAGGGGAAATTCCTCAACATACTTAAGGGCATATGCACAAAAGCAATGGCCAATATTTTTCTCAATGAGGAGAGGCTGAAAACTTTCCCCTTGCAAACAGGAATCAGGCAAGGATGCCCTTTATCACCACTCCTATTCATTATTGTATTGGAAGTCCTAGCCAAAGCAATAAGGCAAGAAAGGGATATAAAAGACATCCAAATTGGCAAAGAAGAAGTAAAAGTCTCTATTTGCAGATGACGGGATTATATACATAGAAAACCCTAAAGTCAAGAAGAAAATTACAGGAACTAATAGAAGGCTTCAGCAAAGTGGCAGAGTACAAGATCAACATACGAAAATCAGTCAGACTCCTTCCTCTACACTAACAAAGAGAACTTTAAATAGGAAATCGGGAAAACAATGTCACTTCTAATAGCCACTCACAAGATGAAATACTTAGGCATAAATCTAACCAGAGATATAAAAGACCTGTGCAAAGAAAACTACAAAACACTGCTACAAGAAACCAAAAGAGACCTACATAAAAGGAAAAATATAGCATGCTTATGGATAGGAAAACTTAATATTGTGAAAATGACAGTACTACCCAAAGCAATCTATATTCCATCATCATTCTTTAAGGAGATGGAAAAGTTAAATATGGAAAGGACAGAGACCTCAGATAAGAAAAACACTACTAAAGAAAAAAAAACAAGTAGGGGGCCTCAAACTCCCTGATCTGAAAACTTGCTATACAGCCCCAGTAGTCAAAACAACCTGGTACCGGTACAATTACAGACACATAGACCAATGGAACAGAATTGAGAACTCACAAGTAAATCCATCCACCTATGGACAGGTGATCTTTGACAAAAGGCTGAAAGCCATTACATGGGGAAGAAATAGTTTCTCTGATAAATGGTGCTGGCAAAACTAGATATCTACTTGCAGAAAAATGAAACAGGATCCATATCTCACACCATATACAAAAACGAACTATAGGTGGTTTAAAGACCTAAATGTAAAACCCCAAACCATAAGATCATCAAAGAAAAAATAGGGACAGACATAGAGGCCCTTCTTAGACATGGAAAAACCAATCACTAATTTATGTGGAAAGGAAAGAGAGCTCAGATAATCAAAACACTATTGTAGGAAAAAACAAAAGCAAAGAGGTCTTATACTTCCCAGTCTCAAAACCTACTATACAGCCACAGTAGTCAAAACAGCCTAGGATTGGTCCAACCACTGACAAATAGACCTGTGTAACAAAATTGAAAATCCAGATATAGATTTATCCACCTATGGACAGCTGATCTTTGACAAAAGGTTAAAACCCATTAAATAGGGAAGAGATAGTCTCTTTAGCAAATGGTACTGGCAAAAATGAATATCCATGTGCAGAAAAATTATTCAAGATCCGTACCTCACACCACACACAAAAACTTACTCCAGATGGATCAAAGTTAAACCATGTGAAACCAAAAACTATAAAGTTCAAAATAAATATAGGGGCAAACTTAGGAGCCCTGATTTATGGTCTAAATAGACTATCAAACATAACTTAAATCAAAAATAACTAAAAAATGCACAAATGGAAGAAGATAAACTAGATTTCCTGGACCTTGTAAAGATTAAATTCTTCTGTGCATTGAAAGACTTCTCTAAAAGAGTAACAAGAGAACTTATAGATTGGGAAAACATATTTAGCAATGACATATCTGACTAGGACTTATCTCTAAAATTTATTGGAAACTCCAACACCTCAACACCAAAAAGACAAACAATCCAATTTAAAAATAGGCAGAAGACATGAATAGACACTTCACCAAAGAAGATATTCAGATGGCCAACAAACACATGTAGAAATGCTCATGATCATTAACCATTGTTGTTGTTAAATGCCTTCGAGTTGGCTCCAACTCATAGTGATTCTATATACAACAGAATGAAACACTGCCTGATCCTATGCTAGCCTCACAATCCTTGCTATACTTGAGACCATTGTTGCAGCCACTGAGGGCTTTCCCTTTTTTCACTGACCCTCCATTTTACCAAGCATGACATTCTTCTCCAGAGAATAGTCTCTTCTGACAACATGACCAACATAGGTGAGATGAAATATGGCCATTCTCGCTTCCAAGGAGCATTCTGGCTGCACTTCTTCCAGGACAGATTTGTTTTCTTCTGGCAGTCCATGGTACTTTCAGTATTCTTTGCCAACACCACAACTCAAAAGCATCAACTCTTCTTAGGTCTTTCTTATTCATTGTCCAGCTTTCCCACACCTATTATGCTATTGAAAATACCATGGCTTGGGTTAGGTGCACCTTAGTCTTCAAAGAAACATCTTTGCTCTTGATTGCGTTAAAGAGGTCTTTTGCAGCAGATTTGCCCAGTGCAATATGATATTTGATCCCTTGACTGCTGCTCCCATTGGTGTTGATTGTAGAAGGAAGTAAAATGAAATCTCTGACAACTTCGATCTTTTCTTCATTTATTGTGATGCTGCTTATTGTTCCAACTGTTAGGATTTTAGTTTTCTTTATGTTGAGGTGCAATCCATACTGCAGACTAGTCTTTAATCTTCATCAGTAAGTACTTCAAATCATCTTCACTTTCAGCAAGCAAGGTTGTATCATCCTCATATTGCAGGTTGTTAATGAGTCTTCCTCCAATCCTGGTACAAATTTCTTCTTCATATAGTCCAACTTCTTGGATTATTTGCTCAGCATACAGATTGAATAAGTATGGTGAAAAGATACAACTGAGATGCACACCCTTCCTGATTTTAAATCACACAGTATCCCCTTGTTCTGCTTGAACGACAGCCTCCTGGTTTATGTATAGGTTTCTAATGAACACAATTAGGTGTTCTAGAATTCCCATTCTTCTCAATGTTATCCATAATTTGTTATGATCCACATAGTCAAATGCTTTTGCATTGTCAATGAAACACAAGTAAACATCTTTCTGGTATTCTTTGCCAAGATCCATCTGACATCAGCAATGATATCTTTCATTCCACATCCTCTTCTGAATCCAGCTTGCATTTTTAGAAGTTTTCTGTCAATATACTTCTGCAACTGTTTTCGAATTATTTCAGCAATATTTTACTTGCATGTGATACTAATAATACTGTTCAATAATGTCCACATTCTGTTAGATCACCTTTCTTTGGAATGGGTACAAATATAGATCTCTTCTAGTCAAGTGGCCGAGTAGCTGTCTTCCAAATTTCTTGGCATAGATGAGTAAGTGTCTCCAGTTCGGCATCCATTTGTTGAAACATCTCAATGGGTATTCTGTCAATTCCTGGAGTCTTGTTTTTCACCAATTCCTTCAGTGTAGCTTTGACCTCTTTCTTCAATACCATTGGTTCTTGATCATATGCCACCTCCTGAAATAGATGAACATCAACCAATTCTTTTGGTACAGTGACTCTGCGTATTCTTTCCATCTTCATTTGATGTTTCCTGCATCCTTCAATATTTTGCCCATAGAATCTTTCAGTATTGCAACTGGAGGCTTGAATTTTTCCTTCAGTTCTTTCAGCCTGAGAAATGCTGAGCATGTTCTTCCCTTTTGGTTTTCTAACTCCAGGTCTTTGCACATTTCATTATAATAATTGACTTTGTCTTCTCTAGCTGCTCTTTGGAATCATCTGTTCAGCTCTTTTGTAATTTCTTCCATTTGCTTTAGCTACTCTCCATTGAAGAGTAAATTTCAGAGTCTCTTCTGACATCTGTTTTGGTCTTTTCTTCCTTTCCTGTCTTTTTAATGACCTTTTGCTCCCTTCATGTATGATGTTCTTGATGTCATCCCACAATTCATCTGGTTTTTGGTCATTGGTGTTCAGTGTGTCACATCTGTTCTTCAGATGATCTCTAAACTCAGGTGGGAGTAATCAAGGTCATATTTTGGCTCTCATGGACTTGTTTTAAGTGTCTTCAGCTTCATCATGAACTTGAGTATGAGCAATTGATGGTTCACCTCCTGTCCTTGTTTTGGCTGAAGATATTGAACTTTTCCACATTTCTTTCCACAGATGTAGTCTATCTGATTCCTGTGTATTCCATCTGGCTAAGTCAAGGTATATAGCCACCATTTATGTTGTTTAAAAAAGGTATTTGCAATGAAAAAGTCATTGGTCTTGCAAAATTCTATGTTATGGTCTCTGGCGTCATTTCTATCACCAAAGCGACATTTTCCAATTACCAATGATTCTTGTTTGTTTCCAAATTTTGGATCCCAATCACCAGTAATAATGAATACATCTTGATTGCATGTTTGGTCAATTTCAGACTGCAGAAGTTGGTAAAATCTTCAATTTCCTCATCTTTGGCTTTGGTGGTTGGTGTGTAAATTTGAATAATAATCGTATTAACTGTCCTTCCTTGTAGGCGTAAGGATATTAACTATCATTGACAGCATTGTACTTCAGGATAGATCTTGAAACATTTTTTATGATGATGAGTGCCACACCATTCCTCTTCAATTTGTCAATCCTGGCATGGTAGATCAAGTGACTGTCTGATTCAAAACTGTCAAAACCAGTCCATTTCAACTCACTAATGCCTAGGATATTGATCTTTATGTGTTCCATTTAATTTTTGACAATTTCCAATTTTCTTAGATTCATACTTCATACATTCCATGTTCCTATTGTTAATGGATGTTTGCAGTTATTTCTTCCCAGTTTGAGTCATGCCACATCAGCAAAAGAACAATGAGATATCATCTCACCCCCAGCAATAACAACAAAGTCAACAAGGCAGAAAATAAATGCTGGCAAGGGTGTGAAGAGAGAGGAACTCTCATACACTGCTGGTGGTACTATAATATGGCACAACCACTGTGGAAAATGGTTTGGTACTTCCTTAAAAAGGTTGAAATAGATATTCCATTTGATCCAGCAGTCTGACTACTAGGTATATATCCTGAAGACGTGAGAGCCAGGGCATGAATAGACATATGCACACCCATATTCATCACAGCACTGTTCACAACAACAAAGAGATGGAAACAACCTAAGCACCCATCAGTGGATGAATGGATAGCCAAATGAAAGTACATACACGCCATGGAGTTCTGTGCAACATTAATGAATAATGAGGAATCCATGAAACAACTCATGATGTAGAGGAACTTCGAGGACATTTTCCTGAGTGAAATAAGTCAATCACAGGAGGACAAATATATGAATCTATTAGTGTAAAAAGTCAAGGAAAAATTTACTCATTGAAGGAAATGTCTTTCTTGGTTACCAGGAATGGGCTAGCAGGGGAGGAAAGTTGCTTTTTAGGTAAGAGACACATTGTGGTTTGGCTAAAGGGAAAGGCAATATATCAAAAGCAGATGAGCAACACAATTAACACTAAAGTAAAGGAAGATACAGACAGCTGCCCAAGAGGTACAGACAACAAATACAAATACTTTTACTTACACAATACTGCTTTGTCAGTAACAACAAACATCAATCTATGGGTGGATATATAAGTGGACAGGCAAAATGATCAGGTGTGGGTAGATGAAAGGGAATATACCCATGACCATCTATCACTTTGGCAGAAGGTATTTCTATATACATATTGTTTGTGCTGTAAGAATATCTGTATAGATAATAGATAAGGTAGTCTGCTTCCGTACAGATTTACAGGCTTGGAAACCGAATGTGACAATCTACTCTATCCTGTAGGATCACTGAGTCAGAATCCACTTGATGGCTGTGGGTTTTTTTTTTTTTTTTTTTTGAACATGGGGCAGAGTTATGATAACCACAGCCAAACGCATTGAGAGAGTGAGTCACTGGGCCTATGGGCTGGAAACAATGGTCATGGGGTACATCAAGCTCAATAGGCATAACATACTACACAAAAACACAGTTCTACATCCTACTTTGGTGAGTAGCGACTGGGGTCTTAAAAGCTTGCAAGTGGCCATCTAAGATGCAACAATTGATCTATCCTCATCTGGAGGACAATTGGAGACACATGGAACAATTAGTCCATGGGACTAGTGGACCATGGGAACCTCAGCCTACATGACCCTGAAACCGGAACTAGATGATACCCAGTTACCAATGCCAACCACTTGGAATGGGATCAAAATAGGAGATCCTGGATAGAGAGGGAGAAAAATGTGGAACAAAACTCAAAATCATAAAAAAAAGACCAGGCTTAGAATGGAACGCCTGTGTATGCATAGGGAGATAGCTGGGGGTGGGGGGAGGTGGCAGGACTGCATGGGGGGGAAGAACACAGGGAAGAGGTAACTATGGGGAGGAAATGGTAGGGGAGCTGTTGCACTGTGAGAAATTCCAGTCAATGTGATGAGACAAAGTGTATGTGAGCTGCTGTATGGAAAATGAATTTGCTCTGTAAACTTTCACCCAAATCACAATGGGAGATCTGGTGGCCTCTATTTTTATCACAATAAAAATTAAAAAAAAAAAAGACCAGGCTTGCTGGTCTGACAGAGTCTGATGAAACCCTGAGACTATGGCCCCTAGAAACCCTTCAGGCCTGGAATTGAACTCACTCTCATGACTTAACATCCAGCCAAACAATAGATAAGCATATGAAGGCAACTATTACGCTAGGTAGATGGAATGGTAAACCATGGAGACAAGAAGGGCAACATTTGTGCAGATAAATAGTTCAGAGGGCAGGAATGCATGGGAAAGAAGGACACAGGTAAAAGGTATCCACAGAGAGGAAGTGGGAAGATAGTTGTTACATTGTGGGAATTGCAATCAATGGCATGAAACAAAATATGTATGAACTGTGGAATGGAAAAAGAATTTGTTCTGTAAACTTTCACCCAAATCACAATAAAAAAGAAAAAAAAAATGTGCATAGACCTGGAGTTAGAAAATCAAAAGGGAATAAAACACTCAGCATTTATCAAGCTGAAAGAACTAAAGAAAAAAATTAAAGCCTCGAGTTGTGATATTGAAGGATTTTATGGGCAAATTATTGAACAACGCAGGAAGCATCAAAAGAAGATGGAAACAATGCGCAGAGTCACTGTACCAAAAAGAGTTGGTCAATGTTCAGCCATTCAGAAGGTAACATATGATCAAGAACCAATGGTATTTGCAAAAACGGCAAGGAGGCCACATGTTCTGACCTCCTCTAACCCTACAAGGGGAAGGCAGGATTACCAGCAGTAACCCAAGGCCTATTGCTGCAAGGCCAGACATGCTGCCTCCCTCCAGCCCTTTCTCCAACTGTTCCTCCCAAAGCACCCACCACCTCTCTCCTGGGTTCAATAATTCACTGCAGTGGCCACACAGAACTCAC
>NW_006921614.1:13299388-13340258 GCF_000298275.1 Orycteropus afer afer
TGCCTTAGGCACTATGCTACCAGAGCTCCTATTTATATAAGGTTTGCAGATGATATTTCTACATTCATATTTGTATGTGCTGTAAGAACGTCCATATATATAACAGCACTAACAAGGGGCAGAGTTAGGATAACTTCTTATCCCCAGCCAACCACACTGGGGAGCAAGTAGTTGGACCTGTGGGCTCAGGACCTTGGTTGCAGGGGACATCAAGCTCAATTGGCATAACATACTGTACAAAAGCATTGCTCTACATCCTACTTTGGTGAGTAGCAGCTGGGGTCTTAAAAGCTTGCAGGTGGCCATCTAGATACAACAATGGATCTCTCCTCATCCAAAGCAAAGAAGAATGAAGAAAACTAAAGATGCATGGAAACAATTAGTCCAAAGGATTAGTAGACCATGTGAACCTCAGCCTATATGATCCTGAGACCAGGAGAACTAGATGGTGCCTGGCTACCACTGTCAACCGCTTGGAAAGGAATCAGGGCAGGAAATCCCGGATAGAGTGGGAGAACAATGTGGAACTAAACTCAAAATCACTAAAAAGACCAGGTTTACTGGTCTGATAGAATCTGGTGAGACCCCTGAGACTATAGCCCCTTATTTACCCTTCATGTCTGGAATGGAACTCACTCCCTTGACTTCCAGTGAAACAATAGATAGGCATATAGAATGAACATTTACATCAGGTAGATACACTCCTTAGAAAAATCAATCATGAGAGAACAGAGGGCAGTATTTGCACAGGGAGACACCTCAGGGGGCAGGAATACATAGGAAAGCAGGACACAGGGAAGAGGTAACCACCGGGAGGAAGTGAGAAGAGAACTGTTACACTGTGGGGGAATTGCAGTCAATGTCATGAAACAAAATATGTGTGGAAAATTAATTTGCTCTGTAAACTTTCACCCAAATCACAATAAAAATTAAACAAACAAACAAAAAGGAATTCAAATGAAGTACTTTATTTGACAAATCTGCTGCAAAAGACCTCTTTAAAGTGTTTAAGAGCAAAGATGTCACTTTGAAGACTAACGTGTGCCTAACCAAAGGCATGGTGTTTTCAATAGCCTAATATGCATTTGAGAACTGGACAACGAATAAGGAAGACTGCAGAAGCATTGATGCATTTGAATATGGTGTTGGCAAAGAATATTGAATATACCATGGACTGCCAGAAGAACAAACAAATCTGTCTTGGAAGAGTATGCCTTGGAAGAAGTATGTCTTGGAAGAAGTATGCAATGGTCCTAAGAAGTGAGAATGGTGAGTCTTTGTCTTTCATATTTTGGCCATGTTGTCAGAAAGGACCAATGCCTGGAGAGGGATATCATGTTAGGTAAAGTTGGGGGTCAGTGGAAAAGGGGGATACCCTCAATGAGATGGATTGACACAATGTCTATGATGACTGATTTAAGAATGATAATGATTGTGAGGATGGTGCAGGACAAGACTGTGTTTCATTGTGTTGTACATAGGGTCACTATGAGCTGAAACCAACTCAGCAGCACCTCATAATATTACATAGTGGTGAGGGTGAAGTCAGATGAGACATGGGAAACCCTTAACACAGAGAACTGTTAGACACTGTCACAAAAGGACAAAGTATGCAATGTGATTACATTACACCCAATTAGATGTCCCAGGATGATCTTCCCATCTCAAGAGTTTTACTTCCATCATATCTGCAAAGTCCCTTTTGCCACATCATGTAACATGGTCATAGGTTTTGGGGATTAGGACATGGACATCTTAGGGTGTCTGGCCCCCTGTAGTGGTCTCGTTGTTGAGGTCACCAATCACAAGCCCGGGCACACAGATTGGCTACTTTGTGAATAAACACTGTATTTGTTTTCTGTGGCTATTATAACAAACCAACACAAGTGTTGTTGAAAAACACAGATTTATAGTACAGCTCTGGGAGGCTCTAGGAGAAAATGTTTCCCTGCTTTCTCTAGCATCCAGAGACTGTCTCTATTCTTTGTTTTGTGGCTGCATCACTCTGAGCCCTGCTTGCATTGTCACTTCCCTGACTTTGACTATTCTGCTTCCTTCTTCTAAGACCTTGTGATTACATTGCACCTACTCAGATGTCCCAAGATGACCTCCATATCTCAAGATGTTGATCTCCATCACATCTGCAAAGTCCCTTTTGCCATATAAGGTTACAGAGCCACCAGTTTTGGGACTTAGGACATGGACATCTTTGGAGGCCACTCTTCTTCCAGTTAGTACCCTTTATTTACAAAGAATGTTGTGACTTCCCCCTGAGGGCTTGAGTATTGTGCTTAGATACAGATGGATCAACTCTGTGAAGCAAGTGCCACTTTTGCCATTAGTTTATTAATAATTTCGGGGGAAGAAGACGACTCACAAAATGTGTCATTCTTTTCTCTAGGTGTCTCTCCTGCCCTGGCCATGGTCTTCCTGAGGAAAAGGGAAATACCGCTGTCCAGATGGTCTAGGAATGCATGCATGGTTATCTTCATACTTCCATGGAGCTTCTTCTCTGACCTTCATTCAGCTGATGAAGCCAGTGAAGTCGGATAGTGTGAGGTGGGAAACACAGTTATAGAGGAAGGGCATATATGGACAGAGAGATTAATTGTGTGGAACAGGAAATCCCTCTAGTGGTTATGGAAGAAATCAAGTTATTAAGTTATGTTTCCACGCAAAAGCATCAAGATAGCAAAATTGAAGTTCTATTCCACAAATAGACAAAGAATTTACATTTTATGACATTTTAAACTTTTGCAGAAATTGTATTTCTAGTTGATAGGCCGCTGTGTAAGTGAATTTTTTGTGAAATAGATGGTTTTAGCGTATGATTATGCAAAGTGAAGGAAGAATATAAGACAAATGAAAACTTACAGCTTCTGTAGTTATTTAGAGGAAATAGAAAATTGTTACAGGAAAGGGATACCATGAAACCTGAATGGCTTCTTGTCTTCTGGTGAGAAAGAACTGCTCACAGAGACAGAGGTGGTTTATAGAGAGCAAACCTTTAATGAAACACTGCACGAGACTGCACAGTGGGACAGCAAACTAGGTGTATAGCACACTAACTAGACTCCCAACGCTTCCCAATTGGCTTTCAGCAATTATCGGGGATAGAATGAGAAAGCTATATAATTGGCAGGTCACATGGGTGGGATTCCTAGCATTTGATATTCTGGTCTGGATTAATCCAGGCATCTGCTTAACTATAGATCAAAAGGGGCTCCATCACAGCTCCTGTGTTGACACCTTAGAACCTGCAACAGACGAGCTGGCAATTACATACTTTTCTAATTGCATTTTTTCCAGTTTTCTGCTTCCTCTCAGCAGGGGTAATTTAAGTAATATACAAAAGAATATGACGAGCAACTTCCATTTCTTACATTTGTCCCTCCTTCACTGTCAGTGTTGTTGTTGTTGTGTGCCATCCAGTCAGACCTGACTCATAAAGACCCCTCCTTGGGTTTCTGAGGCAGTATCACTAAGGAAGTAGATTGCCCAACCTTCCTTCTGAGGAGTGGGATAAGGTAATTTACAAGGGAATGTGGCCTGGCAGCTTCCTTAAATCTGTCCCTACCTCAATATCTATGTTGTTGTTGTTGTTGTTGTTGTTATTTGCCATCGAGTCTGCCGGACTCATAGTGACCCCTCCTTGGGTTTCCGAGGCACTATCACTATGGAAGTAGGATTGCCCAACCTTCCTTCCGAGGAGTGGGGTAAGGTAATTTACAAGGGAATGTGGCCTGGCAACTTCTAATATGTGAACTCTCCCTACTTCATAATCTGATCTGAAATGGGTTATGTGTGACCTTATCTACAAATGAGTGGATAATGCTTTAGGGAAGTAGTCCTTACCTTCCTTGCACTTTAGGTTTCTTTGAAAATTTCCCAGAAGCGCCATATGTACAAGGCTTTGCAGATATCATTAGGACTATGTAGATGTGCTCCTTAAGTACACCCATAGAACCCTGTGGGAGAGCCCTCTTTAGTCATTTCATTCAGATCACTGACTGAACAAGGCTTCAGCCTGAGGTGGGAGATACAGGAGCAACCTTAATTCTCACTCAGACTTGACGTTTAAATCACAATCTGGTCTGGGGAACTTCTGTACATTTGCGGATGAAACATTTTCCTATTCATTTCTGTTCTTTCTTGTGTCCTCTCAGTGCCTGCCGTGTTAGATTTAATCTCAACTACAATTTTTTCCCATTCTGTCTCCCTCCCCTATTATCATTTCTTCCTGGCATGAATATATCTGCTAGATCAGTAGTTCTCACCTGGGGTAATTTTGTCCCCATGGGGATTTTTGGTAATGTCTAGAGAAGCTCTGGTAACATAGTGCCTAAGGCACTTGACTGCTAACCAAAAGGCTGGCGGTTCAAACCTACCAGCCACTCCTCGGAAGGAAGGTTGGGCAATCTACTTCTGTAGTGATACTGCCTCGGAAACCCAAGGAGGGGTCGCTGTGAGTCGGGTCCGACTCGACAGCACATAACAACAACAACAACGATTGGGGTGAGGGGAGTACTATTGGTATCTAGTGGGCAGAGGTCAGGGAAGGTTGCTGCTAAACATCCTGCAGTGCCCAGTACAGCCCCCACCACAAAGAATCATCTGGTCCAAAACGTCAGTAATGCAATAATTGAGAAACTCTGTGCTAGACAAAGCAAACTCCCTTTAACAAAGTGTGGATGGAGTTGTGTTCTTCCAAAATATGTGCTGAAATTCTAACCCCTGTACCTGTAAATGGGAGCTCTGGTGGCTTAGTGTCTAAGGCATTTGACTGCCAACCAAAAGGCTGGTGGTTCAAACCCACCAGCCACTCCTTAGAAGGAAGACTGGGCAATCTACTTCCAGAGATACTGCCTTGGAAACCCAAGGAGGGCTTACTATGAGTTGGAACCGACTAGATGGCAGTGAGTTTGGTTTTGGTGTTTTGGTACCTGTAAATATTTGGAAATAGGGATTTTCTTTTTCTATGTTAATTAGGCCTTACTAGTTTAGGGTGCCTTAAACCTAATCACTTCTGGGTTAGAAAAAGAGCAGATTAGACAGAGACATACACAGGAGGAAGAGAAAGACAAATGCAGGCAACAGATAGGCCCAGGGACACCAAGTTTTACTGACAGCTACTAGGAGTTAACATGGGAAAGAAAGAACTTTCCCTTAGAGCTATACCCTGAAATCAGACTCCTGAACTATGAGAGCATGAATTTCTGTTCTATAAAAGCACTCACTTGTGGTATTTCTGTAACATTAGTACTCAGTAGCTAAGACATAGGGGAAGCTAGTTCAGAGATCTGTTTTGAGGTAGCTCTTTGGGAGTTTAAAAGGACACTGTTAAAAGTTGGTGGTATTGTTTTCTATTAACAGATACTTTGTTTTACAAGCAGAAGGAAGACAGGGCAATCTACTTCTGTAAAGATTTGCTGCTTTGGAAACCCGGTCAGAATCAACTTGATGGCAGTGAGTGTGGTTTTGGTTTTGGTTTTACAATGATGGAGAAGTTCACACACGTGTCTGGTTGCTCTCATTGACGTTAACCTGGCATCCAGTACTTTCTTAGAGTACATTCTGGAGAAAAAACATGTAATTTCCTTTCAGTAACTAGTGTGTTTGTACATTGATGAAAAAGAAATAAAAGAGAAACTACCACAAAGCAGAGAATAAAACATCATTTGACTGCCTTAAACATGTGCTTAGACAGGGAGATAGCTCAGGGTGCAGAAGAGTATGAAGGGATGGACACTGGGAGGAGGTAACTATGGGGAGGAAATGGGAGGGGAGCTGCTGCATTGTAAATTTTGGTCAATGACATGAGACAAAGTATATGTGAACTGCTGTATGAAAAGTGAATTTACTCTGTAAATCTTCACCCAAATCCTAAAAAAAAAAAAAAAAAAAACATGTGCTTAGAATTACACTTTTGTAACTGTAATTTTTAAGGAGCTTTGGTGGTGCAGTGGCTAAGGCACTTGGCTGCTAACCAAAAGGTCCATGTTCAAGCCATTCTGGGGGAGAAGGATGAGGCAGTCTGCTTCCATAAAGCTTTACAGACTTGGAAACCCCATGAGGCAGTTCTACTCTATCCTACAGGGTCCCTGTGAGTTGAAATTGACTTGATTACAGTGGGTTAATTACAGTTTTGAACTTCAAGTTTGCTTCTGAATTATATCTTTTTAAAAATTGTTTTTGATCCATCCCCCCTGATGTCATTCTCAATTCATCCATCCTCCTGCATTCAAACCTGCTGCTCCTTGCTGACTCCCTGTCAGGAGTGACTGTATTATCCAATGTTTTGTACAAGGTGGTAGCTCCTTCCCCAAGCTCCCCTCTGGGTGCCCTGCTGGCTCTTAAAGTCTCTTGACTTTGTCTCTCTTCTGAATCACCACCTACTACTATACATTCTCACTGTATAGTCTATACTTGTTTTAGTTCCTCTGTAGCTAGTCTCTGTAGGTGCAGCCTGGGTCTTCTCTCATAAATTCACACTACTGACCCCACAGTCTTTCTAAAGTGAAAATCTGTTTATGAAACTGAATAGCTTCTATTTTCATCTGAGTAGTTTCTATAAAGCATATAGTTACAAAATTTCCAAGTCCAGAGAAACCCTGCCATTATGTAATAAGTGAGGTCTAAAAACTTTCCATCATAATATGTGATGTTATTGTGAGATTAACAGATGACTAAGGTCATCCTAGGAGCTCTGGTAGCGTAGTGCCTAAGGCACTTGACTGCTACCAGAGGCTGGTGGTTCAAACCCACCAGCCACTCCTCGGAAGGAAGATGGGGCGATCTACTTCCGTAGTGATACCACCTCGGAAACCCAAGGAGGGGTAGCTATGAGTCGGGTCCAACTCAACGGCACATAACAACAACAACAACAAAGGTCATCCTGGCCATTTTACAGCCTGGGATTTTCTACTGTTGTTCTGTGGGATTCAAACACAACCCCATCTTCACTGCTGTTGGATGCTCCCCCCATGGAGGTGGCCTGCTCTGGTTTTGAATCTCACTGGGGATGATTCCAGGCCCTTCAGCTAGCTGGGTCTTCCAGGATAAGCAAGAGTAACTCCGGGAAACTCCTACTTAATCGATGTTCATTTTTTAACAATACCCTGATCTTTTAATGGAGAATTGTGGGACACAGAAACCATCCTCCATCTTTCTTGGTTGCTCGGCTTTCCTCCTATCGACAGTCTCTTTCTTCTGTAGAAGCAAAAATGTTTGAGAGCAAGAAATGGGTGGAAGATGGGAGCCAAGTGCCAAACATGTCATATCTGAAACCAAGTAATCATAGGGTGAGTATCTAAGAGTTTTAATGTATTACATCCTGATTTGGCTCCAAATTATATTTCAGAGTTCATTTCCTGACACTGTTTTTCCCTAATTCCCTCTGATCCCCTCCCTACACTAACACACACAAATACACTCACACACATGCCACACACCATACAATACCACATAACACCACACATACTTACACCTACAACACACTCACACACATTATATACACTTAACACACACCACACACTCACACACATGACACACCATACACATTCATACACACACACATTCATAGACACTCATACCATGCACCACACACAACACATATTCAGACCTACCACACACACATTATAACACTTGCACATACCACACTCTCATTCACACACACACCACACATGCACACACCATACACACTCACACACACCACACTCATACCACACACACACTACATACATTCACACACTCATGTATACACACATTCATAGACATTCACACCATGCACCATACACATTCTCACATACCATACACATTTACATATACCACACACTTGCACACACAACACACACTCACATCTACCACACACACACATTATACACACCATACACATTTATTTACACACATTCATATACATACACCATGCACCACATTCATACACATCACATACTCCACACACCACACATTTCCACACCTACCACATACTCATACACACACACACACACACCATTGGGAGAACAGAAGGGCAGTGTTTGCACAGAGAGACAGCTGGGGTAGGGCTGGAGTGAATGGAAGGGAAGGACACAGGGAAGAGGTAACTATGGGGATGAAGTGGAAAGAGCTGTTACATTGTGGGGAATTGTGGAGAATTTTGTCATGAGACAAAATATGTATGAACTTCTGTGTGGAAAATGAATCTGCTTTGTAAACTTTCACCAAAATCACAATAAAAAATTTAAAAAAATAGTAACACACACGCACACAACGACGTTTCATGTTATGTCCTTGTGATAATTTGAACACCTCACTAGTTCTATCTGAAGCTCCCTCCCTCCATTTTAATCCATTTTGCCCAGTGCCTAAGGCATTTGACTCTGGGCAAGGGGCAAGCTACTTTCATAAAGATTTAACGCCTAGGAAACCCAGTGGGCGGGGGATCACTGAGTCTGAATCGACTTCATGGCAGTGGGTTTTTTTTGTTGTTGTTTTGGTGGTGAAGGCATCCTGGACTGCCGAGCCAACCAAGGGATTGGATGGATCCTGCACCTAACCCCGATGGAAGACTTGTCCAGTGTTCGAGCCCGGTTGTGGCAGGGTCTCTTTCTGACTTGCAAGAATGTTAGGGCTGCTCCCACCGACACCGCAGTCACGCAGCCTCAGCAGAGACAGCTTAGGTGATAGGGGCTGGGGCTCCCGGGGCTAGATTGGGTTTTAGCCTGCTCCTGAGTTGCGGAGTTGCGGGACCAGGAACAGATCCTTTCGCTCCAGCACAATTTCTTGTAGATGAAAGACAACCAACCGCCCTGCCCTGAAATCGCAGGGAGCTGCCATTCGGCCTCCGCCTCCTGAAGACAGAAAGGCGGAGCGATCAGAGCTCCCTTCTTCCTAGCTATGGCTGCCTCTGCTTCCACAGCCTGGGGTGGGGCGCACCGGAACCACTCAGCCTGGGCTGGCGGTCACTGCAATTCAGTCTACTTTCCCTTCCAGAATAATATGGTTCAGGGGTGGCGGTGCACAACCCACTCCTGTCCCTAGCGCTCGAGTCCTTGTTAAACAGCAGGTCGGGAGATGGAGGGGCTTAGGGAGGGGCCTTAGGAGCTCTGGTGGCGTAGTGCCTAAGGCAATTGACTGCTAACCAGAAGGCTGGCGGTTTAAACTCACCAGCCACTGCTCGGAAAGAAGGTTGGGCAATCTACTTGCACAGTGATAACCGCCTCAGAAACCCAAGGAGGGGTGGTTATGAGTCCGGTCCGACTCCACTGCGCATAACAACCTCCTCTGCCTTCTGGCGTCGCCTGGTGTGGGAGGGGAAAGGGAGGCTCCTAGCCGGGTCGCGGGGTCTCAGAGGAAGCTGCGGATTGCGAGCCTGCAAGTCGCCAAGCTTGCGGACCTGAGACAGATCGTTGAGTTTGTGCGTGTCTAGAAGGGGAACAGAGGCGCTTTCTGCTCCCAGTCCGAGAACGCTGCTTTTCTGTGTCTGTGGCGGTTTCAACGTAATCTCCGAGAGTCTGCGTGGTGCTCTCCTGTGCAGGTGGGTTTTATGTTATATATCATCTTGGGCAGGGCTAGGAGGCAGACAGAGGCGTGTATAAGGAAAGTAGTGCCTATGGCAAGCACTGAAATTGCTCCTTTCAAACATCTGACATCCATCTTTTAGATAACTTTACCATAATATTGTTGTTAGGTGCCATCCAGTCAGCTCCGACTCATAGCGACCCTATGTACAACAGAAGGAAACACTGCCCGGTCCTGTGCCAGCCTCACAATCCTTGCCATACCTGAGCCCATCTTGGCAGGCACTGGCTCAGTCCATCTCCTTGAGGGCCTTCTCCTTTTTCGCTGACCCTCCACGTTACCAAGCATGATATCCTTCTTCAGGGAATGGTCTCTTCTGACAACATGACTGAAGTAAGTGAGAGAAGTCTGGCCATTCTTGCTTGTAAGGAGCGTGCCAGCTGCACTTCTTCCAGGACAGATGTGTTTGTTCTTGGCAGTCCATGGGACTTTCAGTATTCCTTGTCACCACAACTCAAAAGCATCTATTCTTCTTTGGTCTTCCTTGTTCATTGTCCAGCTCTCACATGCATTTGAGGCGATTGAAAATACCATGACATGGGTTAGGCGCACCTTATTCTTCAAAAAGACATCTTTGCTCTTCAATACTTTAAAGAGGTCTTTTGCTGTAGATTTGCCCAGTGGAATATGTCATTTGATTTCTTGACTGCTGCTGCCATTGGTGTTGATTGTGGAACCAAGTAATATGAAACCTTTCACAATTTCAATCTTCTCTCCATTTATCAAGATGCTGCTTATTGGTCCATTTGTGAGGATTTTCGTTTTCTTTATGCTGAGATGTAATCCATGCTGCAGACTGCAGTCTTTAATCTTCCTCAGTAAGTGCTTCGAGGCATCTTCATTTTCAGCAAGCAAGGTTCTGTCATCTGTTTATCACAGGTTGTTAATGACTCTTCCTTCAATCTTGATGCCACAATCTTGTTCATATAGTCCAGCTTCTCAGATTATTTGCTTAGCATACAGGTTAAGTATGGTGAAAGAATATATCCCGGACGTATTCCCTTCCTGATTTTAAACCATGCAGTGTCCCTTTGTTCTGTTTGAATGACAGCCTCCTATGTACAGGTTCCTCGTGAGCACAATAAGGTTTTCTGGAATTCTCATTCTTCCCAATGTTATCCATAATTTGTTATGATCCACAGAGTTGAATGCTTTTGCATAGTCAATAAAACACAAGTAAATATCTTTCTGGTGTTCTTTGCTTTCAGCTGAGATCCATCTGACATCAGCAATGATATCCCTCATTTGTCCTCTTCTGAATCCAGCTTGCATTTCTTGAAGTTCTCTGTCAATATATTGCTGCAACCACTTTTGAATTATCTTCAGCAAAATTTTATTTGCATGTAATATTAATGATATTGTTCAATAATTTCCACATTCTGTGGGATCACCTTTCTTTAAAATGTGTACAAAGATGCATCTCTTTCAATCAGTTGGCCAGGTAGCTATCTTCCAAATTTCTTGTCATAGATGAGTAAGTACCTCCAGCACAGCATCTGTTTGTTGAAACATCTCTATAGGTATGATATCAATTTCTGGAGCCTTGTTTTTCTCCAATTCCTTCAGTGCAAATTTCTTCTTCCTTCAAAACCATTGGTTCTTAATCATATGCTACCTCCTGAAATGGATGAACATCGACTAATTCTTTTTGGTACAGTGATTCTGTATATTCCTTCCAACTTCATTTGATGTTTCCTGCATCATTTAATATTTTGCCCATAGAATCTTTCAATATTGCAACTTGAATTTTTGAAGGCTTGAATTTTTTCCTCAGTTCTTTCAGCCTGAGAAATGCTGAGTGTGTTCTTCCCTTTTGGTTTTCTAACTCCATGTCTTTGCACATTTCATTATAATAATTGACTTTGTCTTCTCGAGCTGCTCTTTGAAATCCTCTGTTCAGCTCTTTTATTTGGTCATTTCTTCCATTTGCTACTCTCCATTCCAGAGCAAGTTTCAGAATCTCTTCTGGTATCCATTTTGGTCTTTTCTTCCTTTCTGGTCTTTTTAATGACCTTTTGCTTTCTTCATGTATGATGTTCTTGGTATCATCCCACAATTCATCTGGTCTTCAGTCATTGGTGTTCAGTGTGTCAAATCTGTTTTTTAGGTGGTCTCTAAATTTAGGTGGGATATAATCAAGATCATATTTTGGCTCTTGTGGATTTCTTTTAGTTGTCTTCAGCTTCAGCTTGTACTTGCAAATGAGCAATTGATGACCTGTTCCACAATCAGCTTCTGGCCTTGTTATGGCTGTAAATATTGAGCTTCTCCATTGCCTCTTTGCACAGATGTAGTTGATCTGATTCCTGTGTATTCCATCTGGTGAAGTCCCTGTGTATAGCCACCATTTATGTTGTTGAAAAAAGGTATTTGCAATGAATAAGTCATTGGTCTTGCAAAATTCTATCATGCTATCGCCAGCATCATTTCTATCACTAAGGCCATATTTTCCCAGTAACCAGTAATTGGTGATTCTCCTTTGTTTCCAACTTTTGCATTCCAATTCCCAGTAGTAATCAACATATCTTGATTGCATGTTTTGTCAATTTCAGACTGCAGAAGTTGGTAAAAATCTTTCATTTCCTCATCTTTGGCTTTGATGGTTAATGAGTGAATTTGAATAATAAATAGTAGTATTAACTGGTCTTCCTTGTAGGCTTATGGATATTATCCTATCCCTGACAGCATTGTATCTCAGGATAGAGCTTGAAACACTCTTTGTGGTGATAAATGCCACACCATTTCTCTTCAGTTTGTCATTCCTGGCATAGTAGATCGTATGCTTATCTGATTCAAAATGGCCAAAACCAGTTGCGGTGTAGTAAATTACTTAGTGTGGCTTTTCTACCCATAAGTCTTTGTAAACTCCAAGGTGGGATTTTCTATGAGCAACTGAGGAGCTCCTGATTGCTGAAGTTGTCCACCTGGAGTATTTCTGTTGGGCGTGGCACAAAACAATGTTCTGGGAGGTGCCCACTCTCTCTCAGGTGCTTAGAGTTCTGATGCTATGATTGGCTAGTTTGGCCACTCTGCTGGGCTCAAAAGGAGGTCTCCTAGAGGCAGAACTCTCTCTCTGACTGCTGGTGGAGGAAGACGTGCTGCCAAAAGAGACACGTTCTGCTGGGAAAGAGACGCAAGAGACACGCATTGCTGAGTGAGACACTGAGGGACCAGCACTGCTGGGAAAGAGACTGTGAGAGACTGTTGGCTGAGAGACGGTGGGCTGGGAGAGAGACTGTGGGCTGGGAGAGAGACTGAGCGTTCTTCCTGAACTTGAGTTGTAGCCTAGTGCTTCCCTAATAAACCCCATAATCCGTGAGTTCTGTGTGGCCACTGCAGTGAATTATTGAACCCAGGAGAGAGGTGATGGGTGCTTTGGGAGGAACGGTTGGAGAAAGGGCTGGAGGGAGGCAGCATGTCTGGCCTTGCAGTAATAGGCCTTGGGTTACTGCTGGTAATCCTGTCTTCCTCTTGTGGGATTAGAGGAGGTCAGAACATGTGGCCTCCTTGCCGTTTTTGTACCAGTCCATTTCAAATCACTAATGCCTAGGATATTGATCTTTATGTCATAATATCAGCTCAAAAATACAAGTCAAGCTCATTAATATTTTACTTGACACGTTATGATACTATAATGAAAATTATAACCACACCTTGTTTCATTGATGAGGATTGGTCTGTGATGTGGTCAGTCAATATTTTAGTTTCTTTTTCTCCACTCAGCAGAGCAGCCCACACCAATCCCCTGGTGAGCAGCATGGCTTGACACAACTTGGCACACTGAGGATATGGCCTGTGTCTGTGGGCACCAGCACCCATGCTCACACTTGGTCAGGACCACCCAGTAGTCACCCTGGCCACTGAAAGAGCAGAATGTTTCAGTATTAGACATAGTGAGTGGAGTGGAGTGCAGAGAGGAAGGGGAATCGCCAGGTGGGCTGTGAGGCAGCCCAGAAGTTCAGGCCGTAAGAAGTTCTGAAGGGGAGAGTAGAAAGAATTACCGAAGCCTCTAGAGGGGTGGGGAGTGAGAAGCAAAATGTAGTTGGGCTGGCCTCCTTGGGGCTGCTTTTCCAAATCTCTTCAGCTCATTAACTAAAATTAATGCACACACACAGACCCAGGCTAAAGAGCAAGAAATAAGTTTTTCTGCTCGAGGAACTACTGTCTCCCACCCCTTCCCAACAAGGTAACTCAGAAAAAGCTGTGCTCAGAAAAGTGCTTCCAGGAGAGGAAAAGGTCACACAGTCTGCTTTGACCCATAAACCCCACTGCCGTCAGATTCTGACTCATAGTGACCCTTAGGACAGAGTAAAACTGCTCCCATAGGGTTTCTCAGGATGTAAATCTTCAGAGAAGCAGACTGCCTTATCTTCCTCCTGTAGAATGGCTGGTAGGTTTGTACTAGTGAATCCTTTAGCCTTGACCCATGATAGCTCTCAAATACCAAAGTCCTAGTTTTAACTTGCTGAATTCTCTCTCACAGCTGGCAGTAGAAACTGCCATGGTTAATAGAAACTGCTCAGTGGTGCTCCCATCCCCTTCAAGTGGTACCCAGGGCACTTGGCATACCTGCCATACCTTAGATTAGCCTCTAACTACAGAAATAGGAACTCACTCATGATGCAGCCTATAAATGGTTGAGCTGGGTTTTAACGTTGGTTGGTCCCAGGGCCTATGCTCTCTGTTCCATAGTAAGCCACAGATGCTGCTCCTTCCATCATCTTTTCTCCGCCTGGCTCTTCCTTGCTCTGTGCCCCTTTCCCGAGCTTCAGCCCTCATCTTGTGCCTGTTCCCACCACCTGCCCAACTGCCACCCACCTCCTGTCCTTCTCTCTTCAGTGATCTGCATAATGATCTCTGACCTGCCTCTTCTCTGAAACTGTCCTGATAAAATCACTAGTCTCTAAGCACTTCTCGACCATCCTAATTCTTCTAAGAATCCAACGCACATTTATCCAGCCCTTGCTTTTTCTGAGTTTTATGCCATGCCTTTAGACACAGTGGTTGGGAAGACAAATAAGGAATTGTGATAAAGATGGATGAATTAGGCTGAGGATTGTGGGGTAGAAGGAGTGGAGGGAGACTCTTTCTAGGTAGGGGTGCTGGCAGCCTCCTTTAAGTAGGGACTGGGAAGAGTAGAATCAGCCAGATGAAGGGGCTGGAGTAAGGTCTAAATTGGGTAGTGTTTGCAGTGGCTAAGAAATGCATTGGGGGACTAAAGGGAGTTCCAGATGCCTAGACTTAGAGGTTGTAAGAAGGAGCAAGGCTGGAGCAAGAAGAGAACCAGAAGGAAGACAGCCTCATGAGTCTTTGACACAAATGTGGAGTTTGAGACATATCCTAACAGCTTTGGGAATATGTGCAGGCAGGATCACAGAACCAGACTTGGATTTCTAAGCCCCAGCTGAAGACAGTGTGGAAAGCTTCGGAGAAGAGGGAGATGGTGGTCTAGATTGAGTGGAAGAT
Organism: Orycteropus afer afer; assembly: GCF_000298275.1. Classification (NCBI taxonomy): domain Eukaryota; kingdom Metazoa; phylum Chordata; class Mammalia; order Tubulidentata; family Orycteropodidae; genus Orycteropus; species Orycteropus afer. Next base: position 13,314,431 of record NW_006921614.1, read on the forward strand.
CAAGAAAAGCAGATAGATTCCAGAGAAATTTAGGGTGGAACACAAATCCTGGTGACTGGTGTTGGGCGGCAGTGGTGGTGGTGGTGAGGGAGAGATGGAAGTTGAGAGGCCTCCTGGGGATCTGAAGTGAGCTGATGGTTGAGCAATGGTCCCAAGGAAATGGAGGAAGATGGACTGCAGACATGTCTTAGCTGTGGCCAGCAGCCCCTTAGCATCTTATACTCTGCCACCTTTCTTGGCTTCACAGATAGCCTTCCCTGGTCTCACTGGTTCTGCTTCATCTCTGACTGCCCTTCTTTGGACACTTGTCTGTTCCTTTTCCCCTTCACATTCTGGCTTTACATGAATCAGTTTGCTCCCACCCCTGCACAATCTAGTCTTGTGGTGTTTGTTGGGACTAATAAGCTCAAGCTCTCAAATCTATGTTTCTGAGTTTGCAGGGAAAAAAAAAAAAAATTGAAGAACAAAACAAAAACACCACACATTTGCCTCAGTCTCTCTTCCAGTGTTCCAAGGTCAATGACATCTAGAGGATAGTGATGTGGGGACCTCTTTTAGGACAATGGGAAATCAGGAAGAGGGATGCTTACTGAGCTGTGGGCTAGGCATACTGCACATTTGAGAGAGAAGCTCTGCTCACAGAAAAGCAGATGGTTCTTCTTCAACTGGCCTCAGAGGTAGATTGATGCTGATCAGTCTGCCTCTGAGGCCAGCTGAGGGCCTGCTTTTAGTCTGTCACTGAGGCCCTTTAGCATCTCTGCCTGTCATTATGGCAGCTGCCCTTTTGAGAATCAGCTGATAGATGGGGAGGCCATGGACTGGTATACAACCGAAAATCTAACAAGCACTCTTCATACAGTGATGCCAGGAGTGAATACAGTGTTTCCAAATCCAGGCTAGACAACTGTCTTAGGCTCAGTTCTCTAGAGAAGCAAAACCAGTAAAGCTTTTATATACATAAACACACACACACACACACACACACACATATGTAATAATATATAATAATCCAAGTTTCCTCCTGGATGAAACGTCAAGCAGGAGGCTTTTCCCGACTCATGCAGCTGCAGGGGCTGATGAGCTCAAGTTTGGCAGGCTGGTGACTTGGGCAGATGATGAATCCAAGATCAGTGGGCAAAATGGTGAATTGTTGGCTCACAGGACAGTTGTAGCCAGCGTGACAGGATCCAGATCCAGATCCTCGTATTCTCCCAGTACATCCATATATATGTATTGGGAGCAGGTTGCACCCTGAAGGAAACTCCCTTTCAAGTGATTGGCTGCACAAAGCCATATATATCATATCTCATCATGGGAACAACCACACCACAACTACTTAAACCACTCATGGTCCAGCCAAGTCGCCACACAACCTTAACTATCACAACAACTAAGGAGTCAATCACTCTGGTCTCCCTTTCCACCTTTTCTCCTTTTCTAACACTACCCTCATGAGGTGGGAGGAGTTGGTCCTTTATGGGAAAGGCTTAGAGTTCACTGTTTCCTGCAGCTTTCCTCTCAGTGTGCTATGTGTATGTGTGTGTATAAGAGTGTATGTGTGTAAGAGTATGTGTGTGGGAATGTGTATGAGAAGTGTATGATTGTGTGAGTGTACATGTGTGTACTCAGGCCAGTTCTGTTAATTGTCTAAAGGCTCTCAAGCTCATTTGTTCTGTTGCCACTGCCACACTTACCTAATTATATTGAAATTTGGATTTAGTTTTTTGAATGGAGAGTGACACTAAATGAATTTTCCTCCAATATAAATATTTATGAACTAAAGATGCAAAAAGAAATAAAAGAGTATGATTTCAAAATTGTCATGTATGAAGTCAATAGACATTGAGGGATGTATGAAGTAGCATTTCTCTTTCTACTATCGTTGCAGAACTGCACCATGGATGCACTCACTGAAGCAAATGGCACCTTTGCCATCAGTCTTTTAAAGATACTGTGTCAAGAAAACCCTTCACACAATGTGTTTTATTCTCCTCTGAGCATCTCCTCTGCCCTTGCCATGGTCCTCTTGGGAGCAAAAGGAAACACTGCAGCCCAGATGGCCCAGGTATGAGTGGCTGTGACACAGGAGAAGGGCTGGCTTTGCTGGTTTTCTGTCATATCATCCAGTTCTGTACCTCACTCTCCAGAAGTCCCAATGAGGGGGTGGAGCCAGTGTGTGCAAATGCAGGTGCTCATTTTAGAATGGGGAAGACGGTAAGGAAGGGTGGGCAAAGAGCTTCCTTAATTACATTTTCCTGGGAAGATTTCCTCAAAATTGAGGAGAATACTATAAAAATTTTGAACTAGGACTTTATCTTTGTTTAGAAAATGATACTAAAATTATTTTAAACTTAAGCCACACAGATCTCTCTCTTTTTTGGAGCAAAAGACTTTGTAGCTGTACTTATTATGCCTTGATAACCAAAAAGCCAAACTTACTGCCATCAAGTTGAATCCTACTTATAGTGACCCCTCCTTGGGTTTCTGAGGCAGTATCTGTACAGAAGTAGATTGCCCAGTCTTCTTTTCAAGGAGTGGCTGGTGGATTTGAACTGCCAGCCTTCTGGTTAGCAGTCAAATGCCTTAGGCACTAAGCCATGGAGGGGTAAATTAATACCTATTTCAAGTAGTTTATCTAGGATCTTGCCTTTCCAGCTCAGTAAGTAATAATATAGCAGAAATATGCAAACTAGGATGAAAGGACATGTGCTACGATTCCATGTACAGACATGTATATGCACGATTACATAAACAGACATGTACTACAATTGCATATACAGATGTGTGCAGGCACTAGTTAGCTCAGTTTAGCAAACATTTAACCTGGAGATGATTAAGATCAATCCCTGTCCCCAAGGGGCTTACAGAGTGGGCAAAATCTATTGCTGTGTCATTGCTGAACTCAAGCTGACCTGCATACATGGGAGTGTGAGTCACTATGGTTGCTTTTTGTTTCAGTGTGACTCTTTGAATTTGTTTCAGTGAGAACTCTTTGAATTTAGACTTTGATTATCATACTGTGTCTTTACTTTTATAAACATTTTGTCATTTAATGTGAGGTTCAGGGAGAAAATCCTTGTAAAGCTTTTCACGTAGCAAATGCTCTATATATCTCAGCTCTTCAGAACAATAATGGTGTGGTTTAATAGTGATTACTCATTTTAATCATTTTCCAATTCATTTTATGAAGGAGTTGAGGTTCATGTAGAGAGGAGAGTTATTTGTACTTGGATTTTTATCAATTTTTTTAATGTTTTAAGGTGGCCAGTAAACCCTTATAGGGGGCCATTTTTTTGAGAGCACCAAAATTGTCTGGTCACTCTATAAGGTATGATATCGAGAGTCCTTTATGCCCTCTGTTTTCAACTCACAGGACACTCAATAAGCTAGCTACATACCGCTACTCATAACATGAGGTGAAGCTGTAATATCAGCAGAAAAACTTTTTAAAATTGTTTTTCCTTTATTATGTAAGTGGTAAAATCCCATCATAAAATCTTAAAAGTAGGAGGAAGGGAAAAAAATTCCTAAGAACCCACATCCTAGAGACTCTTGATAATATGGAAGTATTTTCTTCTAATCCTTTCCCCCATTTTTGTTTTAAATTTTATACTTTGGTGATCATACTGTGTCTTTACTTTTATAAACCCTCTTTCACTTAGTATGAGTGAGATTCAGTGAGAAAATCCATGTAAAGCTTTTCATGTAGCAAGTGCTCAGTAGATCTTAGCCCTTCACAACAAATGGTGTGACTTAACTGGTGTTAGCTTTTCTTTTTTATTTTTGACAGGTTTTCTTATCAATCATAGACGAGCTTTATAAAATGAATTTAGTAGCTGTTCTGTCCTTTAGGAGCTCTGATAGCATAGTGCCTAAGGCACTTGACTGCTAACCAGAAGCCTGGCGGATCAAACCCACCAGCCACTCCTCGGAAGGAAGGTTGGGCAATCTACTTCCATAGTCATACTGCCCCAGCAACCCAAGAAAGGGTTGCTATGAGTCAGGTCTGACTCGACGGCACATAACAACAACCACAACAGTGCCACTCTAACAGAAGATACCACAAATGGGTCGATGGCTTTAACAAACAGGGATTTATTCTCTTACAGTTTAGGAAGCTTGAAGTCCGAATTCAAAGTGCCAGGCTCTAGGGACTTGGTGAAGGCCCCTCAAACTTGGGCTTCAGCTCTGCCTCTTGCTATTGGCCTACTGGAGCTGGAGGTGTCTCTTTACTCTGGCAGTTGCTGGCTTCTGGGGCTGACAAACCCAAGGTTGGCAAATAAAATGGCACAGTCCCAAAATTACCGAATAACATGAGAGACCACTAGCTCAAGTCCAGAGACAGTCCCAAGATCAGCAGGTACATGGCATGCTGCTGAATGAAGACTTGACTACATGCAGGGTTCAAGTGTACCAAAAAGCTGGAGACCTTCTTCAAAGCTTCTTATATACTGCAAGCAGACCACATCCCTAAGGCAGTTATTCAGCTGCTCCAGTAAATTCTACCATGGAGTTGATTAGCAACATCATCATGGGGAATAAACTACATCCAACTGCCTAGCCACTCAAAACCAGATCCAGCTAAGCTGACATACAACTTAACTACCACAGTAGCTTTCTATCTTTTTCTGTGCTATAGAACAGTGGGTATTGTATGAAAAGTACAAATTTCTTAAATAATAAAAAAATTCATCAAATCACCTAAGCCTTTTTAGAGGTACTTGTCTATTACCTTCCTTTCTTTCATTGTTACTGGTACGTTCAAATTGACTTTAATTTGTCGAGTCATAATCTATATTTTGCAGAAAATAATCATTCATGTTGTTGTTGTTATGCGCTGTCGAGTCAGACCTGACGCATAGCAACCCCTCCTTGGATTTCCAAGACAATATCACTACAGAAGTAGATTGCCCCATCTTCCTTCCGAGGAGTGGTTGGTAGGTTTGAACCACCAGTCTTCTGGTTAGCAGTCAGGTGCTTTAGGCACAATGCTACCAGAGCTCCATTCATAGTTTTATATTATTTTTAACATGTCCACTATATCTATTTTTGTAATCTCTTTTCTTTTTTTCAGTTGTACTCTTTTTTTGGTGCTTTTTCTTATCTTTTTATATTTGCCAGCTGTTTGTCTGCTTTTGCTGTGTGTATGTGTTTTCTTCCAAAAGACCAGCTCTGGGATTCATTTCCCATTTTATATTTTCTTCTAGGGTCTCAAGTTTTTTTCTTTGCCTTTTGTAACATCATGTGTTCAAAGTTTTTCTCATTTAATTATTTCTTAGTATTATTTAAAAAGTTAATGCTGTGTTTTTGTTTATATCCCTGGATAAACTCTTTGTTTGGATATATATTGTTCCTATATTGATTATTTTCTAAATAGTCTGTTATATAGTTATTTAAAAGAGTATTTTTAATAATTATTTAGAAGAAATATTTACTCAGAAGAGCTCTTTCTTTAGAAAAGTGTCTTCAGTAGTTATTTAGTAGGGTCATTTCCACATTCTTAATATTTTATTTATAATGTTACTGATTTCTACTTTACTGTACTGAAGTTAAAGAATACAACCTGTATAATATCTGTATTTCAGGATTTATTGAGACTTTTCTTATAGCGTAATGTATGATGTATTTTTAGAAATATTAATCTTTTAAAATTATATATTTTTTGTCTGGTATATAGTTTTGATAACTACGAGCCACTCCTGGGTAGAAAGATGGGGCAGTCTACTTCTGTAGTGATACTGCCTTGGAAACCCAAGGAGGGGTCTCTATGAGTCAGATCCAACTCAACGGCAGTGAGGGGTTTTTTTTTTTTTTTTAATATGGTTTAGTCATATTAATCACATTGCTCATTTTATATGCTTATGTCTTTGTGTCTGCTTACTCTGACAGAAACAGAAGGTGAAATCTCTTAAACATTTCCACTACAAGTGCTCATTTCTTTTTGCATCTTTAATGCCTTTAACTATGTTTTGTTTTGTTTTTTCTTTTCCTTTTGGTAAATTTTAGAGGTAAGTTTTCCTCTGATTATTTAGGGCACATTTTTATGTTATGTTTTAGGTTTGGGATGCAGGATTTTATAATAGCCGATCTCTGAATTCCTCTCACCCTTTTCATTTGTTCCTATTTTTGTTGTCATTACTTGTCATTCAGTTGGCCCCCAACTCATGGAGATCCCATGTGGCCCAGAATAGACCATTGTGATCCACAGGATTTTCATTAGCTGATTTTTGGAAGTAGATCCTGGCCAGGCCTTTCTTTCTCATCTGTATTAGTCTAGCTTTGCTGAAACCTGTTTAGCATCACATAGCCACACTCAAGCCTCCACTGACATATGTGTGGTGGCTACATGTAAGGTGCATTGGCCAAAAACAACCAAAGTCTCCCACGTGGAAGGTGAGAATTCTACCACTAAACCACCAATAACTCATTTTTTCCTGTTACTCGTCTTTAAATGAGAGGTCTAATCAGGCAGAACGGCCAAATCTTTTACTTACTTGCTTTCTGCTTTCTCTCTCTTTCTCTCTCTGCCATGGTGTGCTGCTTTAGTATGTTTTAAGTATTCATTTAAAATAAAAAATGAATTCCCTTTAAAGAAATATTTTATGGAGTGTAAGAAATTTTTTTTTTTTGCATTTTCTTTGAGGACAAACAGCAATACTAATAATTTTGAATTATTTTTCTCAACAGGCTCTTTCTTTAAATATGAAGAAAGATATTCACCAAGGTTTCCAGTCACTTCTTACTGAAGTTAACAAACCTGGCACTCAGTATTTGCTTAGAACAGCCAACAGGCTCTTTGGAGAAGAGAGTTATGAAATCCTTTCAGTAAGTTGAATCAATGAAAAAACAAAAGTTGTATTCAAATACCTGGTGGTGTAGAATCCAGGAGAAAGATCCTAGAGAACTTGAGAAACTTATGGTAAAAAAAAAAAAAAAAAAAAAATTAATCACAGTTCTATAGTTATACCACGGATTATTTAAAATTTGACTTCTTCTAAAATTCACTTATTTTTCTCTGGTTATTCATGGTTTAGTACATAGCATTTCTATAAATGTTGATATGATAATATCTAGTAGACTAAGATATGATCACTTTTAAGAGATATGTAGGTTCTTTTTAGTAAAAAATAAAGAATACACAGGATTTTGGAAAGCTTGCTAACATTTTATTTAGCAGCGCAACCTCACTGAACACTTTTTTTCTCTAAAGACTTTTAAGGGGTCCTGCTTTCGGTTCTACCACGCTGAGCTGGAACAGCTCTCCTTTGCCAAAGCTGCAGAGAGATCCAGGAAACATATAAACGCTTGGGTCTCAAAAAAGACTGAAGGTCAGAATTACGCTTTATTCCCTACTTCTCCTCCTCCTTATCCTCTAATTTCACTAGTATTTATGATGTTCAGGATGACGTTGACTGGCTGGGCCTCATGGAATGTTGCAACTTTAAGTTTTCAGCAACAGGGACTTAATTTTGTCCATTTTCCCAGGACCAGAGTGACTGATGCAAACTTCAAAAGAAACCTACTCATAGACTAGATTTTAGTTTAACAACTTCCACTGAAAAATCCTTTTACTTGGTTTATAGTGCTCATGCTGTCAGATTACGCCATCATCTTGGAGTTGTGCACTTTGGGCCTTGTCTTTCTAGATTCTGTGTGGACTGGCGTCCACGTCCCCTTTCCTCTACACGTTATATTACTTATTCTACCACCTGTCTCTCATGTCTTCTATTTAAGTTCCCTTAATTAGGCTTGAGAAGCCTCTACTTATACACCAACTGTAGTCCCTGGTTGGTACAGTTAAGCACTCAACTACTAACTGAAAGGTTGGTGGTTTGAACCCATCCAAAGTTGCCTTGGTGATCTGCTTTCTAAAGGTAACAACCTTAAAAACTCCATAATGTGCAGTTCTGCTGTGAAACACAGGAAGGCACTATGAGTCGGCATTGACTTGACTGCAGTAGTTTTTTTTTTCTTTTGGTTTGTTTATAGGCTACCTGCAGACGTTCTCCCAGGGCTAAAAATACCCTCCATTTGGGCTTGGTCTGATTCATTTGTATTTCAGAAAATAACATACTCTGACCTTGACCCCAATATCAGTGATGTTCTGGTGTTTGAACTATGCAGGCTCCCCTGCACCAACAACTGTACCACGAGAAACATGCCAATTTCTGTTAATAAATGAGACAGTGAAGAACAAAGTGTTATCTTTGCTCAAAGATTTTGCAATTATTCCTCATATCTTCCTGCAAGAGGAAGTAGAATATTTATCACTCATGGCATCATGAGGCAGTAAATTTTCAGGGGTGCTCTTAGTTTATAGAAAAGCTACAACTTAATATCCAGGGGAAGAAGGGAATGTCTTTGATTTGTTCCACATTACCTTTTCCCAGGGATGCCTAGTGGTTTGTTTAGAAGATCACATAGTAATAATATCTCTCCCAGAGACTTCCAGAAGATCCTCTTGTGCCTATCCGGCCCATTTCTAGCTAGTTTCCTGGTATGCTATTTATTTAGCCTGCCTCTGACGTGTCCACAAGTGATCCTGCCTGTTAGATTGGATGTAATCTTGGAGCACTGGGTCAAATACTTTTTAAACACGGGAGATAACTAAGACCCCTCCAGTCTACCTCTCATTTCTGCTTATCTTGTTCTCCATCCCAGTATAACGTTTCTGCTTTCTACTAACCTGCTCTGTTCAAATCATTTAAAGTCTTTATCATCAATTTTGTGGAGATTCCTCACTTGTATTTTTTTTTTTTTTAATGTCTGTATTCAGTATCTGATAAAAGAACGTTTGGCTTTTGGTTAATAATCAAGAATCTGCCAAAATGTCTTATCATAGTTTATTTATTATGTTTTTTAAAAATCAACTAAATGTTACCTTACTTTTCTTGAAAGGTAAAATTCAAGAATTATTGCCAGATAACTCAATTGATTCACAAACCAGACTGGTTCTTGCCAATGCCATCTACTTCAAAGGAAGGTGGAATGAAGAGTTTAATAAAACATATACAAGGAAAATGCCTTTTAAAATAAACAAGGTAGGCAGAAGCTTTCAAAATCTTGCTAGTTTGATGAAGAAATTGAATGGAAAAAATTAACTTTGTGAATGCATAAAAGACTGGCTAAATTTTTTTTTCTTTAGATATATCTGAATGAATTTTCAAAGCAGAAAAAACTGAAGGAATTAAAAAGTATTTGCTACCTCTAGTTTTTCTCATTTCTTGATTACTCCTCTTTGCCTCCTATAATTTCTCATACATTCATTGTTGCACCTAGTTCTGGAAACTTAAGATTTTCCCTTAAACCCACATTGCTTAGAGAGAAAGCAAAAACAGGTGTTAATGGCAGTGTGATATATGTGTTTATGGTAGGGTTGGGGGAGAGAGGGAAGGGGGAGAGAGTGTGAAAACATTTCTATAATCAAGTATTTAAAAATTATATTAAGTATACATTTAACTTGTTAATTACTTTATCACTATTAATTCAGTATTTAAAGCTGATATTAAAACTGAATGACAAAGACTTTGGTTTTGACAGTGAAGTATCACTTCACTTGAAGCATGCATTAAAGTTGTTTGCCAAAACTCCCAGGCCCTGAAAGTATATAAATATTTTCATATTTATATAAATAGATATGAAATGTATACATTTAAATAGTTAGCCTCCTAGTTACAAAAGGAGATAGGGAGCAGAACTTTCCTAGCATTGATTTTAGAAAATATTTTTATTTTTATAATAGATGTTCTATATAAATTTTTAGAAATTAATTTAATAAATGCAATGCTTCAATTACCTTCTGCATTCAAATACCTCTTCTGTGTTTTTCTATTATTTCTTTGGATTAGAATATCAGAATTGCAATAACTAGATTAAAATACATGAAAATATATATGGCTTTTTACGCTTACTTCCAGGCAGTTTCCAGAGAAGGGTTATTCATTTACACCCACTTTGCATGGTATAAAACTATCAGTTTCATACCACCTTCATCAGTCATGATGATTATGAAAAATTTTTTCTGGTTAAGTAGAAAATTTTTTAAAATTAATTCTGTTTGATTATATTATTTCCTTAGATATATTTTCTGGGTATGTTTTAAATGAGAAAAATCTGACCTCTTCCTCTGAAGAATGCACAGAGTCAAATTTTGTTTTGCTGACTAAAACATCTTGCCCAGGCTCATGGTTTGTCTGTTTGTAACCAATGCCTTTTAATGATGACAGGAAGGAATGGGCTCGCATTTATGTGTTAATTAGAGCATAGAGGAAGCAGTAGTGGTTCAGTGGTAGAATTCCAGCTTGCCGTACAGGAGAGCCCACCTGGTTCATTTCCTGGCCAATGCACTTCATGTGCAGCTATCACCTGTGTCCTTGGAACTGTCAGGTTCCTGCAGCACTTACAGACTACAAAGAAAGGCCTAGAGGTCTACTTCTGAAAATCAGTCAATTAAAACCCTGTGGATTCCAGTGGTCCAATCCCATTGTGCATGGTTCACCATGAGTTGGGGCTGATTGGTAGCATAGTGGCTAAGACACTTGCCTGCTAACCAGACGGCTGGCGGTTCAAACCCACCAGCCACTCCTCGGAAGGAAGGTGGGCAATCCTACTTCCGTAGTGATACTGCCTTGGAAACCCAAGGAGGGGTCGCTATGAGTCGGGTTTGACTCGATGGCACATAACAACAACAACAACAATAACAACAACAATTAGAGGATGAGTGTTGTTTTTATCGTGGATGATGATTAACATGCGTCAACTGCAACTCTTTCAGGAATTGATATTACCTCTTTTGATAATGTGTTTTTAATTACATATTCATCTGCTCATTTCCATCAGAAGAAGCAAAAACCAGTGCAGATGATGTTTCAGGAAGCTATGTTTAAAATTACTTACATAAAAGAAGTGCAGGCCCAGATCCTGGAGCTGCCCTATGCAGGGGAAGATCTGAGCATGATTATTTTGCTTCCCGATGACAACGTGGATCTCAGCACGGTGAGACTGAATAGTTGGAACTTCCCTTTCTGAATTTCTGCAGGAAAAATCCTATGAAGCCCTTTGTGTCCTTTCTTACTAGGCTAGAACTTGAGCACATTCTGTCTTTGGCAATTACATTTCACGGTTATGTGGGTAGACTCAGCTGTGAAGCACAGTGCTCAGACACATGAGCTTTGGACTCACACTTACCCAAGACCTACTTTTCCCATTATCATCTGTGTGATCCTGCCAAATTATTTTAACTGTCTCAGGCTCTGTTTGCTCATCTCTAAAATGGGGGTGTTGATGTCTACATGATAGGGTTATGATTATCAAGGTAGCCAGCTTAGCACATTTTCTAACACATAGTTGGCCCGATATAAACATTATCCATTATTATTATCATCATAATCTTTGTTATTAGCATTATTGATTTGAAACTTAAGAATATTTGTTGCTGTTCAAAACCTGAAATATTGAATGACCTTGTCTTACCTATATTTGACCCAATATGGGACAGGAGGAGCACAGTGCTGGGGGTGATGCCAGAACAGCCTGCCATATAAGACCACCATTTTTGTTTCAGCATGGGTCACAAGGGTGACAGGACAGACTGTGCACCTACTGAATTCTAGGCTCTGGAACTGGATGGAAGGCAGTGATGTCTTATGTATTAAGGCATGGGTGTAACTGAAGCCCCAGCCCCTTTGTTCTCACTCTGCACAGCTCCCTAAATGTGACATCACTTCTCCAGAAACCAGTCCTAATTCTCCCCCTGCTCAGATTTCCCTTCTGATTTGAGCCATTCTTAGAGCCTTTTCTTTTCTAATCGCTTTTCTCACCAGAACTGGATTGTTTTCACAATGTTGAAAATAAGCATTATGTTTTGTTTTGTTTTTTAAAAAAAGCATAGTCATCTGTGTATTGACATGTGTCAGGATAAAAGATCTCTCATAGAACTTATGTGCCTGGCCGCTTGGTGTCTCCCCTACTTGGCACAGAGTCATGTATGTGAAGCACTTGAGGTGCAGCACAAGTTCCTAATCACAGTTTTCCTGGCAGAGAGGTGCCCCTAGTCCTGTGTGAGCAATCAGCACCATCTGCAAGAGGAGAGAAGGCACATGTGTGCTGTGCACTTGTAGCTGTGCCCAGAAGTATGACTCTTAAAGCATTTTCCTGGTCTTGTAGGTGGAAAAGAGACTCACTTTTGAGAAATTTGTAGCCTGGACGAAGCCAGACTGTATGAGCAGCACTGAAGTTGAAGTCCTCCTTCCAAGATTTACGCTGGAAGAAGATTATGACATGGAATCGGTACTTCGAAGTTTGGGGGTAGTTGATGCCTTTCAACAGGGCAAGGCTGACTTTTCTGCCATGTCGACTAAGACAGATCTGTCCCTTTCCAAGTTTGTGCACAAGTCCTTTTTGGAGGTCAACGAGGAGGGCACAGAGGCCAGTGCTGCCTCAGCCATGGTGGTTGTGGAGTGCTGCATGGAGAATGGGCCCCGGTTCTGTGCAGACCACCCCTTCCTTTTCTTCATTAGGCACAACACAGCGAACAGCATCCTGTTCTGTGGCAGGTTTTTGTCTCCATAGGGAGCACTTACCAAGCATGTGAGGATGTCTTTCTGTGTCCCTCAGCCCCACTTTAAAGCCCAGGGTAGAGATGAGGGCAAGCACCTCACCAGTACAGAGGATCTGCAAGCGCCATTACTTTGTGCCCCTGCTCTGTTCTGCACACATTAACCATGCCCTTCTCTGACTCATTTAAGAGCAGGGACAATAAGCCTTAATGACTCTCTGATGTATTTAAGGTACAGCCAGATTGCATAGGATGCTTGCAGAACTCCTGTGTGGCCCCAAACTTGTTCTCCATCCCCTCTATTTACTCTGTACTCATCCTGGTACCTTGTATCTTGCCACATACTTGCCTTAAGCGTTTCTATAGTAATAAATACTCTTAGACATTACTATTGTATAATTGTCCTTGGAGTTTTAAAAAAGTTATTTTAATGCACATTTTTATTTTGTCATTTGTCAGCATCTACTGATGATCAGGTATATGTCCCAAACACTGCATTAAGCACTGGGACCAGAAGTCTTGTCCTTTGACACCTAGCTTTAATGTCTGTACCTATATGACAACCAGCTTGAGCTCTTTAATACCCTATAGTATTACATCTTTTTCATGTCATTGTATTTCTCCACCCTACCTCCAATTCCAACAGTAAAAGTCCATTCAACCCTCAAAGAGCATTTCAAAGTTCATCTTCTTTGAGAAATGTTTCCTTTTCTCCATAACCAAAGATGCATCCTTGGACTCTGATAGCACACTGAGGACTCTCTTCTGGTAGTTGCTTATTACTAATCATCTGTGTTCTTACCTAGTCCTCCAGCTAGGCCATAAGCTCATTGAGGGTTGAGATATATCTTACACATTTCTGGGCTGCTTAAAGAGTGGTAAGAAATGATTTCATCATAGATGAACTTTGTAACTGTTTTTGGGTTGAAAAGAGTGTGGGTGATAAACAAAAAGGAAAGATATATGTAAACAAGTTGTATAAAATAAAAAAAATTACTCAATTTAAGTGTATCAGATTCATTCTGTGAAGAACACCATAACCAGACTGAAAGAAAATATTTATAATTTGTAAAATCAACAAGGACTTAATGATAGGATGTATAAAGAACCCTTGTAAATCAACAGAATATGACAGTAAACAAATAGTCAAGAGAAACAGATGTGAAACTCCATGAGATACTGCTCTATAACCATGTGATTGGTGGAAATTAGAAAGTTGGATACTACCCAGGATCAGCCAGGAAGCAGGGAAAGATAATCCCTCAGGGGAGTGAGAGCCAATATGACCAACACAGAATACGATCTGGGCTGGCACCTGTCCTCTCTCTGGAAGGCTTACCCCTGGGGTATATCTCCCAGTGATATCACTGGACAAACCCATGGAGGCACATGGACTAGGATGATGACTGCAATCTTATTGTGGAAGCAAGGGGCTAGAAACCACTCAGGTGTCCTCTTAAAGAGAGTTGTTGTTATTGTTATGTGCCATTGAGTCAGCGCCGACTCATAGCGACCCCTCCTTGGGTTTCTGAGGCAGTATCACTACGGAAGTAGATTGCGCCATCTTCCTTCCGAGGAGTGGCTGGTGGGTTTGAGCCACCAGTCTTCTGGTTAGCAGTCAAGTGCCTCAGGCACTATGCTACCATAGCTCCCCTTAAAGAAAGTAGATAAGAATAATATGATGCACGCTTTGAAATACTATATTGTTGCTGTTGTCAAGTTGCGACTGAGTTGGATCTGACTCAGCGGCTCCATGTACAACAGAACGAAACACCACCTGGTCCCTTGCTATCTGCATAATCACCTGCATGCATGAGTTCATTGTTGCCTTCCAGCCTAGGAACATCTTCCAACACCATATAAGACCATGTTTTGTAGTGACCCAGACGGTTTTCACTGGCTAATTTTCTGAAGTAGATTATCAGGCTTTTCTAGTCTATCTTAGTCTGGAAGCTGTGCTGAAACCTGCCCACCGTGGGTGACCCTACTGATCTTTGGAATACCTGTGATATAACTTCCAGCATCACAGCAATGTGCAAGCCACCACAGTAATACAACCTGATATATGGTGGCAGAAAGACTATGTAGCAGTAAGAAACAGAAATGCAAACTAGATATATATTCACTCTCATAGATAAATGATGTTTGGTTAAAAAAAAAAAAAAAAAAAAAAGAGGCATATAGTCCAATACTTTTTAAGTTAATTGTAAACATCTACACCATTATGTATTATACACAGATACATACCTATCACATTAGCCTAACGTTGTTTGTTTGTTTGTTTGTTTGTTTGTTTTTAGTTATTGGTGAGGACGTTTTTCTGTTTCTTAGCCATGGAGCTTCCTCTCCTTTGAACTGTCTGTTCACACACTTTCTATTTGGGTGTAAGTCTCATTAAAAATGTCTCTGTATTTATCAAAGATATTAATCCTCTCTAAGTTTTTCTTATTTTCTTGCTGGTTTTAAAATTTTGTTTTGCTGTTTATTAATGAAATATTTTTTTTTCCTATCAATAAATCTATCTTCTTCCTTTGTGATTTCTGATGGTGCTTTCTTCTTAGAGGTGCTTTAGAAACCGGTTAATAGTTACTTTTCCTTCTAAACTTTTATTTCTATTAATAGGTTTACCTACCTAATCAACCTGGAATATATTATTGACATTCAGGAGAAAATATTATTTTCAAATATGACTGAATTCAATCATTTCCATTTCTCCACATGATCTGTAAAATTATATTCTCCCCAGTTTCCACATTTAATAATAATTCTTCAAGATAAATTTTAGGATAATTTTTCAATACCCAAGATATTTTTTAAAAATAAAATTTGGGATTATTTAGGAGTATTAGCATATAGCATTAAGCATATAAATTGTGTATTTGGATAAACTGACAATGTTTAGCCATTTTATTTGGGAAAATTAGAAGAGCATCCATTTATTCAAATCTGATCCAAGACCAAACCAGGACTCGAACCAAGAGCAAAAAGCAGAATACACCTGAGCAAAAGAAGTCAGGCATCTATTTTGGAACACACAGACTCTATCTCAGAAAGAGACTGCGCATGCACCTAGCCTGAAGGAAGTTGATGAATTTATCACAGACTTGTTCTACTTCCTGACTTTTGCAAAAAGGTCAAGATTTTATGAATACCTGCCTGCATAGGTCTTTTGAAATCACGTACCTTAAAAACTACTATAAAAACCCCTAGGTTGTAAGGCTTGGGGAGGTACCCATGGCATTGCCTCTGGCCCCATGTGTCACCACCTTGCAAGGTTACTATCCTCTTCTTAAATTTCTCACTAGGCTACAGCTGACTTTGTAGTCATTATTCCGGAACTCAGCCTGCAACAACATGGGTGATGATTCCTGGTTAGTAAAAGACATTGATGCTCAAGAGGGTGATGGATGTTTGAAGCCTTGGAAGCTCTGTTAGGGTACTCTCCCAGACCTCACCTCATGTGTCTCTTCTTTATGCTAATCCCAATTTATATCCTTTATAATAAAGCTGTGGTTATCATAAGTAGAGCACTTTCCTTAGTTCCTTGAGTCATTCTAGTGAATTATTGAACTTGAGGGGTAGTGGGAACCCCAAATTTTGTGGCCAACATGTCAGAAGTGAGGGTGCCCTAAGGATCCCCAAGCTTGCTGGTGTCTGAATCTTGGGCAGACTTGGCAGTCTGGAAAAGTGTGCCCTTAGGGTGTGAGGTTTGAAGTTAACTTTAAGTAGTTAAAGTCAGAAGAATTGCACCAAGGCTAATGTTGGAAAACAATTGAACTGATTTTAGACCCTCACTAACACATGACAGGGTTAAATCCTCCTCCTGTGTGTTTAATTCTTTGGAAGCTAAGGCAGTTATTACACTGACTTAAAATGACCTGTTCAACCATCTGTCTCCACTAGACTATAAACTCCTGTAGAGCAGGAGTTTTCCATAGTAGTATCCTCACCACTTAGTGCAGGACCAACTACATAATTTGTGAGTGAAAACGTGGGCCCCCTTACTCAAATGTCAGCACAGCATGAAACCTAGCTAAGAACTCTCCTAGGAGCACAGATCACCTTCCCACCTGCCTGTCCCCAAAGATGGCCCTGCCTAGCACTGTGTCTGGCACACAGGAGGCACACACTCACTAACCCCTCAGCCGGAATGCTGTCAGTGCTGTAGGCAAGTGTGAGAGCAGCTGGAAGAGAATAAAATCATCAACATTCATGCTGGAGGTGACACCATGCACTGTTCATGCTCATACCCCATGTCCTCTCAGTCCTACAACACAGCCATACTGTTTTCCCTATTCTCTATTGAGATCTGGTGCTCAAAGTTGGTATGTGTTTTTTTGTTGTTGTTGTTGTTGTTTTTGTTTTTAAATCTACATAAATATTTTAGAAGCCAGGAAGGAAATTCACCAAACTATTAGGAGTGGTTATCTCTGACTAGGGAAATGCAGTTGACTTTCACGTACTTCCTCATACATTTCTGAAGATTCCAAATGCCCTTCAATGTGACTATATTAGTCTAATAACCAGGGGAAATAAAGGATACCCTTATATGGGAAAAATAAAGAACGCTAATAACACAAGCCAAATACACACTGGATTTTGTAGTTGACCTGTGATTTGGGATAAAGTCTCAACTTTCTATTCCTTGGCTGAAAAGAGAAAGAGAAATCCTCTTTTTTTTTTTTTTTCCTTCCCCTTGAATAGTGTGATATGACAGGACGTTAGGGTAGAAATCTTTCTCTTTCAGTTTTGCTGAAAACACCAATATAATAGATATTAAGAATAAACAGAGACCAATGGAGCTAAAAAGAAATTATTATGCTGTCAATTAACTTGCCAGTCAAGAGAACAGTAAGGGAACAGTTAGAAACTCACTGAGAAATATGCTGAGAGGGAAAGTCCTCTGTGTTTTAAGTACTGAAAGGGATGCCCAGGCGGTGGTGTTAATGAAATGTTGAAGCCCAGCACCTGGAACAGGACTGAAAGGGGTCAGAGTCTGTACCAATCCCATGTTCACAGGTCAGCAAAGTATCTGAAGTTAGGCCTGGTAGGACCTGGCATCCGAGGGTCACTCAAGGTTAATGGTCCTTTGTTAGCCTTACTGGCCAAAGGCTGCCAGGATGGAACACTGGGGTCAGTTCAGAGACATGCTGCTGACAGGGACAGTGCTCCTTCCGTGGGACATAAGAGTCTCATCTCCCTCCCCTTGTGTTTTAGATTGAGTTCTCTAGAGAAGCAAAACCAGCAAAGTTTTGCTTCACTGGGAGAGAAAGAAAGAGAGAGAGAGGAGAAGGAGAGGAAAGGGAAAGGGAGAAGAAGAGGCAGGGGGTGCATTTATTACAGGAAAAATGGCTCACACAGTTGTAGAGTCTGGCAAGTCCAAAATTCACGCATCAGACATCAAGCTGGAGGTTTTTTCTTGACCTATGCAGTTGCAGGGGCTGATGAATCCAAGATCAACAGGCAGTATAGCAGGCTGCTGCTTTTGGAAGATGACAAATCCCAGATCAGTAGGTAAAATGGCAAATTGTTGGCTCATAGGCTGTGGAGACAACAATCCCAAAATCAGCAGGCAGTACAGCAGACCACTGGTTCAGCCCCAAGAACTTTAGATGATAATGAGCTAGATGTGGGATCCAGGTCTAGCAGAAAGCCAGAGAATGTTCCCAGGATGTCCATATTGGAAGTAGGTCACATCCCTGAGGAAACTCTCTTTCAACTGATTGGCTGCTCATAGAACAGCCAATCTGAATCTCATCATGGAGGTGACTACATTACATCAGATCTCATCATAGGGGATGACTACATCACAACCACAGAAACCACTTAGAATCATGCTCCAGCCAAGTTGACACACAACCTTAACTATCATACTTTAGAAGGAGGGATCAGAGAGAAGATGTTGGGAAGAGATTAAACACGATTTCTCCTTTGAGATCTGCTCAGTGCAGTGGCCACCCCCCCCACATGATCATCCTCACCTGAACACCTCTCCATCAATACCCCACATCAACACCATCCATGAACATTCCCATGAGCACCCTCCATGAATACTTCCTCATATGAACATCCTGAGCAACCCCATGAGCATCCCTCATATGAACATCCCACGTGAACTCCCACATAAACATTCCCATGAGCACCCTTACATGAACCTACACATGAACATCACCCATGGACACCCTCCCCTTACATGTATACTCCCACATGAACATGTTAGAGACAGAGGGAACTCTATAGGTGAGCCTGCCTTGTGTCCCTAGATATGCAGACATTTGCACGTGGCCTAGGAGAAACATCCAGGAGGCTCAAATATTGATCCCAAGGAAACAAAACCAGCCAAACAAGGCTCAGGGGTATCTCTCTTCAACCTTGTAAATAAAAAATATTTTGATGAGTTTATATTCAATTTAATATTACTCCAAATCCTTTCTCAATAGGATCCACACTTTAAATGAAACCTCAGAATGCTTCCATCTATAAAGTTTTCTCTTGTTGTTGTTAGGTGCCATTGAGTTGACTCTGACTCATAGTGACCTATGTACAATAGAACGAAACACTGCCTGGTCCTGCACCATCCTTACAATCCTTGCTATGCTTGAGCCCATCATTGCAGCCATTGTGTCAATTCATCTCATTGAGGGGCTTAGCCTTCTTTGCTGACTCTCTCCCAAGCATGATATACTTCTCCAGGGAAGGGTCCCTTCTGACAACATGACTAAAGTAGGTGAGATGAAGTCTGGCCATTCTCCCTTCCAGGGAGCATTCCGGCTGCACTTCCTTCAGGGCAGATATGTTTGTTTTTCTGGCAGTCCATGGTCTTTTCAGTATTCTTTGCCAACACCACAACTCAAAAACATCTACTCTTCTTTGGTCTTCTTTATTCATTGTCCAGCTTTCACATGCATATGAGGTGACTGAAAATACCATGGCTTGGGTCAGGTGCACCTTAGTCCTCAAAGTGACACCTTGGCTTCTTAACACTTTAAAGAAGTCTTTTGCAGCAGATTTTCTCAGTGCAATATGACCGCATCTGATTTCCTGACTGCTGCTTCCATGGGTAAGGAGCTCTGGTGGTGCAGTGCCTAAGGCATTTGACTGCTAACCAGAAGGTTGGTGGTTCAAATCCACCAGCCACTCTGTGGAAAGAAGATGGGGCAATCTACTTCTGTAAAGATTTACTACCTTAGAAACCCAATAGGGGTCGCTATGAGTCAGAATTGAGTCTGTGGCAGCGTTCCTCCCCCTCCCCCTGGCTTCCATGGGTGTTGACTGTGGATCGAAGTAAAATGAAATCCCTGACAAGTTCAATCTTTTCTCCGTTTATCATGATGTTGCTTATTGCTTTGGCCATGAGAATTTTTGTTTTCTTTATGTTGAGGAGTAATTCATACAGAAGACTATAGTCTTTAATTTTCCTCAGTGGTTCAAGTCATCTTCACTTCCAGTGTTGTGCCCAGATTAAGAATCCCCAAAAAACCACCAAGGAGCCGATTCCACTGCAAAAGCAAAGGGGTTGTTTATTCAAGCTCGAGCTCGGACCCCCAACCATCACCGACGCAGCGGTTCAGGATTGAGAGCCCCGAACTCAGGGGTAATGGGGTCTTTATAGGGGTCTCAACAGAAACAAGGAAGTTTCAATCAGAAAATGACAGGCTTGGTTGACATTTTCAAGTTGTTAGTTGTTTCTACCTAATTGGCTCTGTCTAGCGGGCTGAAGCCACTAACTGCCATTTCTTAACTATTTTAGGTAAGGTATTTCTGTGCCATCTACTGATTGGTTGTTGCTAAGGAGAATGCTTGGGAGTATCGATGAGGTAGTTAGGACTCTTTGTGGTTTTTCCAGTAACTAAAGCACTAAAGTGTGAAGTACCTGCTGAGGCTTTTTGCACAAATGGCTACTTACTAAAAATGGTTGCATACAGGGTGGTTATATAGAAACATAATCTCACGCTCTCATACCAGCAAGCAAGATTGTGTTATCTGCAGATAGCAGGTTGCTAGTGGTTCTTCCTCCAATCCTGATGCCACATATTTCTTCAGGAAGAGCTAGGCACTGCATATGCATTATTTTATTCTCAGAGCAACCCTGGGAATAAATATTGGCACTTCATTTTACAGAGGGTTAATCACTCCATTACCTGTGGAAAGATTGGTGGTTTGAACTCATCCTGAGGCACCTTAGAAGACAAGCCTGGCGATCTGCTTTCGAAAGGTCACAGCCTTGAAAACCCTGCGGAGCAGTTCTATTCTGCATACACGGGGTCGCCATATAAGTTGGAGTAGACTGGACAGCAGCAACAACAGTAACAGTAATAACATTTTACAGACGGGAAAATTGAGGCTCAGAGAGGTTCAGTAAGTAGGAGGTAGGCAGGGGATGAACCTAGGACTGTCAGACTTCAAAATCAGTGTTTTCCCACAGCGTCCGGAGTTCTTTTCCCATCTGCCGAACTTTGCCCTGCTCAGCGGCCAAAGCAGCTGGCCCTCTGTAAACGCCTCCCCCCTTCCCCCACCAAGCATGCGCATACAGCGCTGCTCCCATAGTAGAAATAATGTGCTGCAAACTTTTTGCCCTTGTTTTCTTTAACATTAATGGGCCCTAGAGGCTGCTGGAAGTTTCAGGCTAGGCAGGGTTGGGTGAGGGACAGGAAGCTAGGACCACTGAAGAGAGGCTTCAGTGAAGGATGGCTCCTGGCTCCCTGGGCTCCAGGCCACACCTAGCCTGTGCGCGTGGTGGGTAGGAGGGAGTTCAGAGTAGGAAAATGTCTAGAGTTGGGCCATGTCTGGTTCGTGGTTTATTTCTGACACCCTCTGGGTGGTGGATTGGGGGCGCAGCTTCCCGAGGGATAGCTCCCCGACTCCCCCAATGCGGAGCTAGCTGGGTGCCCAACCCGAGCGTGAAGGGAGGTTGTTTGAGGTGACTAGGCAAGGGAGAGAAATCCAAGCGGACCGGGACTCCGCCCACCGCGGGCCCTCAGCTGGAAGCTGCAGCAGCGTAGTGGACCCGCCCAGCAGGGCGGGGCAAGCCCCGGTTGCGCGGAAACCCCAGAGCCAGGGAGTAGGGAGGGGAGGAAAGAGGCCTCTGCCACTTCCCCGATTTCTGAGCTCTGCGGGCTTGGGAGGTGAAAAAGAGGAAGGGGCCTTGGAAAGGGGTAAAAAGGGAAGCGTCACAGCCTTTGAGACTCAAAAAGAAAGGGAAGCAAGCTGGGGTATCTTCCCTCATCGTGGGGCCCAAGGGTGAGTTCATCTGGACTTTGGAAGAGGGCAAAGAAAGATCCATGGTTGTCCAAGGGTACTCGTATGTGCCTAGGATGAGAAAACAAAGATAGAGGTCTGGATCCTATAGTGGTAGCAGCAGGAGCAGTTTCCACTTTCTTAATGTAGCTTGTTGATTCCTGTTCATAAAATCTGGATAGTGAGAAACGGGGAAGCCAGGACCCAGGTAGTAAGGGACTTCTGATACATCAGCCCTGCTATCCCATCCCTGATCCCTCCCTTCTGCAAGAAGGCATCCTCCTAGGATGTAAGCTGAACAGGGTGCTCACACTTGGGTCCCAAAGGGAGAACCTCAGGCTTCTCTCAGGGTCACAACCTGGGGAAGCAGAGCCCTAGCCAAGCACCCTGTTGGTCAAAGCCTACCCAGGAAGACCAGGAGGCTAAAGCTGGGTGGGGGACAGGTCCTGAAAGGAGAATTAGAATACAAATTGCAGGCTTCTTTAGGGTAAGGAGAGGAAGGGCCTAGGCGTGGCAGGAGGCCTTCTGGGGTCTACCAGGAGACTGCAGCCTGGAATTCTCTAGCAGTGGGCTTTCTGTCCTCTCTGACTACAGGCTGAGCAAACTTGTCTCCAAAATAGCTCTCGTGTATAGCCTGAAATTGCACACATCAAAGCTGCCCTGAAAGTATTTTGAGAGACAGCATAGCAGTTATGTGGGCAATTTCTGCAGCCAGTTTACCTGTTTTGACCCTGGGTTCTACTACTCACGAATGTTCCATTTTAGATCAGAAACTTCAGCTTTCCATACCTGATTTCTTCATCTGTAAGGATTCCTACCTCAAAGGGTTGCTTTGAGAATTAGGATTGTTATATAATTGGGACAATACCTGGACCATAGAAAAAAAGACAAAAAACCAGTGACCGTTGAGTTGACTCCAACTTATAGCAACCCCATGTGTGTCAGAGTAGAACTGTGCCCCACAGTGTTTTCAGTGGCTGAGGTTTTGGAGGTAGATCACCAGGCCTTTCTTCCAAGGTGTCTCTGTATGGACTCAGACCTCTAGCCTTTTAATTAGCAACAGCTTGGTTAACTATTTGCATTATCAAGGACTGTGGGTCATGGTAAGGGCTCAATAAATGTTAGCTTCTATTATTGTTTTAAATTATTGTAATCATATTGCTCTTTTCCTAATGCACAGTTAAGGCCACAGCAAGTGGGAAATGAATTTTTTTTTTTTTTTTTTAATAGGAAGGTGGTGGAGAAAAGAAATAGAAAAAGGTAGAGACATACAGTTACTTTATGGGTGCTGTGGGCAGGCACAGACCTGGGGCACTCTAAAAATCATCTTTGGACAGCTAGAGGCAGCCTAAGACAGGGCAGGGGAGAAGTGTGGCCTGCAGCTAGTGAGTGGGGTTGAAAAGGAACAGTGATTGAAGTCTACCTGGCCCCTCCCTCCCTCCCAGATGTCAGGCTGTCTCTGGGAGCTGCCAGCTGCCTGTGTACATCCTTTGGCAAACATAACCTCTGGGTTCCCTACTGCCGAGCCTTACCTGGTCCTCACCCTGAACTGCAGAGTTATCTGGGAGAGGGAGAAGGAAAAGAATCAGCTAATCACTGCCCCCTTCACTCTGGGTTGTACAATAGTCAAGAGCCACTCCTTCTCCTCAACCTTCTGCAGGCTCTATTTGAGAAGCTACCTCTCAGGCTTGAGGACCATTAACTGTCAAGTCACACAATGATACAATGTTTCTCTGTGCACTGGTTCCAGACTCTCCACCATGGACTCTCTGGCTAAAGCAAATGGCACCTTTGCCATCAATCTTTTAAAGAAACTATGTGAAGAGAGCCCTTCACACAATGTGTTTTTTCTCCGGTCTCTTCTTTCACACAACTGTTTTTTCTCCCCTAAGTGTCTCTTCTTCCCTTGCAATGCTCTTCCTGGGGGCAAAAGGAGACACAGCTGCCCAAATGGCCCAGGTAAGGAGGGGCCTCCACTAAAAAGGAAGAGGAATTGTGTTGTCATATCTTTGTTTGCCAAAAATTTCTGGTTTTCTTCTTTCAACCAAGAGTTCTGACCAGTGAGTTGTGTGTAGAAGTGTAATTCACAGGAGTATTTAACCTACACTTTGTGATCCTCTAGAATTCCTTTTGTTCCTCTAGCACAACATCAGTGACAGTGGAGATGGGGCTCCCTTGGCCTGGGCACTGAGTGCCTCACCTATTCATGATGGACAGGTAGCCTGAAGAATAAATGATCTTGTGTTATTTTAAGTCACTGATATTTTGGAGATTATTTGTTACCACAGTGTAACCAAGTCAATGTGATCAGAATGATACAAATCATACATTATTTTCCTCCAGTTTTCATGGAGCTTCTCATGAGGATGTCTACTAGTGTTGTATGGGAAAGAAAGAACATACTGTGGTAGGACTTTCCAGATCTGTGATAAATTCCTCCATAGTTTGCTTTTTACTGAGACTCAGGGTTTTTGTTGTCTTGTGGGAAGGCACTAACCTTGATGTTAGTTGATGAGGTTTGAAGTCCAGGATGTGCCTCTGTTTCACTATGAAACCTTTCGAAAGCTACATGACTTCTCAGAGCCTTGTAGAAGAGGGATAATATCAGCTTGGCCTACTATTTCACAAGATACTTGCAATCCAGTGAAATACGCATGTGAAAGGGGTTTATAAACTGTAAGGATTGTGCATATTAGCCATAAAAATATAGGTTGTATAATCTCTGGAGAATGTTCTAGCTCAGAAAGTCTCTGTGATTCTGTAAGATTTGTTTAAGAGAATAAATCCAAATTTCATACTTGAAACCCAAATTGTATACTTGAAACCCAAATTGCATACTGGGAATCCATTTGTGGATGGAGAAACTAATACCTGAGAAGTACTTTTGAAAATGGGCAGAATAAAACTCAATATGCAACAGCTTCAGGAGTTTGAGAACCTTCAGTATAATAATAATAATAAAAAAAAACTTACACAGTTTTGACAGTCATCTCTTAGATACCATCTCTGCTACAGTGCTCATGTAATCTGTCTTTTGGGACTGAGAATTCTGCTTAGCAAGCCTTCCTTGTCACAATCTCACTTTCCCTCCCCAAAATAAGTAACTTTCATGCTCCTTCTTCCCCTTTGCGAGTTCCCCCTCTGTATATATAGAGTCAGCTTCAATAGACATTAGAAACCATCTAGCCCAGGGTTTCTCAACTTCAGCTGTGTACTAAAATCCCCTGGGGTGTTCTTAATCCTATCTACTTCTGGATATTTTTACTTTTTTTTGGAGTATCTCAGGGTAATAGTTTTGGGGAGTCCTCAACCTGTTCAGCAGTGTGGACTTTATAAAAATTTGCATTATGTTCCACATTTTTCTCCCATTCTTTCAGGACCCATCTATTGTAGTCCCGATAAGCATGTCTCATGACCAAGATTGCACTTGATATTAATTTTAGTTAATTTCATCCAAAATAGGATTAGGAGGAGAAAAGACCCATAAAATAAAATATTTCTGGATCTTTATGTCTTTAGCTGCTGAATCAGCTAGACTTATCCCATCTATGTGTATGTCATGTAACAGAATATAACATAGACCTTATTTCATGTTCATAGATGCATTTCTGTGGCATTATTTACGATGACTACCTAGTGTTCTGTTATGTAACTGTACCACAACTTATCAATCAATCATTTAAAAATGAATATTTAAGCCAATTATAATGCTTTTACTATTACAAATATCACTTTGGCAATTTGAATGAGGGAAATTGCAAGTCATTGTTGTTTTCATTTCCATCTGTTTATTAGCCATTCATATTTCTTCTTTTAGAATTTGCCTATTTTTATTATTAGCCTACTTTTGTATTAGAGATTTTTTTCTTCTTTTTTAGTTGTAAATAGATTTTCTGTTTAATAGAAAATAGATTTTCCCTTTTCATATACATTTTCCATGTTTTTTTATTACTGTTTTAAGTAAATAATTTTTTCCTTTTATTTTAGTAGTCAAATTTGTCATTTTTCCTTGTGTTTTCTTCCTTTGGGGTCAAA
>NW_006921614.1:13340836-13342583 GCF_000298275.1 Orycteropus afer afer
GCCCCGACTCATAGTGACCCCTCCTTGGGTTTCCGAGGCAGTATCACTACGGAAGTAGGATTGCCCAACCTTCCTTCCAAGGAGTGGCTGGTGGGTCTTTACAAAGCTAGAAGTCCAAATTCAGGGTCCTAGCTTTAAGGGAAGGCTTTCTCTCTGTGTTGATCTCTGTTTCATTTATCAACTCATGTCAATCTTGTTTTATCTATCCTCCCTCCCTCATCCTCCCCTTCTTAGTTTGAAGCATATTCACAGTCTTTCAGTTGCCAGCATTGTGTTAGTGCTCTTTCACATTATCTTCTCTTCTTTTTCTTCCAAAGTTTTAAACATTTATTTTGTTGTTGTTGAGAATATGCACAGCAGAACACATACCAATTCACTAATCTCTACATGTACAAGTCAGTGACATTAATAACATTCTTCAAGTTGTACAATCATTTTCATATCCCTCCCTTTCCAAATTGTTCCTTCCCCATTAACATAAACTCACTGTCCCCCCCACAAAGGTTCTTATCTAATTTTTCTAAAAAATTTGTAGTAGGAGATATATTACTCAGTAAATATTACATGTTACTATTATATACAAGAATATCCCTATTCTTTTTATTTGTTTTGTGATTTGTGTGAAAGTGTATAGAGCAAATTCATTTTCCATGCAACATTTCATACACCTGTTGTTTCATAACTGATTGCAATCCCCATAATATAACATCTATCTTCCTACTATCTTCTTGTGGTTACCTTTTTCCTGTGTCCCTCTTTCCTATGCATTCTTGCCCTCTGAGCTATGTCCCATGGTTGATTGTTCCAAGGAGTGTATCTATGCCTTATATGCCTGTCTATTGCTTGGCTGGAAGCTATGGGAGTGAGTTCAATTCCAGGCCAGAAGGGTCACTAGGGGCTATAGTCTGTCTTGGGGTTTCATTAGTCTCTGTCAGACCTTTAAGCCTGGTCTTTTTTATGATTTTGAGATTTTTCTACATTTTTTTCTCCCACTTTATCCAGAATCTCCTATTTTGATCCCTTTCTGAGTGGTTGACAGTGCTAACCATGCACCATCTACTTCTTCTGGTCTCAAGGTTATATAGGCTGAGAATCATATGGTCTACTAGTCCACTGGACTAATTGTTTCTTTGTGTCTTTGTTTTCCTTCTTTCTCCTTTGCTCCAGATAAGGAGACACCCACTTGCAAGCTTTAAAGGCCCTAGTCACTACTGACCAAAATACAGTGTAGAACAATGTTTTTGTGTAGTACATTAGGCCAATTGAGCTTGATTTCCCCTGAGACCATGGTCCCGAGCCCATGGACCCAGTGACTCACTCCACCAGGGTTTTTGGCTTTGGCTAAGAAGTTATCATAACTTTGCCCTGTTACTCACTGCCGTCAAATTGGAGCCAACTCATAGTGACCCCTCCTTGGGTTTCTGAGGCGGTATCACTATGGAAATAGATTGCCCAATCTTCCTTCTGAGGAGTGGCTGGTGGATTTGAACCGCCAGCCTTCTGGTTAGCAGTCAAACGCTTTAGGCACTACACCACCAGATCTATACTATATATATGGAAATTCTTTTCTTTTTATTTTTCTTATTGTGATTTGGGTGAAAGTTTGCAGAGCAAATTCACTTTCCGTACAGGAGTTCCCCGCACTTGTCTCATGACACTGACCACAATTTACCACAATGCAACAGTTCCCTCCCACTCCCTCCCAATAGTTACCTCTTCCCTGTGTCCATCACTCCATGTACTCCTG
>NW_006921614.1:13348003-13348796 GCF_000298275.1 Orycteropus afer afer
TGACAAGTATGAATTGGTTGCTGTCATTTTGTTATGTGTTTTTTCATGGTGTCCCTGGTTTCTTTGTTCCATATTATTTTCTGTGCTGAGCTCATAATGTTTATGAATCGTGTTATTACTTCCTTTGTTGCTGTTGTTACAGTATTTGCTGAGTATTTGTGTTTGTCCTCTTTTTTATTGTGATATGAAGGCTTACCATTTTTCTTTGAGGTTACCCTATGATTTATAATTTTCTCCTCAAGTTTAGAACAGTCCATTTTTCTATCTTGCAACTCTCTTAACTTCCACACCTTTTAGAAATTCTGTAACTAGACAGTGTTTTCCCTCTTTTTGTTTGTAGTTGTCTTCATTTGCCAAACAATTGATATCTCTGGTTCCCTGTTTACAATCTTGTAAGCTCATTTTACTTTGGATATGTCCATACCTGTGGTTTACGGGCTTTGTTATCTTGTGTATTAATGGTTAGTTGTTATTTGCTATTTTTGGTTCTCTGTTCAGAGGACTCCCTTTAGTATCTCTTGTAAAATTTGTCTGGATTTAACAAATTCCCTTAGTTTCTGCTTATCTGGAAATCTCCGAACTTCACCATCATATTTGAGGGACAATTTTGCTGGGTATATAATTCTTCATTGAAAATTTTTCTCTTTCAGGGTTTTATATATACCATTCCATTGCCTTCTTGCTTGCATGGTTTCTGCTGAGAAATCATAGCTTATTCTTACTGGCTATCCTTTGTAAGCAACTTTTTGCTTTTCCCATGCTGCTTTCAGGATTCTGTCTTTGTCTTTGGTTT
>NW_006921614.1:13349514-13357182 GCF_000298275.1 Orycteropus afer afer
CTGGTGGAGAAGGAGGTGGTTGCTCTCGCTCAGTAAGTGAATTTGCAGGAGGTGTGGATGTAGTTGTGTCTCATGGGGACTGTTGCTGTATCCCACTAAGTTAGACAAAATTTACAGTTGAAATACCATCAGAAAACTAAAAGCATATGGACAAAAAATACACCATGTAATCACACAGGAACAGTAACCAAAAAAAGAAAAAAGGGAAAAAGAAGAAGAGAAAAACAAGAAAACCTGCAATAGCTGTGTATAGGGCAATAAGAGAAAACAGGTAGAGAAGGAGAATAATGAAGAAAAAAATGGGAAAAATCCAAAAAGATAAACAAGGAATGGGGTTAACCACAAGAAAACAGGAAAAATTTTTTTTTAAAAATTTGCAACCAGGAACAGGGAAAAGAAAAAAAAAGCTGCAAACTAGGACCTGGGAGGGGGAGAATAAAGAATAATAGTAAAAAGAACAAAAATATTAGTAATAATAGTAGTTTTAAAACAGACAAATACAAGCACACTAAAAACCAGAAAAAAGAAAGAGAAAAAGAAAAAAAAAAAAAGAAAAAGATCAAGGGAAGACAGGCAGGGCACCCAGGCTTCGTCTGAGCACACAGACTGGGATGGAGTTCCTGTGGGCCCAGAAGGTAGGTGAGAGTGGGGGATGGCCACAGTTCTGTTCACCAAGCGGTTGTGGGGTATACGCCTAACAAGGGGAATGTCACACCTTTTCACTTGTCCAAGTCCGGAGTGTCCTTTGGGTTACTGGCAAGCAGAACCAGTTCTTACACCCCTGGAATCTGCGAGAGTGCTGTCTCTTTAAATATCCAAGATGGTCAAGCCACTTGCACACTTTCAAAATGGCCGTGCCCTCCGGACAGGCAAAAGTCCACAGTTCAGCCTGCCTGCCTCTTCGTTGCTGCTTCTCCTTTTATTCCCCAGCCACCAGAGCAGTCCTCTCTGCAGTCCCTAGATAGCAGGACTGATTTTTAGATTAATTCTTAGGTCCTACCAGACTCCGCAGTCTCCAAGCTGTTGGTGCCATCAGGATTGCTCAGGATCACTGCCAGACCACAGCTCCATATGTCTCCTTTTTTGGTGTTTTCATGTAAATTGTTCTGCTAGTTGGGGTTTAGTCCACTTCTATATCCTTCCCTTCAAGGCTCAGGGGTCCAGGATTATCTTCTGGTCTGTGTTAATTGGCTCCCCTTTTCTTTGTTGAAGAGGGTCTGTGCAATCTTTCTGTTTATTGCACCATCTTACCAGAACTTAACATACACTTTCATTGAAGGACAGAACAACTTTCAGAGTAGTTAAGCGGAGGGAATTTGCGAATGCTCAGAGCTCCAGAGCATGGGTTCTCTGGCCCCTTCTAGGCTCTGCCATATATGGACATTCTTGTAGCATGTACATATGTAGAAATATCATCTGCCAAACTTACATATGGTTATGCATATATTGCCTTTTGCCTAGACATACCTGATCATTTAGCTTGTCTACCTGTGTATCCACCCATAGATTAAAGTTTGTTATTACTGATAATGCAGTATTGTGTATGTAAAAGTGTTTATCTTTGTTGTCTGTACCTCTTGTGCACCTCTCTGTGTATTTCTTTTCATTAGTGTTATTGTGCAGGTCACGTGAGAAACCAAATTTTTAAGGAAAATATTCTTTTTGTTTGTTAAAATAGTGAAGATATTAGTTAATCCAGTTGTATTGGACAAAGACATGTTTTGGCACACAGGAGATTCCTGCATAATACACTGCATGTGTACTTGTCTTGAGGAACAAGTCAATCTATACAGCTAGAATAGGGAAACCACCAGGTGCTCTGTGTGTCCTGCTAATTAACCACAAAGATGAACCAAAATATGTTAGCATAACACTGTTAATAGTACCTTGTGATTGTGGCACTACTATATGCCTTGGGGTTATTGTTCTCATTGTCATTTCTGTCATTGTTGATGAACCATGAACATAGCAAGTTTCAGTCTACAAAATATTAACACTGCTGCTTGGTCACTTCCAGTTTGCTCACATGATCTTTCCCCAAATGTTTGAATCTTCTGGAATAAGTCAAACTACCTCTTTGCTAAGATAGGGAAAAACCCAGTGGAGCTGAGCTTTTTTCTAGATTTTAGTTGATGAGCACCCACTGTTCTTTCAGAAACTGAAGGGCAACACTTACTCTGTTTGTTTTTTCTTGACAGGTGCTTTCTTTAAATAGAGGTGAAGACATTCACTGGGGTTTCCAATCACTTGTCACTAAGATTAGCAAGCCAGGAACAGAGTATTTGCTGAGAACGGCCAATAGGCTCTTTGGAGAGAAGATTTATGATTTTCTGTCAGTAAGTCATGCCTAAGGAGGTCATGACTGATAAAGAAAAAATGGCTATAAATTTAGCAAAACTC
Source organism: Orycteropus afer afer (assembly GCF_000298275.1). NCBI lineage: Eukaryota > Metazoa > Chordata > Mammalia > Tubulidentata > Orycteropodidae > Orycteropus > Orycteropus afer. Next base: position 13,351,915 of record NW_006921614.1, read on the forward strand.
TTATCAGTTAGCAGGAATTGTTTGTTGGCTGTGGTGTTGTATCTGATTCATGGTGATCCTATGTACAAATTAACAAAATGTTGCCAAGTCCTGTTCCATCTTTACAATCTTAGTATGCTGTAGTCCATTATTGGGGAGCTCTGGTAGCATAGTGCCTAAGGCACTTGACTGCTAACCAGAAGGCTGGTGGGTTTCTCGGAAGGAAGGTTGGGCAATCTACTTCCGTAGTGATACTGCCTTGGCAACCCAAGGAGGGGTCGCCATGAGTCAGGTCTGACTTGACGGCACATAACAACAACAACAGTCCATTATTGCAGCCTGTGTATATTTTGAGGCCTTTCAACCTAGGGTCTTATCTGCCAGTACAATATGCTGTTGTGATCCATAGATATTTCATTTTCTAATTTGCAGAAGTAGATCACTAGGCCTTTTCTCCTAACCTGGCTTAGTTGAAAACTCTGCTGAAATGTGTCCACTGTGGGTAACCCTACTGGTATTGAAATATTGGTGGCATAATTTCCAGCATCATAGCAACATGTAAGCCACCATAGTACAACAGACAGGCAGTTGGTGAAGTGGAATTAAAGACCCTAAATGAAAGTAACTTCTCGGCAAGCCTGAAAAAGAATGATAGAAAAAAAGAGTATGAATCAAATGCTGCGAGCTCTGCACTAGGTGTTGAGGTGGGAATGAAGGGAGGGGTCACAAGGGTATACTGTAGAGTACCATCTTAAAGACCTTAACATCCAGTTATGGAGCAAGGTGAACAAATGTGCTAATTGTTTTAGGATTGATCATTACCTTGATAGACTGACTCTTTTTACTGTTGTTGTTGTTGTTATTTGCCGTCGAGTCGGCCCCGACTCATGGCAACCCCTCCTTGGGTTTCCGAGGCAGTATCACTACAGAAGTAGGATTGCCCAACCTTCCTTCCGAGGAGTGGCTGGTGGGTTTGAACCGCCAGCCTTCTGGTTAGCAGTCAAGTGCCTTAGGCACTATGCTACCAGAGCTCCAATCAGTTCCTGTTGTTGCTCTGTATCATCTTCACAATGTGGTCATTGACCTCATCCATGACAATCTGGGTTGTTGATAGGAAGCTGACCATCTCATCAGCACAATTTTTAGGATTTTCACTTCTCAGAAAAATCTGTTGACTGCATAGGAATGAGAAGTACTGTTTTAATTATCTGTCTTTATTGTAGGAATTTAAAGAATCTTGCCAGCAATTTTACCAGGCAGAACCAGAGAGACTCTCCTTTGCAGAGGCTATTGAGGCCCCCAGGCAGCGTATAAATGCCTTGGTTGCAGAAAAGACTGAAGGTGAGAGCTTTTACTTTTATGTTGTTATTAAGATCTCCATGAAGTATTTCTACTAAATATAAATGGGTAAGATTATTAGATAAGGAAAAGATATGTTTCGTTATTCTGGGAGACTTAAAAAAAAAAAAAAGCTTTGCAGCAACAGTCATCAGCAAATGAAATTTTTATTAATTATTTCCATACCTATCAACAGACCAGTAGTAAGGCCTCATATCTTGGTGCATAGTGGCCAGAGAATGGCTGGTGTTTTAAGTGATTTCATCCAGGTTCATTTAATTTAACAACTGCATAAAGAAGTTGACTTTTGCCCAGGCACTGGGGACACAAAGATGGAAACAGTCCTGACATTGGAAGATCTTTGGCTTAATTACAACTGTGAGGAAGTGTACCCATTCAGTGCACCCAGTCCTATCTCGAATGTGAGAAATGGGAGAGCCTCATGGTGCCCTGTGGGCATCATCTCAGAGCCTTCCTCCAAGAAAAACTTATCTGTTGTGAGATCAGATAAGTTATGTAGCTGAAGCCCTTGATGCAGTGCCTGATTCATGAAGGGAACCTGTGAAGTTGGTGGTTTTGTCACCTAATCCCACATACCTACTTCCCCAACTTTCCACCCTACTATTCCAGTCAGACATAGTTTCCTCATGCTAACCTTCCATTCCACTTCTATATTTCTCCATACCCTGACTGACAGGATTCTCTTCTTTCAGCAGTTTTTCATCAAGTTTTTCTCATAAAGCCAGAAAACCAAAACCAAACTCACTGCCATTGAGTCAATTCCTACTCATAGCTACCCTCACTGGGTTTCCAAGGCTGTAAATCTTTATGGAAGCATACTGCCCCATCTTTCTTCCACAGAGCAGCTGGTGGGTTGAAACCATCGACCTTTTTGTTAGCAGCCAAATGCCTTAACCACTACACCACCAGAGCTCCTTTATAAAGCTTGACACACCTGTAATTTTACTGTATCCAACCTGTTTACTTATTTTATAAGCGTTTCTCTATGTTATCAACCTCCTTAATATTGTTGCTTTACTTATTCCTACCTTCTTTTAAGCAGAGTTATAATTTGTCTTCTTGTAGGGACAACAACCATTTCAAACTTTCTAAACCCCATCTTGTTAAGAAAGTTTCAAACACTGTGAAATGTATATATTATTGTTTGATGACAATATCAAATTTACATGAATTTGACTACTATGCACTATAATTATCATGGTATACTCTTTACGTGTGTTATGTGTGCATCTAAGTATTATTTAAACCCATTTTCTTTCTTTTTTAAAAGACAAAGTCTTGGAGGTATTGCCTGACAAATCAGTTGACTCATTGACAAAACTGGTGCTCATCAATGCTATATACTTTAAAGGGAAGTGTTCTAAGCAGTTTAACGAAAAATATACTGGAGAAAAGCCTTTTAGAATTAGCAAGGTAAGGCTATATCTATCTGTGCAGAAACTGTCTTGAAACATTGGGACCCTGAGAATCACAATTATTCCTTTTGAGTTTTTAAATGCAACTGAGACCCAAATGCCAGAGATTACTTTCTTGTTAACTGCATCATGTTAGTATCAAGAATGAGGTTCATAGCTTTAATAAGTTAAAATCTTTTACCTTCCTCATTCAATCATCTGGTTTTGATCATATGTGCTTCCTTTAGAATGAAAACAGACAAGTGCAGATGATGTACCAGCATGCACAGTTCCTCATGTCCTGCATCAAGGAGATGGACACACAGGTCCTCGAGCTGCCTTATGTAGGAGGGGAGCTGAGCATGATCAACCTGCTTCCTGATGATGATGTGGATCTAAGCATGGTAATATTGCATGGTGTTGTCCTCTGTGTACCCCCATCCAAAACACATCGTTCTTAGCATCCTTTTAAAAAAGGGTAGTTAAAAAGTGAAATGCAACTTCCAGTTGCTGTTGTGCTGCTGTGTAGTCGACTCTATGTACAACAGAATGAAGTACTGATCAGTCCTGCACCATCCTCACAATTGGTTGGGGATTGGACCGCTGTGATCCACTGGTTTTCACTGACTAATTTTTGGAAGTAGATCACCAGACCTTTCTTCCTAGTACATCTTAGTCTGGAAGCTCCACTGAAACCTGTTTGACAGCACAGCACCATGCAACCTCTACTGACGGATGGGTGGTGGCTGCTTATGAGGTGTACTGACTGAGACTTGAACCTGGATCTCCCTCATGAAAGGAGAGAATTCTACCGTGGAATCACTGTTGCCCTCTGTAACTTCCAATATGCCATGTTGAATTTTTGAGTTGTTGGGGTAAGTTGTGACAATGCAAGGCTGCCTCCTGTCCTGAGACATTAGGATCCTGTCCTGAGGCCAGGCTACATATTTGACATTTGGCTGCACAACTCTAGGGGGCACCATTCACATAGAGTATGAGGGGAATATCATCCCCTAGAACTGTGCAGCTCTGCAGCCCTGCCTATCCTCTGGCTAAAACCTGAAGCATTGTTGAAATCTGCATTAATTCAGATTAAGGCTATACAAGGAGCCCTGCTGGTGTAGTGGGTGAGTGCTCAGCTGCTAATCAAAAAGTCATTGGTTAGCCACTCCATAGGAGAAAGATACATCAGTTTGCTCCTGTAAAGATTACAGCCTTGGAAACCCTGTGGAGCAGTTCTACACTGCCCTATAGGGTTACTATGGGTTGGAGTCAACTTGACAGCAATGGGTTTATTGCTACATAAATGTGTTGGGTACTTCCTATGTGCTAGAACTGGAAATATAAAGATAATTAAATATAACCCCTTTCTTCAAAGAGTTTACAGATTACTGTAAAAGAAAAACAAGTACACTTAATACAAGATAGAACATGATAATTCAATATGTTTGTGTAGTACCTTTTGCAATTTAGAAAGCACATTTAATCCCTTTTGTACATTTGGTCTTTAGGACAACTCTAGACCACAGTAAAGGAGCTCTGGTGATGTAGTGCCTAAGGCATGTGATTGCTAACCAGAAGGTTGGTGATTCAAACCCACCAGCCACTCCACAGAAAGAAGACTGGGCAATCTACTTCCGTAAAAATTTACTGCCTCAGAAACCCAAAGGGGGTTGCTATGAGTTGGAATTTACTCAATGGCAGCAATTTTTTTTTTTTTTTTTTTTGGTGAGACCACAGTAAGGCAAGAGTCATTGCCCTCATTTCACAGAGAAAGAATTGAGGACAAAGGTTTAGTAACTTGTTTAAATCACATAGTGGGTTAATAGTTGAGCACATACCATTTGCACCACCCAGAGACCTACCCTTTAAGGCTAGGGCACTGTTGAATTTTATAGTCTCTCTGGAACCTAGCATGATGCTTTCACTTTAATTTAAGGTGACTACAGATGCTTAGGGAGCCCTGGTGGTACAAAGGTTGAACACTTGGCTGCTGGTAGTTTGAACCCATCCATCCAGCAGCTCCATGGAAGAAAAGACTTAGGGATCTGCTCCCATCAAGATTTGTTGTTGTTAGGTGCCATTGAGTTGGTTCTGACTCATAATAACTATATACAACAGAGTGAAACATAGCTCGGACCTACACTATCCTGTCATTGCTATGCTTGAGCCCATTGTTGCAATCATTGTATCAGTCTATCTCGTTGAAGGTCTTCCTCTTTTTCAGTGACCCTCTCTACCAAGCTGCGGTGTAGTAAATTACTTAGTGTGGCTTTTCTACCCTAAGGCTTTGTAAACTCCACGGTGGGATTTGCTATGAGCAACTGAGGAGCTCCTGATTGTAAATGTTACCCACCGGGTTATTTCTGTTGGGCGTGGCACAACGCAATGTTATGGGAGGCTCACTCTCAGGTGCTTAGAATTCTGTTGTTATGATTGGTTGGTGTGGCCACTCTGCCAAGCTCAAAAGGAGGCCTCCTAGAGGCAGAACTCTCTCTGACTGCTGGTTGAGGAAGACGTGCTGCTGAAAGAGACA
>NW_006921614.1:13357282-13367953 GCF_000298275.1 Orycteropus afer afer
AAAGAGATACGTGCTGCTGGGAAAGAGATGCAAGAGACACGCATTGCTGAGTGAGACACCGAGGGGCATGTACTGCTGGGGAAGAGACTGTGAGAGACTTGGCTGAGAGACGGTGGGCTGGGAGAGAGACTGAGCGTTTTTCCTGAACTTGAATTGTAACCTGGTGCTTCCCTAATAAACCTCATAATCTGTGAGTTCTGTGTGGCCACTGCAATGAATTATCCAACCCAGGAGAGAGGTGGTGGTGCTTTGGGAGGAACAGTTGGTGAGAGGGCTGGAGGGAGGCAGCATGTCTGGCCTCCCAGTAATAGGCCTTGGGCTATTGATGGTGATTCTGTCTTCATCTTGTGGGATGAGAGGAGGTCAGAACATGTGGCCTCCTTGCCCTTTTTGCACAAGCATAAAGATTATAGGCTAGAAAACCCTTCAGGGCAGTTCTACTCTGTCAGGAGTTCACTATGAAACTTAATCAATTCAGTGGCACCTAACAATAGCAACAGTTGTTTACTGTAGAATCCAATGCAGCTGTGGCTCAGAGGACGATTTGACATGGCACAAAGGTTGGGCTGGGCATGGAGGAGGAGGGATCTGGGCCTGAATAGAGGTGGGAGTTGTGGAAAGGGAGGCCCAAAAAACAGTGTATTCCACTGCTCAAGAAGATAGCTCTTATTTTGACCAAAAAGCTGCTTGCAGTCAGCATGGAAAGACAAAATGAAACAAAACTAAGTTGTTGATATTAAGGCAGAGCTGTTTGTTTCTAGTTGCATAATGTAAAAGAGAGAAATTCCTGCAACCTAGTTATGTTCTATACTCACCTTGCTGACTGTAAACACAGCTGGGCTTTAAACAGGGATTTACTGTATCCTTTTTTCCCCTCCTAAGAAGTTATCTCTCCTCCCACTTCAGGGATTTCTCTGGGCTATTTTCACTCCATCCATAAAAGCAAGAAAGTATCTTATAGCTGCTTGTTTGTATTTGTTTTGTGTGTCTCAGCTTAAAGACAGGAAGGCCATGCTGACCCCTAACTGATTTTAACCCACTCCCACACTTAATTCTCATCCTGCTCTGTGATAACATCTGTGAGGCAGCTGTAGTGCCTGCCTTGCCCAACATGGCTATCCCTCATTGGAAACTGAGGGCTTGGCACAAGAAATGAATTGTTGTTTTTTTTTAAATCAATATTTGGTGAATTAATTAATCCTCTTTTCCTAAAATTAGACCATTTATATTTTAAATCTACTTTTATTCATGTTTGGTAAAGTGGAAGGTCGGCAAAAAAGGGGGAGACCCTCAACAATATGAATTGACACAGTGGCTCAAATATAGCAAGGATTGTGAGGACGGCACACGACCAAGCCGTCTTTTGTTCTGTTGTAAAAAGGGTTGCTATGAGTCAGAGTTGACTCCATGGCACCTAACAACAACAATACAACCTTTATTCATGATCCTGGGTGGTATAAATAGTTATTCAAAATAACGAGTAGTTTCACTTAAGGTGGAGGATAATGAGGAAAACCCCTCCTTAGGAGATTGATATTTCTCTTACTATTGTAAGACGGGAGTCTCTGGTTGGTGCAAGCAGTAATGCACTCAGCTGCTAACCTCAAGGTTGGAGGATCAAGTCCACCCGAAGTTGCCATAGAAGAAAAGCCTGGCAGTCTGCTTCCAAAAAATCAGCCATTTAAAACCCTGTGGAATATGCACACTCATGTTCATTGCATGTTCTTTCACAATAGCAAAGAGATGGACAATGTAACTGCCTGTCAACTGAGGAATAGATATCCAAACTATGGTAACATACACGCAATGGAATACTGTGCAACACTAAAGAATAATGTACTGTAAAGCCTGAAAGGTCTCTTAACCAGAAGCCTTTAGTATGGAGATTGACACGTCCCATGCTGAGCCCTAATGCCTCCAGGTAGATTGACACGTCCCATGCTGAGCCCTAATGCCTCCAGGTAGATTGACAAGTCCCATGCTGAGCCCTAATACCTGTAGTAAATATCCCATACCTCAGAGCCTTTTATCAGAAATCTGCTTGACTCCAAGAAGCCTCTCACCCACCTTTGAAGACTAGGAGGGCTTTCACCCCCGGGGTTTCCGCAGAGAATATGCACATATCAAAGAGATCCGGGTTTCACAGAGAATATGCACATATCAAAGAGATCTGCCGGGCCCCAAGAAATCTCTCACTCACCTTTGAAACCAGGGGAATTCCAACCTGCCCCAAATTCCCAAACCCCTATCATAAAAACCAAATTATCTACTCTATGTTTCTCTATAAATATCCCTTAATGTAAGAGCACGGGGTCTTTTGCTCAACCCACTGCGAGGGTGAAAGCAAGGACCCTAACTTAAGTTAGCTAATAAACTTTCCTATTGCTTTTTGCATTGTCGCATGTTGGCAATTTATTCACCCCGAACTACTCCTTCATAACCTGGGCACAACAGTACAATCCATGAAACACTGCATAACATGGATGAACTTGGGGGACATTATGCTGAGTGAAATCACAGACCATCAAGTCAAATCAAGTCAATCACAGAAAGACAAATATATTAATTCACCACTGTAAAAAATCTAAACCAAAAAACCAAACTCATAGCCATTGAGTCATAGCAACCCACTTTGGGCTTTTGAGGCAGTAAATCTCTATGGAAGTAGATTGCCCAGTCTTCCTTCCGTGGAGTGTCTGGTAGGTTTGAACCGCCAGCCTTCTGGTTAATAGTCAAATGCCTTAGGCACTACATGGAAGGAAACTTTCTTTCTTGGTTACCAGGGATGGGATGAGAGTGGAGGGAAAATTGCTAAATAGGTAGAGACAAGTATTGATTTGAGTGAAGGAGAAGGCAATATACTAAATTGAGAGATCAACACAATAACACTAAGGAAAAGGAAGGCACAGAGAGGTGCACAAGAGGTATAGACAGCAAAGATAAACACTTTTACATACACAATACTGCATTATCAGTAATAACAAACATTAATGTATTGGAGGATATATAGGTAGACAGGCTAAATGATCAGGTATGTTTAGGCAAAAGGAAATACACCCATGGCCACATATAAGTTTGGCAGATCATATTTCTACACACATATTTGTGTGTGCTCTTAGAATATTCATATATATAATATAGCTAATGGGGCAAAGTTATGGTAACTTCTTAGTCACAGCCAAACACACTGAGGGAGTGAGTCACTGGATCCACGGGCTCAGGATCATGTTGTAGAGAATATCAAGCTCCATTGGTATAAGATACTACATAAAAACATTGTTCTACATCCTACTTCGGTGAGTAATGGCTGGTCTTAAAAGCTTGCAAGTGGCCATCTAGATGCAACAATTGGTCTCGCCTCATCTGGAGCGAAGAAGAATGAAGATAACTAAAGATGCGTGGAAACAGTTAGTCTGGGGGACTAGTGAACCATGTGAACTACAGCCTATATGGCTTTGAGACAGAAGAACTAGATGGTGTCTGGCTGCCATTGTCAACCATTTGGAAAGGGATCAGTTCAGGAGGTCCTGGACAGAGTGGGAGAGCCATGTGGAACAAAACTCAAAATCATAAAAAAAAGACCAGGCTTACTGGTCTGATAGAGCCTGGTGAAACCCCTGAGACTATGGCCCCTAGTTACCCTCCAGGGCTGGAGTTGAACTCACTCTCCTGGCTTCAAGCCAAACATAGGCACATAGGGTGAACATATACACCAGCTAGATACACTTCTTAGAACAATCAATCATGGGAGTACAGAATGGCAGTATTTGCACAGGGAGATAGCTCGGGGGGGCAGGAATGCACAGGAAAGAAGGACACAGAAAAGGTAACCAGAGGGAGGAAATGGGAAGAAAGCTGATACATTGTGGGGATTGCAGTCAATATCATGAAACAAAATGTGTATGAACTGCTATGTGGAGAACGAATTTGCTCTGTAAACTTTCACCCAAATCACAATAAAAATTTTTTAAAAAAGCAAAAAAAAAAAAAAAAAAAATCCCTATGGAGCACAGTTCTACTCTGACACACATGGGTTTGCCAGGAGTTGCAGTCAACTGTATGGTAACTGGTAATGGTATTGGTGGTGACCTTTTTCACGTAAGGAAGGTACCAGCCCATCCATAGAAGAATTTCTGGTAAGCAGGCTTCTGCACTGCACCTTCTGGCATGGGAACAACAGTGTGGGTCATGTGGGCTTCTCACTTACCCAGCTTTGCCCTTGGAAGTTGGCCCAGTTTGGGAAAGGTCATAAACAGTGCCCCAGAATCCCACTACCACACACACCACCCACACACCAAATAGCACATTTTAGGGAAAGCAGGTAGGGGGTGCTTTTAACTGATAACTGGTGAGGCTACATCTTGGGAACTTTTTAGAAGGAGGCTGTGTTCCTTCTTTGCTTATTTTTTAAATGCTGTGGACCCTCCCATCCCCAGCTCAAGGCTGCCTGTCTGTGGACTTGCTCATGTGATCTGCCCTACCCCTTTCTCTGGCAGATCAGCTCCTCTCTCTGATTCTCCTAACACACCCCAGAAATTTCAGACCTCTCCCATTGGTCAGAATCCCAGATACAGATTTCCATTAGCACAGGAAGTTTATACAACACCCTGGGGCACTGCACTGCCTTCTGCTTCCTCTAGCATGTCTTCCTGTGGCCCCAGAGCTCTGATAATTAGAGATTATCAGAAAACCTTCATGATCCAATGGGCATTTCTTGTTGTACCTCACAGGCTGATAAGACAGAGTTCAAAGACACCCCAAAAGCATGTCTTATTCAAAACAGTTTGGCCTCCCAATAAAGAATATGCATGTAAATAGATGGAATGTGAGACTCCTGAGATCTACCTTCCATGGAAATGCTTTCTGGATTTAATTCTCCATAAAGGCTAGTTGCTCTTTTTCTGAAAATCCAGTAGTACTCCATTAGCTCCCTATTTGTGCAAATTACTTTGGCCATTTTATTACAGCACCAAATATTGAACCAAATTTCATTTTCATCTTGAGATGGAAGGGAAAATACCAAGAATAAAACCTCCTAGTACTTCAAAATTACTGAAATGTCAGGTCCAAAACTGCTGATAGGATCAAAGATGAAGGTTCAATTCTTTGCCAATAAGATGAGAGACTACAGTGTCAATGATAAAGCTATACATGGTTAGATTCAGAGTAACCAATGGTACATAAAAATACAACCAATTTCTAATTAGTAAAGAATTTGAAATCAGTTTTGACCGTCATCCTTAACTAGCGAAGTGGATACAAACCCATTAACATCAGGATGCAGTAGAACTGGACCATAGGGTTTCCAAGGCTGTAAATCTTTACAAAAGCAGACTGCCACCACTTTCTCACACAGACCAGCTGGTGGTTTTGAACTGCTGACCTTTTGCTTAGCAGACTAATGCTCCTTGAGTGGATATAAAAAACATCCAAGGTAGTTAGGAGAGGAAGCAGGTATGCCTGAGTGGCCAGACTACTACATTGGGGTCCTAGGACTCTTGTCCTTTTTCTTACAGGTAGAAAATGCACTCTCGTATGACGACTTCACTTCCTGGACAAAGCTAAGTGTTATGGACAGAGAAGATGTAGAGATCTTCCTGCCCAGGTTTAAGTTGGAAGAAAACTATAATCTGGAGTCTGTTCTTGGAAGTTTGGGAATTACCAATGCCTCTGACAAAGCCGAAGCTGACTTTTCTGGAATGTCATCCAAGAGAAACCTGTCCCTGTCCAATTTTGAGCGCAGGTTCTTTGTGGAAGTCAACGAGAAAGGAACAAAAGCAGCAGCTGTGACTGCTGTGGTTGCAGTGGCGAAATGTGCAAGCACGACACTAAGGTTTAATGCAGACCACCCCTTCCTCTTCATCCAGCACAACAGGACAAAGAGCATTATGTTCTGTGGAAGATTTTCCTCTCCATAAACAATTCCTTCCTATTGGGTTCTTTATTTTATTATCTCATATCACAGTATGCATGAAGTTGACCTCAGCCAGGGAGCGAGAGCCCCAAATAAAAGAGTGCACTTCAAATCCTTGAAACTTAAATCTGTGGTAATGTATGTACTTAGACTTCACGCTGCCATTTTCAAACAGATTTAGGATGCTCTATGGTACGAGGAGCTCTGGTAGCATAGTGTCTAAGACACTTGCCTGCTAACCAGAAGGCTGGCGGTTCAAACCCACCAGCCACTCCTCGGAAGGAAGGTTGGGCAATCCTACTTCCGTAGTGATACTGCCTCGGAAACCCAAGGAGGGGTCGCTATGAGTCAGGGTCGACTCGACGGCACATAACAACAACAAACAATGGTACGAGGAAGGTTGGGCAATCTACTTCCATAGTGATACCGCCTCGGAAACCGAAGGAGCGGTCGCTATGAGTCGTGGCTGACTCAACGGCATGTAACAACAACAATGGTACATTGGAAATCAAAACAGAGTTGGAATGTTAATTTGGGTTTAGGAAGAAAATGCCTATTCTTGAGTTGGAGGAGCAAATGGCAGTTAATAAATGCTGTCCCAAAACTTTCTCTTTAAACAGTGCCCCTCCTGTGCCCTGGATGTCCCTCTGCTCAGCACTCTCACCTTGACCCTTAAAAAGCCCTCCAGGGCTGAGCCTCACCCTAGCCACTTTAAACCAAACCTTTCATCTCGCTAATGACATTTTCCTGTCCTCTGCTCTTCAGAAATCACAGGCAGAGATGCTTCTGTTGTTTAGCCCTTTTATAACGCTGGAAAATGTACTTCAACCATATTGGCAGAAGAAAAGGGAAAGGGATGATGTAGTGGGAAAAAGGGGACAGCTCATTTGATTGGACACTCTTTGCACTGACTTAAGAGAGAAGGGTAGCACTGAACTGTTGGTTCACATGGCCAGTCAGAGTCTCTCCTCTTGGGGGGATTTTTACTGGCTTGCAGTGCTGTCAGCCATGGGGCATTCCCAAGAGGGAAGTGCTTACCCAACACTTCTGCAGGGGTTTGGGTATCAGTTCTGGTTCCCTAAGGTCCTAAAACACATCCATACACAAAATAGGCAAGCATGATAGACTGTAAGTCATAAAGAGAGTATGAAGGGAAATAACATAAGGCATTGTAACCAATGAGAGAACTGCTTTAATTTCTGTAAAATAAGGTCCTAATTCACTTTTATAACTTCACAGGAAATTGTGTGAATTGTTTGGAAATCCCAAGAACATTAAATGTTGGCATCTCACACAAAATTTCCAAGTTCTTTAACATTAGCCTTAAGTATACTCAAGTGAGGGTAGCAAGACGTTATCTCATGTACATCTTATCAGGAGGGACCAGTTCCTGGAGAAGGACATCATGCTTGATAGAGAGTCAGCAAAAAAAAGGAAGACCCTCAACAAGCAGCTGCAACAACAGCCTCAAACTTAGCAAAGATTGTAAGGATGGCACAGAACCAGGCAGTGTTCCATTCTGTTGTACGTAGAGTCACTATGAGTTGGAACCAACTTGACAGCACCAAACTACAACAACAACATACTCACCCTCACAATTACTAAGCAGATTCAGGTAGATTAAGCTAATGGAAAAATACATGAAAATGTGAGGGGGGTTTCACTTGAGGTCTTGTAACTAGATATTTTTTGTCTGGTATCAGTATCAAGGAATCCATTCAATCACTTTTTCTAATATATTTCTCTTGATTTTAAGTAATGTTAGAAATTGAGAAATTAAGTAAATGGATAGCAAGTGGCAGGAACCAATTTTATCATTGCTGGAGTGGGAAATTTACAGTGAAGAAACCTGACAAACACAACCTTTGCCAAGCAGTCAAGACAAACATCTGCAGTAATAAGTCATGTTGATATCATGTGCCCTTAATATGATGAGATGAGAATGGCATTTTATTTCTGTGGCTTCTTCTCCAAAACCCATAACCTTAGTCTATGAGAAGAATATCAGATAAACTCAAAATGAAGGACATACCTGACCAAAACAAAATAAAAACCAAACCCACTGCCATCAAGTTGATTCCAATTCATAGTGACCCTGTAAGACAGAGTAGAACTGTCCCATAGGGTTTCCAAGGCTTTAAATCTTTATGGAAGCAGACTGCTTCATCTTTCTCCAATGGAGCAGCTGGTGGGTTCAAACCACCACCCTTTTCGTTAGCAGCTGTATACTTTTACCACAGAGCCACCTAAGCTCCTAGACTTATGTAAGATATTAACAAACTACTATCTTCACAAGTTTTCTGTAAATCAAAAAACATTCTAAAGTAAAAGTTTAGTTTAAGAAAGAGACTTAAGAGACATAACAGCTAGAAACAAAGTGACGTTAGTTCTAGCCAATTCAATAAGGAAGAAAAAGAAATAAAAATTATACTGATTGGAAATGAAGAAATGAAATTGTTCTTATTTGAGGATGACATACTGTTTACGAAAAAAATTTAAAGGGTTCTACAAAAAAAGGTTTCCTTGAACTAATAAATGGGTTCAGCAATGCCAAGGGATACATAGCCAACATACAACAAACATGACTCTAATATACATGTATTTTTCCTATTAAACACTCTGTTGTTGTTGTTATTTGCTGTCGAGTCGGCCCCGACTCATAGCGACCCCTCCTTGGGTTTCCGAGGCAGTATCACTACGGAAGTAGGATTGCCCAACCTTCCTTCCAAGGAGTGGCTATTATATAAATATTAATTCATTAATATAATTAAATAATTACCAGATATACGTTATTAACTATATAAATAGCTTACATGAAGCCTGACTTATGTATTAACCTTCACCATCAGAAATATGACTAAGAGCCCAAAAGAATATTGGGGCTAAGAAAATAAATATTGATAATTTCACACATTATGCATTTCAATCATGATGCATGTAGCAAATTAGGGTCCAAAGAGATCTGCTCAAAACCTACTTGAAACCTAACTCTAATAAGCTCAAGCAATCAAAATGTCAAGTACACATATTCCTGTGTCCCACATCCACTTACATTATTTCTATTTTTATCCCACTTCCTTAGATTCCCTTAGGAGCTCTGGTGGAGGAGTGCCTAAGCCATTTAACTGCTATCCAGAAGGTTGGCGGTTCAAACCCACTAGCCACTCCATGGAAGGAAGACTGGGCAATCTATTTCTCTAAAGATTTACCACCATCTTGGAAACCCAAAGGGGGTCTCTATGAGTCGGAATCGATTCGATGGCAGTGAGTTTGATTTTTTTTTCCCCCTAGAGTCAGAACTGGGAGCTCTGGTAGTGTAGTGCCTAAGGCACTTGACTGCTAATCAGAAGGCTGGAAGTTCAAACCCACCAGTCACTCCTCGGAAGGAAGGTCGGGCAATCTACTTCACAACAACAACAACAACAGAGTCAGAACTCAGTACCATATCACATTCTCATAAAAGAACATACACAAAAGCACCAGTAGCTGCACAGCTTTACTACAGAATGTGTTGAAAGAGTTCTAGGACACCTACCACCAACAACTTAAAATTCCATCTCAATTGTCCACATTTTTCATTTCCTTTTTAGCCAGAACTCTTTGGTCTAGGAATTGTTTTTAGCCTCTTTATTTGTTTTTAAAACTCTTTCTCCGCTGGCCAGCACCCATCCTCTCTGGCTTCCTTGTCTCTCCTCCATAGTCCCTGCCTGCCTTTCCAACCTCAAACTTCCCCCTTTATCTGCACAGCAATTCAGCCCTTTTCATCTCTTACTTCCATACTTTGTATACTCACCTCAGCATCCAGCACAGGCCTTCAACTAGCAGGGTTTGCATTTCTGAAAGCAGGTGAGCAATCCCTTTTGTGTCTTGAGCTTGGGCTTTGGGGCTTCATCCTACTCTTACCTCCCATCCCAAGCAATACAACATCCTAAGATACAGAATATCTTATTGCAAATGACTTTTGACACCAACTACCCAAAGTAAGAACAACCTTCACAGGGTAAGGGCATGGTCTCCACAAGATTGCCCTCACTTCAGACAACAGTCACAAATTTGGGGTTCCCCAGGGTCACCCTCACTTCTGACTGCCTGGGTAATGCAAGGGTTCCCACAACTGTGCTCAAGTGGGATAATTCCAATGGCTTACAGAACTCACTGAAAGTGGTATACTTATGATTACAATTCTCCTTTCTCTTTTTTTTAAGAGAAAGGATAAAAATTAGAGCCAGCCAAAGGAAGACATGCATGGAGAAGAGTCTGGAGGTTCAAACATGAACTTTCTGGCCATTCTTTCTCTTGGGAATCCTGGATGGTGTTACCTCCTACCAACTACAATATGTGACACTTTACACAGAGTATTGTCAAGCAAGAAAGCTCACCTGAGCCTTGCATGTCCACAATATTTTATTTATTTATTTATATTGTGATTTGGGTGAAGATTTACAGAGCAAATGCACTTTCCATATAGCAGTTCATATACACTTGTCTCATGTCATTGACCACAGTTTACCACAATGCAACAGCTCCCCTCCCACTTTCTCCCCATAGTTACCTCTTCCCAGTGTCCATCCCTCCATACCCTCCTGCCCCCTGAGCTGTCTCCCTGTGCATAAGCAGCCCTTCTTTCCCCCATGATTGTTCTCTCCAAGGAGTGTATTTACTTGAGGTAAATGTTCAACTCATATGCCTGTATTTTGTTTGGCTGGAAACCACAGGTGTGGGTTCAATTCCAGACTTGAAGGGCAGCTAGGGGCCAT
>NW_006921614.1:13372878-13399679 GCF_000298275.1 Orycteropus afer afer
TTATCTTCTGTGTCTGTGTTAATTGGTTTCCCTTTTCTTTGTTGAAGAGGGTCTGTGCAGTCTTTCTGCCTAGTCCGCCATCTTGCCAGAACTCACATGTCCAGTATTTTCATTGAGGCTCCAACGCATACTGACCACTTGGCTGATCTTTAGTCTCTAGCCCCTCCTGGAGGTCAGAGTAATACTTTGAGTTTCCTGTTCCTGGCTCAAAGTCCACATGATAAACTACATTGTTAGACTGTCAGATGGTCAAGACCCCCAGGTAAACAAGGACACTCCTATCAGGCATGACCTTCCCAGGGACTAAAGATCACCTCCCAGGCAGAGGGTAAATGCAAGACTTCTCTTTGGATAAGGTTAGATTAATTCTTCACTACATACTTATTTATCTCCAGAGTTACTTAAAAGATGACATGAGGTAAGTTATGGAAGCACCCAGGATACTGTTAACTCATCAAATGGTGGGCACTCCTGAGAGTATTATTGTCAAGGAAGTTTTGCTTGGGGATTACAAGTGTTGTTGTTGTTAGATACCACTGAGTCAGCTCTGACTCACAGCGACCTATATACAACAGAAGGAAACCCTGGCCAGTTGTGCACCATCCTCACAATCCTTGCTATACCTAAGACCATTGTTGCAGCCATTGTGCCAATCCATCTCGATGAAGATCTTCCCATTTTTTGCCAACCCTCCACTTTACCAAGCATGATCTCCAGGGACTGGTCCCTTCTAACAAGATAAGCAAAGTAGGTGAGACGAAGTCTGGCCATTCTTGCTCCCAAGAAGCATTCCAGCTGCATTTCTTCTGGGACAGATTTGTTTGTTCTCCTGGCAGTCCATATACTTTCAGTATTCTTTGGCAACACCACAACTCAACAGCATCAACTCTTCTGGTCTGGCTTATTCATTGCCCAGCTTTCACATGCATATGAGGCACTTGAAAATGCCATGGCTTGGGTTGTTGTTGTTGTTGTTATGTGCCGTAGAGTCAGCCCTGACTCATAGCGACCCCTCCTTGGGTTTCCGAGGCAGTATCACTACGGAAGTAGGATTGCCCAACCTTCCTTCCGAGGAGTGGCTGGTGGGTTTGAACCGCCAGCCGTCTGGTTAGCAGGCAAGTGTCTTAGCCACTATGCTACCAGAGGTCCCATGGCTTGGGTTAGGTGTACCTTTAGTCTTCAAAGAGACATCTTTGCTCTTCAGCGTTTGAAAGAGGTCTTTTGCAGCAGATTTTCCCAGTGCAATATGACATGTGTGAAATGATTTACACTGTGACATAAATATAATGTGATGCCCCCTCCTGGAGCTGTGCAGTGCAGAGCTGTGTAATTGATTAGCCAACTGGGAAATTTTAAGCAAGAATCTTTGGACTGCTTTACTCACCAAGTGTCTGTCAAAAGAAATGGGCTGAGATGGATGATCACTAAGAACCCTACAATTCTAAAATCCTCTGATTTCAAGTCTGTGCTTTTGTGAGTTTTCAGCCCCTTTAATAGAGAGCTCTGTTCTGACCCATGATGGTCAGTGCGTGTGTGATCTGAGTTATCCATGGGTGTGGGTAACAGGATATCTGCCCAGCTAGAAGAAGCTGAGAACACTGGCATGGATCACTCCACATAGCTGACCTTTAAAATGACATCTTTCTTCTTATGGTTGGAAAATACAGAAATATGCTTATGCTGTAAAGCAGTGCATAAGGAAATGAAAGAAGGAAGGGTTTGCATAACTGCCCTGCTTTCCTGTGAAATAAATGGCAGAAGCAGTGGGAAGAGTCCCAAGGGTTGTCCCACTGGCAGGTCCCAAGTTGAGGACTTGGGGTGGGAAATAGGGGCCCTCACATTGTACTCAAGTCTAGGCCATGCCGGCCAATCCAGCTGTGACAGAGTGCCCCAGCTGTTGGTTACTGGGCACTTGCCCAGCCATTAAAAAGCAGGTGCTTCTATTTCTATGTGGCTACCTGTAGCTACCCTCTGTCAGAGCCCAGAGTTGTGGGCAGGCCTGGTGCTCCTTACAAAAATGTAACCTGAGTTGCTGATTTCATAGGCATTTTAGAATTAACAACAACAAAATTAGAACTTTGATATTAACTCTCATAAAAGCAGAAATTTTGCCATCACTATCTATAAATAGATCACCAAGTCAGATTCAGTGAAAAAATGCCCACCACCTGTCTATGAAGCACTTTCGATTTATGGATTAAAAAGTTCTAATATTGGACAGATATATGCTTTTCTATAATGTCCATCTATCGGTACCAAAGCTATGAAGAACAAACCTACTCAATTAATGTCTCCCTCCCCACAGTTTGGTGCTGGAGTGGGCACTCTGATCTCTCTCTCATCCTGAAGGGCTGGGGCTTGCTGGTCTGACTGAGGAGTGTCTGTCCTGAATTGCACTATATGTCACCAATAGGTGGGGGTTCTGGGACATGTGCTCTCATTTGTGTTAAATTCCTATTGTTATACCCTAAACACACCTGAGCAGTCTTAGGTCCCCTAATTTTTTTCCCCCCAGCTCACTCCCTTCCCTAAAAGCTATTGAACCCCATCCTGGGTTTAGTATTTATGGTTTTCTAATTATTTAAGGAGGGAGCTCTGGTAGCATAGTGGCTAAGACACTTGCCTGCTAACCAGACGGCTGGCGGTTCAAACCCACCAGCCACTCCTCGGAAGGAAGGTTGGGCAATCCTACTTCCGTAGTGATACTGCCTCGGAAACCCAAGGAGGGGTCGCTATGAGTCGGGGCAGACTCGATGGCACATAACAACAACAACAACAATTATTTAAAGAATGTTAATTCTCTCTCTGCCAATTAGAATAAAGCTCGTGATGTTAGGAAAATTGCCTTAACAATTCTGTTGGACTCATAGAACCTGGCACTGCATTTGACACTTGGGAAAATCTAGTGCCTAATAAATTCATAGGAAATGTCCAGATGACAGGTAAAGTTAACTTTTCACTTAACCACTTATCTCCCCACTATTCTTTATGTAGGGCTGGCTTTCACTCTTTTGCTTTATGACCTAATAATCGTTCCCTTTTAAGTGGTCATTAAAATAGAAGTGAAATTACCTTCAGGGCAAGATGACTAATAGGTCAGGTGGATTAACTGCACTTTTCCTTTCAGGTATAATTTTTTTTTTTAAACTTTTTTATTGTGATTTGGGTGAAATCTTACAAAGCAGATTTATTTTACATTCAACAGTTCATACACATTTTGTTTTGTGACACTGATTATAATCCCCACAGAGTAACAGCCCTCCTCCCACTTTCTCCCTGTGGTCACCCTTTCCTTGTGTCCTTCCCTCCTATGCATTTCTGCCTCCCTGTGCAAAGGTTGCCCTTCTTATCACTTGTGGTTGATTGTTCCAAGGAATGCACTTCCCAGGTGTAGTTGTCCAGGTCATAGGCTTGCCTATTGTTTCACTGAAAGTTAGTCATGGGAGTGACCACAATTCCAGGCTTGACTTCCAATCCCCTTGACTAGGGGCCATAGTCTCAGGAGTTTCACCAGTCTCAATCTGACAGTGATTATGGTCTTTTTCATGTTTTAAAAATCACGTTCCATATATTTCTCCCACTCTATCCAGGATCTCTAAGTTTGATCCCTTTCTGAATGGTTGGCAGTGGTAGCTGGGCACCATTTAGTTCTTCTAATCTCTGGGTGAGGTTCTCATGGTCCATTAGTACTTTGGACTAATTCTTTCCATGTGTCTTTGATTTTCTTCATTCTTTGCTTTGAACAAAGAGAGACAAATGTTGCATCTTAGATGGCTGCTCATAAGCTTTTGAGACCCCAGTTGCTACTTACCAAAGTAGGATGTAGAACAATGTTTTTGTGTACTGTGTTGTGCCAGTTGAGCTTGATGTCCCTCATGTCCATGCAGGCCCAATGACTCACTCCCTCAAGGTGCTTCGTTGTGGCTAAGAAGTTACCCTAATGTTATCCCTTGTTAGTTCTATTCTGGATATGAACATTTTTATAGCACATAAAAATATGCATGCAGGAATATAATCTGCTCAACCTATGTATTATCTTGGATATATTCCCAGTCACCTACCCATACTCAATCCTCTTGCCTGTCTACCTTTGTATCCATCCATAGATTAGTGTTTGCTATTACTGATGATGCAGTACTGTGTATGTAATAGTGTTTACCTTTATTGTCTGACAGAGGAGTGTGTGTCCTAAATTGCACTATGTCACCAGTAAGGGGGTGTTGTTCTGTGACATGTGCTTTCATTTGTGTTAAATTCTTGATGTTAGACCTTAAGCACACCTGAGCAATCTTGAGTCCCTTAATTCTTAAAGTAACAACTGATCACTGGACCATCAATTGCTCATATGCAAGTTCAATTTGAAGCCTGAAGAAAATTAAAATAAGCCCATGAAAGCCAAACTATGACCTTAAGTATATCCCACCTGAATTTAGAAACCATCTCAAAATATATTTGACATATTGAACACTAATGACTGAAGACCAGATGAATCGTAAGATGATATCAGGACATTATATGTGAAGGAAGCAAAAGATCATTTAAAAGACAGGAAAGAAAGAAAAGACCAAAATGGGTATCAGAAGAGACTCTGAAACTTGCTCTTGAATGGAGAGTAGCTAAAGTGAGTGGAAGGAATGACGAAGTAAAACATCTGAAAAGAAGATTTTAAAAAGCAACCTGAAAAGACAAAGTGAAGTATTATAATGAAATGTGCAAAGATGTGGAATTAGAAAGCCAAAAGGGAGGAACATGCTTAGCATTTGTCAAGTTGGAAGAACTGAAGAAAAATTCAAGTCTTGATTTGCAATATTGAAGGATTCTATGGACAAAATATTGAATGATGCAGGAAGCAACCCAAGAAGATGAAAGGAATACACAAAGTCACTGACCAAAAAGAATTGGTAAGCATTCAACCATTTCAGGAGGTAGCATATGATCAAGAATCGATGGTATTGAATGAAAAAGTCCAAGCTACATTGAAGAAGGCCATTGGTGAAATACAAGGCTTCAGGAATTGATAGAATATCAATAGAGATGTTTCAACAAATGGATGCAATGGTGGAAGCTACCTGGTCAAGAGTTTCATATTTGTGCCCATTACAAAGAAAGGTGATCCAACAGAATGTGACAGTTATAAAAAAAAATATCATTAATACCACATGCAAGTAAAATTTTGGTGAAGATGATTAAAAAATGGTTGCAGTAGTACATCGACAGGAAACTGCCAGAAATTCAAGCTAGGTTCAGAAGAGATTATGAAACAAGGGATATCGTTGCTGATGTCAGAGGGATCTTGGCTGAAAACAGAGAATACAAGAAAGATATTTACTTGTGTTTTATTGACCATGCACAGGCATTCAACTATGTAGATCATAAAAAATGATGGGTAATGTTGTGAAGCACAGAAATTCTAGGATACTTAATTGTGCTCATGAAGAACCTGTACATAAACAACAAGGCAGTTGTTCAAACAGAACAATGGAATGTTGTGTGGTTTAAAATGAGAAAAGGTGTGCATCAGGGTTGTATCTTTTCACCATGCTTATTCAATGTGTATGCTGAGCAAATAATCTGGAAGCTGGACTATATGAAGAAGAATTTGACATCAGTTTTGAAAGACTTGTTAACAACCCGTGACATGCAGATGACTCAATTTCACTTCCTAAAAGCTAAGAAGACTTGAAACACTTACTGATGATGATCAAAGACTAGAGGCTTCAGCGTGGATTACAGCTCAACATGAAAACAAAAATCCTCACAACTGGACCAATAAGCAGCATCATAATAAATCAAGAAAATATTGAAGTTGTTAAGGATTTCATTTTACTTGGCTCCATGATCAATGCCTATGGAAGCAGTAAATAGATTAAATAGTGTGTTATTGCATTGAGTAAATCTGCTGCAAAAGAATTCTTTGAAATGTTAAAAAGCAGAGATGTTGTTTTGAAGACTAAGGTACACCTGACTCAAGTCATGGTTTTTTCAGTCATCTCATATGCATGTGAAAGCTGGACAAAGAATAAGAGAGACCAATGAAGAATTGATGTATTTGCATATAGTGTTGGAAAAGAATAATGAATATACCACAGACTGCCAGAAGAATGAACAAATCTGTCTTGGAAGAAATAAAGCCAGAGTGCTCCTTAGAAGTGAGGGTGCCAAGACTTTGTCTCATGTACTTTGGACATGTTTTCTGGAGGGACCAACCAGTCCCTTGAGAAGGAGATCATGGTTAGTAAAGTTGAGGGACAGTAAAAAGAAGTAAATTGAAGATCCTCAATAAGATGGATTGACACAGTGGCTGCAAAAATAGGCTCAAACATAGTAATAATTGTGAGGATGACCCAGAATTGGGCATGGTTTTGTTCTGTTGTACATTGGGTCACTATGAGTCAGAATTGACTTGATGACACCTAACAACAACAGTTGCTAGTATAATATAAATAAGCTAAAGATGACCCCTGTGTATTGGCCCCAGCTTGTTTACTTCTTCATAGCAAGCTGAGGCCTGTTAGCTCAAAAGCCTGCTGGCACCAAACTCAAATTTTTGCACATCCAGTTGCTTTAAAAAGAGCTCAAATAAGTAGACTTTTAACCATTTAGAGCTTGCTTGCTTTTCATATTCCATGAAACTACACACAACATCTGTTAGCCATAGCAAAAAAACTAAACCCTTTGCCATTGAGTTGGTTTTGACTCATCATTATCCTATAGGATGGAGTAGGACTGCCCTATAGGGTTTCCCAGGCTGCCACATCTTTCTCTCTAGGAATGCGCTGGTGGGTTTGAACCACTGACCTTTCAGTTAGCAGCCCAGTGCCTAATCACTGCACCACCAGGGCTTTTTTCTGTTAACCTTAGAAAAGATAAACCACTGTTTAGTTATAAGGACCCAAGCCGCTGCTGCCCTTTGGAGCTCTCTGACCTAGAGACTTTCATCTTGCTGTCTGAAGGACATTGTCTAGATATGTAAACCTGTTCTCTGCTTCCTCTCTTCCCTGGGAATTCCTTTGCCCTCTTCTTCTTGTGGTACCCACCTCTACTCTGCAGCTGCTTCCTTTTGGAGGGTCTCTTGCTATGAGTGATGACTTAGGCCTGCAACACCTGTAATCAGTCAGCCACAATAAATAGCTTGTTTAGCAACTCTGCCATCTTGTGGTCATATTTTTTTCTATGATGAGTCCTGAAATCCCTTGAACTCACTATAGCTAGATTCTCACATTTGGAGATGTTTCTTTTAATCCACCCCCAAACCTTATAAGGTTGTTATTGTTACCCCCAATTTATAGATAATAAACTAGGTCCCTGAGAGTATGAGAAATTTGACTTAAGGACCCAGCAAGTAAGCAGTCGCAATGAAATTCAAATAAAGGTCCGCCAGATCAGGAGGTTATTGTTGAAGCCCCTACATTGAATTGCTTAGATCTCCCTAATGGTCTCCTTTCTACCCACTTCTGACTCTTCTTCTCTTTGAATTAAACACATCCAGTTCCTTCAATAAAGTTTTCCAGTAATATATCAGACAGTGTTTCACTGCTTTTGGTTTGCACTGACTATTTCTTTGAGAAATGGATAGCCCCTTCCTTCTTCTCAGTCTATCTTAGCCTGGAAGCTCCACTGAAACCTGTCCACTATGGGTGACGCTGCTGGTATTTGAAATACCAGTGGCATCGCTTCCAGCCCCATAGCAACACACGAGCCACCACAATACAACAAACTGACAGATGAGTGGTGGAGAAGGATATCAAGCTTGGTAAAGTGGAGGGTCAGCCAAAAAAGGGGAAGATTCTCAATGAGATGGATTGACACAGTGGCTGCAATGATGGGCTCAAGTATAGCAAAGATTGTGCAGATGGTGCATGACTGGGCAATATTTTGTTCTGTTGTGCATAGGGTCACTGAGTTGGAGCCGGCTCAATGGCACCTAACGACAACAACAGTTCTTTCAGAGATTCTTCACAGAACATCACCTTGTTTTTCCCTGAATATCTTTGCCACCCATATATGAAAGCCACTCTCTCAACAGATCAGACTGAAGTGTGACACAGTGAACCCCCTCTCACTTTTTGTAGGTGCTATGCTTCTATTCATTTAAGAGCTGTATTGGTGAATTTGAGCTTGTGGTCAGTTAACATTTTGAATTCTCCCCCCTACATGTACTGCTACTAAAAACAGACCTCCCACCTCTGATATTGGCAAAATTTATTTCTTAAATTTAAGTCTAAAGCATCCAGCTTCTCTTTATTACATTTCTTTATATTGATTTGTGATGACATTTCAAGCAGTGGGAATCTTTTGAATATTGCTCCTGTCACCCACCCAATACCCAGTTACCATGGAGTCGAATCCAACTCTTGGTGACCCCCTGTGTTCAGAGTGGAACTATGCTCCATGAGGTTTTCAATGTTTTTTTTTTTTTCCCAGAACTATTTGCCAAGTCTGTCTTCCAAGGTGCATTTGGGTAGATTTTAACCTCCAACCTTTTGGGTAATAGCCAAACATTTATTCATTTAACTCCGCTCACTGCAATAAGTTTGTGTTATTTTCAAATTGATCTTCATAATCTTCTATGCCTTCATCTAGGTTGTTTGTGACAGGGTGAAACAGGACCAGACCCAAGGTAAGACTTGCAGCCCACCATGAGAGATTTCCTTCTCAAGTGCCATCTTTCCAACTAGCCAAAAATCCTTTATTATAACATCATCTTACTCATGCTTGTTTGCCTTGTCCTCGAGGTACAGACATTTTAGCATCGTGTTTTTCTATCCTGCATTATAGGTGTTTGTGTTTGAATTTGCATTGTATGGGTTCTACTTCTATTTAAATTTCTATTATTCTATCTTTTTAGTTTGAGAAACCTTCCATTCCATTTACCACTCAGTGAGAACCTTTCCTGAGTGCCTGCCCCATATCAGCCTCACGTTGTCTGTCTATATGGCTTAACTTGTTTTGACCAAGAATCTTCACTCATCCATTCTACAATACTTATTAAGCATCTATTATGTGCCAGGCATTGTTCTAGAGTGAGGGAATAGAGTAGTGAAAGTCCCCTGCAGTACTTTCATAAACGTGTAACCAAGATAACTTCAGATAATGACAGATGCTGTAAGGAAAATAAGACAGAGTGACTTGAGTGACACAAAAGACTGGGAGATCTGGGGAGGTCTCAGTGAAGCATTTGAGAAAAAACCAGAATTAGAAGACATGTTGTCACTCCAGGAAGAGACAATAGCAGGGTCAATGACCCTGAGGAACAGAAGCTTTCTCATTTGAAACCCTCATTTCACAGACAGCCTTTCCGTATTTCTGATATGGGAAGAAGCAAGGGTCTGACTATTGTAGGCCATGGGAAGGAGTTCAGTTTCATTCTAGTTACCATGGAGTCCCTGGGTGGTGCAAATTATTAAGCTCGTAACTAGCTACTGACCAGAAGGATGGCTGTTGGAATCCATCTACAGGTGCCTTGTCTTCTATAAATTCACCTTGTTTTGAGCGTCTGGTTTTTGCTTCTTCACTTCCTTTCCTGTAAAGCCTATTTAGCTCTTGAGCATAGAGCTGGACGTACTCAGCTTTTTATAAGATGATTTGGTGTTTCAGATGATTCTTACACAAATCGGCAGGACTGCTTGTTTATAGAGAAGCTAAGGCTAAGGAATTTGTATTTATCCTCAATGAATGCAGCAAATTTATGGCAAGCTGCTTTCTCCTTCTCAAACCTGGCTGTTACCCAAATAGAGATTTCTGAAGACAATCAAGAGACTGTAAAAATGCCAACTAATACTGCTGCTACCAATTTCCTCAGGCAGCTGCAGAGAATGGAATCTTGTCTCCTGTCTCTGAGCAACCTGGCCACAACCTCACGAAGCTTCTCCTGGACTAGCTTCACTACTGTCCTCCAACAGGATCAGAGCCCCCTCCAAGCGTCCAGGGCCCATCAACCACAGAAAGTGTTTCAGCCAGAGACCATCCTCACACAGCAAATGCACATCATGCATGAAGTCTGTCAAGGGGGGAAGAATTTTTTCTAAAAAACAGCTCACCTGCCCACACTTCTGCCCAGTGCTCCTTCTTTATCTCTCATTTTGGTTTATTGTCATCATTATTATTTTAACTCATTTCTCAATTTAACTTTGTAACTATAAATACAGACATTTTATCACTATATGATTTCTATTTGGGTTGCTGTGGAACATAATGGATAGATCAAAGGATAATTAAACAGTCAATTATAAAGTATGCACCTGGATAATCATAACCCAGGTCAAGAAATAGTATTGTTAATACCTCAAAGCTGCCTCTCCTTCTCATGGACCTCTCCAGATCACAACCCCACATCCCAGAGGTAACAACTATGGAACTTCCTTGCTTTTTCTTTATTGTTTTACCCCTTACTTTGCATCCCTGAGAGTATAGTTTAGTTTGCCTGTTTTTGAAATTTATATTGATGAAATGATGTTAAAATATAGTCTTTTGCATTTGGCTTGCTTTGATCAAGTTGTTTTGGAATTTCATCCATATTGTAAATGAAATAATACTTTGTATAATTTCTTGCTAGATAGCACTCTATTATTTCTAATTTGGGGCTATTACCAATAAAACTATCTTGAACATTCTTGTACATCTCTCTTGGCACAAATGTGAACACTTTTCTTAGAGAAGAACTGCTGGATCATTAAATTGTTTATCTTCAATTTGTTAAGTAACATCAAACTATTTTACAAGGCACTTTTATCAATTAATAATCTTGCTTGGAGTATGAGAGTTCCAGTGCTCCATATCCTTGCCAACACTTGGAATTGTCAGAATTTTTCATTTTTGTCTATTTAATGGGTATAGGATATGTTTTGTGTTTTAAATGCATATATAACACCTTTTATACATTTATAAGCCATTTGGATTTCCTTTTTTAAATTTATTCAAATTGTTTTCCCTTTTTTTTTAAAAAAAATGTTTTTAATGTGATCTGTAGAAATCATGCATAGACTAGATACTGTTGTTGTTATGTGCCATCGAGTCTGATCTGACTCATAACGACCCCTCCTTGGGTTTCCAAGGCGGTATCACTACGGAAGTAGATTGCCCAACCTTCCTTCTGAGGAGTGGGTGCTGGGTTTGAACCACCAGGCTTCTGGTTAGCAATAAAGTGCCTTGGCACTATGCCACCAGAGCCTTTGTCAATTATTTGCATTTAAACTCTTCATCATGTGGCTTGCCTTTCACCTTCTTAACGATATCTTTGTAATCTGATTTTTTGCTTCTTTTCTCCTTTTTTTTTTTCCTTTCCTGTCCATACATACAGATATTCACTTTTCCCTATTATTTATTAAGTTTCCTATCATCTTCCCATTGACGTTCTTTGCCATTTCTGTCATATATCGAAGTCAATATATACAAAGGTCTGTTTCTGGGCTCTCCATTCTATTTCACTGGCCTATTTGTCTATCCCTGTACCAATATCATGCTGCTTTAATAATTATGGCTTTATAAGTTTTGGTATTTAATAGAACATGTACTCCCACCTTGTTCTTCAAGAGTATCTTGACTGGGCTGCTGCTATTGCTATTAAGAGAATCATTGTCCTGTAAAGAATGGTGTGAAAAAAATGTGAAAATAAACTCAGTCTTGTTATCACTCCAGGTACATGGAAAGATGGTGCAAAGAAGACCACAGAAATGGTGGAAGAAAGCTGAATGAAAATAAAGCTTTGACTTCAGAAAAACCAGGATTGGATCCACATGGAAAGAATAAGTTCTCCACTTGCAGAATTTGCAAAAGTTTGGTGCACCAAATAGCTTCTCATTACTGTTAGGGCTGTGCCTTCAAAAAGGGCATCTGAGCAATGTATGGAAAAAAGATTTTGAACCCAAAAACTACACACAAAGGAAGAAACCATAGTAAACGTCTTGACTCCTTTTTTTCCCCCTTTCTTTCATAAAGCTGACTTCTAAAAAACTATTTTTAGGTTTCATAAAAGGATTTTTCTTATGCTGCCTTCAAAGGTTCAGGACTACTGCTTTTGATACCTGCAGCCTATCATGGGAGAGCAAAACAGAGTTCACTATTACCACCAAGTGCAGTATGTATAAGTAGATATCACTATAAAATGTATAGATAATGTGATAATGTACAAGATATATGTTGCATTTTTATTTGTTGAAAATTATCATGAAAGGTAAAGTTTTACCAATTTAATTTATATATAAAGGTTTTTTAAAAAACTTTTTCTAAGATATATTACTGTTCATTCATATCCACAAATATTACAAGGAAAATGCAAAAATATAATAAATAACAACACTACTGAGGGCAGGAAGTATCCTCTCATGTTTTAATCAATTTGGGATTTTTAACTGGAGGCATAACACAAGTGGCCTGTAACAGGACTTGAGCAGAGAGTGTCCCAAGTCCATTAAAAACTGGGCAAACTGACTTGGCAGAAAGTATGTTTTTTTAGGTATCACTGGGGCTCTGGACTTCCACAACTCACATTTCCTATTCCTGCTTTAAGAAGCCTGCCTCCATGAATGGATCCAGTGGCCAGACTCAGGTCTTCCTACAAAGACTTTTGTTAATATTATACCTGAGAATAGAATGCTAGTATTATAAATCTTCATATTGTCAAAATAATAATAATACAATGATAATAAGACTGTCATAAATTGAGTAGAAGAAGTCGTAATTAGTTGAGAAGGGAAATCTCAAAACAACAGCAACAAAAACATGAACATAAATTATATTTTAAAAAGAAGGCATAAAAGCACAAATTATGACAAAACATTATAGAATTAAAGCCAAACGTAGCTTTTATCAAAGTAAAATCAATGTAACCAATGTAAAAGAGATTAACTTGTTAAAAGAATCTCAGATTTATTTTAAAAAAATAAATAAAAACAGAAACAAGTTAAATACCAATAAATCAAAATCAAAACCAAAACTCACTGTCATGGAGTTGATTCTGACTCATAGCTGCCCTAAAGGACAGAATAGAACTTCCCCACAGGGTTTCCAAGGCTGTAAATTTTACAGATGCAGACTGCCTTATCTTTCTCCCATGGAGCTGCCAATGGGTTTGAAACACTAACCTTTTGGTTAGCAGACCAATACTTTAACCACAGAACCACCAGTACTACCAATAAAACATTTATTAATTTTATATACTCATTTGTTTGAATAATCAAAACTTACATATATAGAGAGTTTATACATACAGAAAACATCTGGAAGTTATTAGTAGTTTTTATCTCTGTAGAATAGGGCTGAAGATTGAGAGGAAGGAGGTTTTTGTGTCTTTACAACCTGATGTCAACCACCTAATCAGCTCTTAATGGGGACAGGAGGGAGGGAGGAATACTATTATTTTTTTTAGTATATGTATATATTTGTTTTGATATTTTAAATTGGAACAAAAATATATACATTGTTCTGTCCACCGCCCCTTTTTTATTTTTAACATTTTACCATATATGCTTTATCATTTTTTCTCTTTGATGTATATAGTTTTTCCTTCAACCATTTGAGAGAATGTAGCAGACACCATGCCCTTTATTCTTTAATAATACTACATGTGTACTTCATAAGAATAACCATAGCATCTTACCTAATTACGGTAAACCAAAAAACAAACAAAAAAAACACTGCCATGGAGTTGATCCTAACTCACAGTGACTCCTCCTTGGGTTTTCAAGGTGGTATCTCTATGGCCTAATCTTCCTTCCCAGGAGTGGCTGGTGAGTTTGAACTGCCAGCCTTCTGATTAGCAGTCAAATGCCTTAGGCACCTTGCCACCAGAGCTCCCCCTAAATATGGTACAGTTACCTAATTCAGGGATTTAACAATGATACATACAATACGTAGTGTCCATGGGACTTGACTGCTAACCAGAAGGCTGGGGGTTCAAACCCACCAGCCACTCCTCAGAAGGAAGGTAGGGCAATCTACTTCCGTAGTGATACCACCTTGGAAACCCAAGGAGGGGTCGCTATGTTCTGGGTCCAACTCGATGGCACATAACAACAACAACAACACAATACATTCATCTAATTCACAGTCCATATTCCAATTTAATTTGTTACTGCACTGTTCATTTTTTTTCTCAGCTGCAGGACTCAGTCTAAGATCACATGTTGTATCATCATGGCTCTTTAACCTGGAACAATTCCTCAGCCTTTCTTTGTGTTTCGTAAGTGACCCCTCCTTGGGTTTCTGAGGAGATATCACTACAGAAGTTGATTGCCCAGTCTTCTTCTGAGGAGTGGCTGGTGGGTTTGAACCACCAGCCTTCTGATTAGCAGTCATGCCTTAGGCACTATGTCACCAGAGCTCCCATTTGAAGAGTATGGGCCAGTTAATGTATAGAATATCCCTCAGTTTGGATTTTTCTGATGTTTTTTTCTTGATTAGAGTCAGGTTATGCAGTGTGGGTTGAAATACTGTAAGTGATGTCTCTTTCTCCAGGTATCACTTTCAGGGGCATAGAATGTTGCTTTGCCTCTTGTTGGTTTTGTTAATTTTGATCACTTGAGTAAGGTGGTGTCCACTTTCTGGATTGTGTAATTACTATTTTTCTTTTTCATTTCATGGATAATTTGTGGCGAAGAAACTTTGAGCTCATGTAAACATACTATTCCTCTTCAAACCTTCCCCTTCCATGTTTAGCATCCTTTGATAATTCTTATCTGAATGAAATTTTACTATGGCATTAAAAAACACAAAAAAACAGTGTCTTAACTTCTTAACTGTTTGCACTACATATAAATTTTATAATCAGCTTGCCTAGCTTCACACACACACACACACACACATTCATACTCTTTGGGATATTTATCAAGATTTTAATTAATAAATCAATTTGGGGAAAACAGCAATTTTTATAATATTGAGTTCCACTGAAT
Organism: Orycteropus afer afer; assembly: GCF_000298275.1. NCBI lineage: Eukaryota > Metazoa > Chordata > Mammalia > Tubulidentata > Orycteropodidae > Orycteropus > Orycteropus afer. The sequence continues at coordinate 13,387,770 of NW_006921614.1, forward strand.
GAAAAAATATATTTTCATTTAGATAACCTTTAGAGAAATCTCTTGACAATGTTTAATTTTTTTTCTACGTAGAGGTTTTGCATAACTTCTGTTATCCATTATTCAGAAAGCTACTCCCATCTATGAAATAGGTGAGATCTGATTAACACAATCTGGTCAGAGAGATCTGGCCTGCTGGCATATACCAGTTCAAGGGGTCTGACACAATCATAATGAATGGAGTCTTCTTGAGGTGAAGTGGGCAATAGGGTAGCTTGGTTTATGCTAGTTGCTGGCTAGATTTGCACACTTGGGTTGTCTACCAAGGAGGCCTGATATTGCTTGGGGCAGCCAGTGGGTAGTCTTTGATCTAAGACTGTTGGGACTGAATGAGCAGTGTAAACCTGGATGATCTGTTCTAAGATCTTCACTGTTACTGCCATCACCTCCAAGTAGGCAGGCCAGCCTTGTATCATCGAATCTAAAGTTTTGGAAAAGTATGCCACTGGCCTTCTCCAACGTCTCAGGAACTGAGTATCCAGCCACTATTTCCTGATGCTCATGTACAAACAATTCAAAAGGTTTATGCAAATCTGGCAATCCTAAGGCCAGGACCTCTAGTTAGGCCTGCTTTAATTTGTGAAAGGTCTGTTACTCTAATTTTCCTCAAAAAGAGTGGTCAGACTCTTTTTCTTTCCAGGAGAAGTATACGGGTTTTGTTATGAGTCCAAAATTAGGTATCCAAATCTGACAAAATCTTGCCATACCCAAGAATCCTCTAGGTTGTTTGTGTATCTGTGGTGGGACTAGTTGGCAAATGGCTTGCTTTCTCTCAGGTCATGATTCCCTTCATCCTTTGCTGATAACAAACCCCCAAATATGTCACTTTCGTTTGGACTGAGCTTTGCTCTTAGAGACTCAAGCACTACACTAAGTGTCCAATGCCAATCATCATGCTCCCTTCAGTTTTCTGTAATTTCTTCTAAAGTCAAGAGCACTCTGTCCAATAAACATATCATTATCTGGGTTATCAATGAAGTGGGGATGTGGGTTGATCTGCCTGGGGCAGTCTTCACCTGTGAACAGAGACCTAGGAGCTGAGCTCAGTTTGGTACCTGAAAGTCAGTGATACACATGCCAGTTTTTGCAATCTATCCTCTTCCCTGTTCAAGAGTCCCCAGATTTGTTTCCACAAAAAACAGAGTTTGGAATATAGATGGGACTCAAAGGAATTACTGTTTGTTGAGGAGCTCTGGTAGCTTAATGCCTAAGGCACTTGACTGCATACCAGAAGGCTGATGGTTAAAGGCTGATGACTTCCCAGACACTCCTGGGAAGGAAGGTTGGGCAATCTACCTCCGTAGTGATACTGCCTCAGAAACCCAAGGAAGGGGTTGCTATGAGTGGGGTCCGACTGGAGGACACATAACAACAACAAGGAGCTCTGATAGCATAGTGCCTAAGGCTATTGACTGCTACCAGAAGGCTGGCGGTTCAAACCCACCGACCACTCCTGGGTAGGAAGGTTGGGCAATCTACTTACATAGCTATGAGTCTGTCTGATTGAAGGCACATACCAACAACAACAACAAGAGGTGATACTTCCGTCTTCTCAGTCATTTACACCTTAGTAAGAAGTAGTCTATCAGATTCTTGCCAGAGATTTGGAGAAAGGCAAAGAAGAAGAAATCAGGATGGCACTGATGCCCCAAGGAATCACAGCCAGCACTCTCAGCGACAACGACCAGGAAGTCGTCAGGGAGAAGACACCCCAGGCAGGCCCGCCCTGGGACTACTGGACACACCTCCTCCGCGCACTATAAGGCTCAGGCGCTTCCTTCCCGGCCTCACCCTGCCGCTGACCTGTCCTAGCAAGCCGGTAAGGGCCGGGCCCGAGCGGGTCCGGGAAGGGTGCATGGCTCAGCAGAAGCCCCGGGCCGCCCTATCCGCGCGGTAGGGACATGCAGCCCCGCCGCGGTCGGCGCGCACCAGTCCGGGGCTCCTGTGCGCTTCCGGGGCGCGAGTGCCAGCCCAGCTGAAGAGAGCGGGAGGAGGGCGTACCGGACTGGGCGTCCTCCAGAGAGGCACAAAGCAAAAGCTGAGGTCGGGGTGTTTTATTTCTCGCGGAAGTGCGTTCTTTTCCGAGCTGTTTGTGTTACCCAGGCAGCCCCAGCTGAGGGCTAATTTCTTCTCCCTTTGGGGCTGAGGGATAAGAAAGGAGGAGGTCTGGCTAACCTAGAAATTATTGAGCAAACATTAATAGTAACTCCACTCATTACTCGGACGCTCCGCGGCCAGCACACTTTTATTACTGCTTGCTTATCTCTTCAGGAGGGAACTCTGGTGGTGCAGTGTGGCTAGGGCATTTGGCTGCTAACCAAAAGATTAGTGGTCTGAACCCACCAGCTGCTCTGCAGAAGAAAAATGAGGCAGTCTGTTTAGGTAAAAATTACAGCTTTGGCAGTTCTACTCTGCCCTAAAAGGTCACTGTGAGCTGGCATCCACTTCATGGGGGTCATTTTTTTTTTTTTGGAAACCAAGGGTGTCAGAGGCAGTGGCGCTGAGTTCAGAAGCAAAGGCCAGTAGTTAGCCATTCCAGACGCCGTGGAACAACCAAGCGAAACTTGGCAAGGCTTTTCAGACTCTCTTACACCCTACACCAGCTGGAGGCTGAACTTCCAAATGTTAGTGACAGGATTTCAAACATGAGGATCATTGGAACTGCCAAGCTAGGCGTGAAGGGACCGAGGGCTGGCTGGCTGTACCTGGCGTGGTGCGATGTAGTCCCTCTCAGCAGCCCTTTAGAACCCTTGGGCAGTTCCATTATACCTATAGACTCCTTGCGCAGTTTAAATAGGGGGAAAAGATAGGTTTCTTGTCCTCCTGAGTAAAGGGGTATAAAGCACACATTCTAGGGAGTTCCTGGGCACAGGCGCAGGCTGAGCCAATGACTGGGACACTGCTGCCCAGTGTGTGGGGGTCCATGTAAGCTTAGGCCTCTGTTCTGTATCCTAGCTGGTGACCATGGAACAGCTGAGTACTGCCAACACCCACTTCGCCTTGGACTTGTTCCGCACCCTGAATGAGGACAATCCAACAGGAAATATCTTCTTCTCTCCCTTCAGCATTTCCTCGGCACTTGCCATGGTCTTTCTGGGGACCAGGGGCAACACAGCAGTACAGCTGTCCAAGGTCAGCAAAACAAAATCTGTCTCCTTCAGTCTTCCTCCTAATTTAAAGTTTGTATAAAAAGTTGTACCTTGTAGCTCCTATAATATGTCTCATGAGATTAGATTTACCGAAAAAGCCCAAGGCACAACCACTGTGTGCAGGATTTCATTCCTCATCAAACCTTTACTGAGCTCCCACATATGCCTGGTATTCTTTTTGATACTGAGGGTACAGCTGTTTATAAGGCCCACAGAAATCCCTGCGGCCCCCTCTCCCCAGGAGGTGCTTTGAAAGCCTTCTGCTTAGACCCAGCATCTGCTTCTTGGCTAGGAGTTCAGGTTTCTGCTTTGAATATGATAACATGTAAGTCATAAATAATATCCATTATGTAATCTTACCTTTGAGCATGATGAACAATGCTATTGTATGTTAAGTATGATGAACAATGCTGCTATGGCTGTCACCCAGTATACTTGCCAGACATCAAAATTATTTTTTAAATATATAGGTAGGTTCAGGTGGGGCATTATAAAGAACTTTCTGGTCCCAGGAATAATGAGACACAGGAAACACACTATGGTGGAGAAGTTGGTGTCATTGCCTTTAAGGATTCTTCTCCCTCTTATTTCCTTTAAAGCAGATTAATATTGCTGGATTGGTCATAGTAATTATGCAGACATTCCATATCTATGTGAATAGCATGGACTTTGCACAGCTGTGTAGTGTAGTTCATTGTGTCTTAAAAGCAAGGTACAACCCAGGCCTCATAAAACCACAAAGGACCGCTTGATTTATAACTGATGCTTGGGAAATGAAACTTTTGTCAGAAATCTAAGATTAAAAATACTAGTTTTAAATAAGAGAGTTACTTATAAGGTCATAAAAAAAAAAAAAAAAAAAACCTCAATGTGTTCCTGCCTTAGTAATGATTCTTATATATATTCCTGAGACTCAGTAAAATTGTATTTGATATGTAATATAAATGTAGACATCCATTTTTGTTTTTCTTTGATAAAGCAGATGTATGCAAATGTTTAGTTATTAACCACTCATATTTGTGGAACACATTTACAACGAAAGTGATGTAAAAGCAGTAATTTCATAAAGCTATAAATTTTGAATTCTCTGTTGTTTGTTCCTCAATGAAAAATTAATAACGTTCTCGGCTGAGAATAATCAATAATAGTAATAGAAACACACTACTTTAACTTGACGGTAGCAAACACTGAAAAATAACTTTATAATTTCAAAGTAAATCGTCATAGAAAGGTTTCTTTATTTTAGACATTTCATTTCGATGAGGTTAAGGACGTTCATTCGAGATTTCAGAGTCTGAACGCTGATATCAACAAACGTGGTGCTTCCTACATTCTGAAACTGGCCAACAGGTTATACGGAGAGAAAACCTATCACATCCTCCCTGTAAGTACTTTGTATTCTAAAACTCCACCCAGCAGTGTGGATTTTTCAGCACCATCACAGCACAAAGGTCAGCTTTAATATTCAGAAGCATTCAATTTCAGTATCACCTTGGTTTGTTTGTGATTTATGAGATTAGAACCTGCGGTAAAACTATAGAAAGGAAAACATGGTGCAGACAAGAATTCCATTAGGTGATATGATGGTTATGTGCCACAGTCCCTGCAGAGAGAGATGGTTCCAGGATTCATTTTAGCTACATTGAATTACAGTTAGTATTTGCTCATTTGTAAAAATGTTTATCAGAAGTCTTTATGAAAAGAATTTTTAAATTTTATGAAGCATCAAAAGTATAAACATTAAAACTTACCGTGTCAGAGGAATTCAGCCTTTTAGGATGATTTCTGTAACTTTCAAGGATTTTAGGAAAGTATTTCTATATGTTGTTGTTGTTATGTGTCGTCTGAGGCAGTATCACTACGGAAGTAGGATTGCCCAACCTTCCTTCCGAGGAGTGGCTGGGGGGTTTGAACCGCCAGCTTTCTGGTTAGCAGTCAAGTGCTTTAGCCACTATGCTACACGTTTTTTCCTTTCTTTCTTTCCTTAAAGGAGTTCTTGGCATCAACTCAGAAGATGTATGGAGCTGACTTGGCCAGTGTGGATTTCCAGCATGCCTTTGAGGAGGCAAGGAAAGAGATAAACAAGTGGGTCAAAAGCCAGACAGAAGGTAAGAGACTGAGCCATAGGTGGTTGTTTGTACCAGTGTTTCTTTTCCTCCATCCCACTGTCTCCACCTGCATTTCCTTCACTCTCTCTTTTCCATGTCCCTCCCCTCTATCCACTGACACATGCTCACAGTCTGATGGTGGCATGTGTATGAGAAGTCTACTCCCTTATTTGCTAGACAGCTTCTACATATTAGAAACTCACCAAAGTAACAATTTAAACCTGACTGAACTAAAGTAGCTAATTTTTTTGTACACAAGTTCTCCCAAATGACATTTTGAAATTACAGTAATATTATACGTAGAACAAACAGAAGAAACATTGTGAGAAAAATCCAGCCTGCCCAAATATATTTAATACATATATGGAATGGAACATGATAATGAATCAGTAGTCACAAACTTTATTGTCTTTCAATATCTTGCCAAAGAAATCATGCATGTTTTCTTTGGCAAGATGGGAATTGACTTGTTGGGGTGAGAATTGACTTGTTTCAGGCTCAATTTATCTATTTGACCAGTCTCTCTTCCAACGTCCATAATTGTATGAGTCAGAGCACCTACAGAATACTTGACTGCTAAACCAGGAACTGCTCCAGGTCTGTGGTCACGTCCTTTGTTCAGTGGAGTAACTCTCCTACTTTTTGAACATTAGTTCAAATATGGAATTCTGGCATGGATTTTTAAAAAACCTTACTTTATCTTTTTAGGGAAAATTCCAGAACTATTGGCTTCAGGTGTGGTTGACAACACAACTAAGCTTGTGCTGGTGAATGCCATCTATTTCAAAGGAGACTGGAAGGAGAAATTCATGAAAGAGGCCACGACCAATGCCCCATTCAGACTGAATAAGGTAAGGAAAGGTAACTCTCAAAAATTATTTATTGCTCTCCAAAGAAAATAAAAAATTCACAAGAATAATTAGTCCAAAGGATGAACAGCCTTCACAATCTTGAGACTAGAAGAACTAAATGGTACATCTACCACTGCCAGATGAGCAGAGCAGTTTGGAACAACAAAGGAAGACAAACATGTCTGTCAGTTTGTTGTACTATGGTGGCTTGCATGTTGCTGTGAGGCTGGAGGCTATGCCATTGGTATTTCAAATGCTAGCAGGGTTACCCTTGGTGGGCAGGTTTCAAAGGAGCTTCCAGACTAAGACAGACTCAGAAGAAGGAAGAGGCCATCCACTTCTCAAAGAATTGGCCAGTGAAAACTTTATGAATAGCAGTGAAGCACTGTCTGATACATTACTAGAAAACTTTACGAATAGCCCTGAAACATTGTCCAATATAGTGCTAGAAGATGAGCTCATGAGGTCAGAAGGCACTCAAAAATATGACTGGGGAAGAGCTGCCTTCTCAAAGTAGAGCTGACCTTAATGATGTAAATAGAGTAAAGCTTTTGGGACCTCCATTTGCTGATGTGGCATGACTCAAGATGAGAAGAAACAGCTGCAAACACCCATTAATAATCAGAACATGGAATGTCTGAAGCATGAATCTAGGAAAATTAGAAGTTCTCAAAAATAAATTGGAATGAATAAAGATCAATATCCTAGGCATTGTTGCTGTTGTTGTTGTGTGCCATTGAGTCAGACATGACTTGTAGTGACCCCTCCTTGGGTTTCTGAAGTGGTATCACTAAGGAAGTAGATTGTCCAACCTTCCTTCCGAGGAGTGGTTGGTGGGTTTGAACCGCCAGCCTTCTGGTTAGCAGTCAAATGAGCTGAAATGGACTAGTTTTGACCATTTTGAATCAGACAACCATATGATCTACTACGCTGGGAATGACAGTTTGAAGAGGAATGGTGTGGCATTCATCATCACAAAGAATGTTTCAAGATCTATCCTGAAGTACAGTGCTGTCAGTGATAGGATAATATCCACATGCCTACAAGGAAGACCAGTTAATACTACTATTATTCAAATTTACACCAGCCACCAAAGCCAAAGATGAGGAAATTGAAGATTTTTACCAATGCCTGCAGTTTGAAATGGACTGAACATGCAATCAGTAGCTGTTAATTATAACTGGTGATTGGAATGCAAAAGTTGGAAAACAAGAAGAATCACTGGTAGTTGGGAAATATGGCCTTGGTGATAGAAATAACACTGGAGATTGCATGATAGAATTTTGCAAGACCAACGACTTATTCATTGCAAATATCTTTTTTCAACAACACAAATGGCAGCTATACATTTGGACTTTACCAGTTGGACTACACCGGAATCAAATTGACTACATCTGTGGTAAGAGGCAATGGAGAAGCTGTAGCCAAAACAAGGCCAGGAGCTGACTGTGGAACAGACCATCAACTGCTCATACACAAGTTCAAGTTGAAGCTGAAGACAATTAAAAGAAGTCCACGAGAACCAAAATATGACCTTGATTATATCTCTCTTGAATTTAGAGACCATCTAAAGAATAGATTTGATGCACTGAACACCAGTGACTCAGAAACCAGAGGAATTGTGGGATGACATCAAGAACATCATCCACAAAGAAAGCAAAAGGTCATTAAAAAGACAAGAAAGGAAGAAAAGGCCAAAATGGAGTCAGAAGAGACTCTGAAACTTGTCCTTGAACAGCGAGTAGCTAAAGAAAATGGAAGAAATGACAAGATAAAGGAGCTGAACAGAAGATTTCAAAGAGCAGCTCGAGAAGACAAAGTCAATTATTATAATGAAATGTGCAAAGACCTGGAGTTAGAAAACCAAAAGAGAAGAACAAGCTCAGCATTTCTCAAGCTGAAAAAACTGAAGGAAAAATTTAAGCCTCAAGTTGCAAAATTGAAAGATTCTGTAGGCAAAATGTTGACTGATGTAGGAAACATCAAAAGAAGATGGAAGGAATATACAGAGTCATTGTACCAAAAGTAATTTGTTGGTGTTCATCCATTTCAGGAAGTGACATATGAGCAAGAACCAATGGTATTGAAGGAGGAGTTCGAAGCTGTACTGAAGGAATTGGCAAAAAAAAAAAAAAAAAAAAAAAAACCAAGGTTCCAGGAATTGACAGACTGTCCATTGAAATATTTCAACAAACAGATGCCCTGCTGGAGCCAGTCACTTGGCTCTGGCAAGAGATTTGGAAGACAGCTACCTGGCCAACTGGCTGGAAGAGATCCATATTTGTACCCATTTGAAAGAAAGGTGATCCTATAGAATGTGGAAATTATCGAACAATATCATTAATATCACATGCAAGTAAAATCTTACTGAAGACAATTCAAAAATGGTTGCAGCAGTATATTGACAAAGAACTTCCTGAAATTCAAGCTGGATTCAGAAGAGGATGTGGAATGAAGGATATTATTACTGATGTCAGATGGATCTTGACTGAAAGCAAGAATACCAGAAAGATGTTTGCTTATGTTTTATTGACTATGCAAAAGCATTTGATTATGTGGGTCATAACAAATTATGGATAACATTGAGAATAATGGGAATTTCAGAACATTTGATTGTACTCATGAGGAATTTGTACATAGACCAGGAGGCTGTCATGCAAACAGAACAAGGAGATACTGCGTGGTTTAAAATCAGGAAGGGAGTGTGTCAGGGTTGTATCCTTTAACCACACTTGTTCAATCTGTATGCTGAGCAAATAATCCGAGAAGCTGGACTATATGAAGAAGAACATGGTATCAGTATTGGAGGAAGGCTCATTAACAACCTTTGATGCACAGATGACACAACTTTGCTTGCTGAAAGTGATGATAACTTGAAGCACATATTGATGAATATTGAAAACTACAGTCTGCAGTATAGATTGTACCTCAATATAAAGAAAACAAAAATCCTCACAACTGGACCAATAAGCAGCATCACAATAAATGGAGAAAACACTGAAGTTATCAAAGACTTCATATTACTTGGTTCTACAGTCAACACCAATGGAAGCAGCAGTCAAGACAGCAGACAATGTATATTGCACTGGGAAAATCTGCTGCAAAAACGCTCTTTCAAGTGATGAAGAGCAAAGATGTCTCCTTGAAGACTAAGCTGTGCCTAACCCAAGCCATGGTATTCTCAATCACCTCATATGCACATGAGAGCTGGACAATGAATAAGGAAGACTGAAGAAGAGTTGATGCTTTTGAGTTGTAGTGTTGGCAGAGAATACTGAGAATTTCATGTACTGCCAAAAGAATTAACAAATCTGTCTTGGAAGAAGTGCAGCCAGAATGCTTCTGGGAAATGAGAATAGCCAAACTTCATCTCACCTACTTTGGTCATGTTGTCAGAAGGGACTATTCTCTGGAGAAGGATATCATGCTTGGTAAAGTGTAGGGTCAACAAAAATGGGAAGGCCCTCAACAAGGTGGATTGACACAGTGGCTGCAGTGATGGGCTCAGGTGTAGCAAGGATTGTGAAGCTGGCAACAGGACTGGGAAGTGTTTCATTCTGTTGTACGTAAGGTCGCTATGAGTCAGAGACAACTCCACAGCTCCTAACAACAACAACCACTGCCAACCACTTTGAGAGAGGTCCTGGATAGAGTAGAAGAAAAATGTGTGTGTGGGGGACCTCAGAATAATAATAATTTTTTTAAAAAAATGGGCTTAGTGATTTAGTAGAGACTGGTAGAATCCCTGAGACTGTGGCCCTTATTCACCCTTCACCCTGAGAACTGAACTCACCCCCTGGCTCAACTTTCAGCCAAACAATACACAAGCCTATAGGATGAACAATAACACCAGGGAAGTACACACTTCTTAGAACAATCAACCATATAAGATCAAAAGGGCATCATTTGCCCAGGGATAAAACTTAGAAGGTAGGAAGTGGTAGGAAAGAAGGACAAATGGAAATGGCAACCACACAGAGGAAGTGGGTTGAGTGTTGTCACATTGTGGGGATTATAATAAATGTCACAAAACAAAAAGTATATGAGTTATTGAATGGAATACCAAATTGCTGTACAAATTTTCCCAAAAATCACAATAAAAAGTTAAAAAAAAAAAAAAATTCTTGCTCGAAAAAAATGCGGTTAATTTGAGTGTTATTCTTTTCAACTGCTCAGAAAGACACAAAAACAGTGAAAATGATGCATCAGAAGGCGAGATTTCCATATGGCTACATCCAGGAACTGAAATGCCGTGTGTTAGAACTGCCCTACCAAGACAATGAGCTCAGCATGATCATCCTGCTGCCAGATAACATTGAAGATGACTCTACAGGTCTGAGGAAGGTAACTCACTCCTGGACTTTTGACAAATTGATTCCTCCTGTATGTGTCACCTTAAATGTGCTTTATTAATCTTTACTCATGCTGTTTGCTTTTCCTTCCCAGTTCCTGTGATTCCTTTGAAATCAGACTATCTGCATTTCCAACCCCAAAGCTCTAGGTTTAAAGTTTAAAGAAAGATGGCTAGCAACTTCAAGTGATTTTTGAGGTGGGAAACATCTAAAGACCTATACTAAAAGTAACATTGATAACTAGCAGTTTACAGGAACTCTGCTGTGGAATCAGGTTTAGAGGAAAGTGCAACAAGAGGAGGATTGTTTCACTGAGGGAAAAAAGAAAAAGAAACCCAAAACATTATAGTCTACAGATTCATCAAAATAAAAAAAAAAAAAACTCACTGCCATCGAATTGATTCCAACTCATAAGGCCCCTCACTGGGGTTTCCGAGGCAGTAAATCTTTACGGATTAGATTGCCTCATCTTCCTTCCACAGAGCACCTGGTGGATTTGAATGGCTAGTCTTCTGGTTAGCAGTCAAATGCCTTAGGCACTGAGCCACCAGAGCTCCTTATAGATTCATCAAGTACTATAAAATTCTATTGTTATACTATTCGTTATTATTATAACTCATATAAATAATAATAATAAAAAAAAAAAACCCTGCCCTCGAGTCAATTCAACTCATAACGAGGCCTCCTTGGGTTTCCAAGACGACATCACTACAGAAGTAGATTGCCCAGTCTTCCTTCTGAGGAGTGGCTGGTAGGTTTGAACGGCCAGCCTTCTGGTTAGCAGTCTCATGCCTTAGGCACTATGCCACCAGTGAGGTTTTTTTTTTTTTTTTTTTTTTTTTTTATAACTCTTACAGGTCATGAATTAAATTTCCAAAAGCTACATGATAGAAAGGACTCATGTATCCTGTTAGCTTGACAGGCATGCTTCTTGATACGAACTTTAAATGAGCTTTCCTTTATATGTAATGTAAAGTGATGACATTTCTTTCCAGGACCAGAAGTAGGCCAAATTGTGACAACTGAAGTTTTTCTGCAGGGTACCTAGTCTGCTGTGTGTTTTTTTCCTGACCAAACTTGTGATTAGGAAGGGGTCCAATATTAATTATTTGCCTTAATAGAATATGCATTAAAACCAATGTGTTGCCTCTTTCAGTTGTATTTTCATGTTTATATTTTCTCTGTTTGTAAAAAGAATGTCTGTATCCTCATGAAAAGAATTATCAACATTGATAGAATAAATGGAATGATAATTTGATAGCAATAGTAACAATAATAATAATAGCTCACATTTTTGTAGCACTTTCTATTTGCTAAGCATTTTGCCTAAAGCACTTGACTGCTAACCAGAAGGCTGGCAGTTCAAACCCACCAGCCACTCCTCAGAAGGAAGATGGGGCAATCTACTTCC
>NW_006921614.1:13426214-13430158 GCF_000298275.1 Orycteropus afer afer
AGGCTCAGGGGTCCAAGATTATCTTCTGTGTCTGTGTTAATTGGTTTCCCTTTTCTTTGTTGAAGAGGGTCTGTGCAATCCTTCTGCCTAGTCGGCCATCTTGCCCCGCCTCTATCCCTTCTATAATTCTTACCATTGGGCTTCTCATCCTAAAATCCACTCTTTGATTTAGAGTAAAAAGAGCTAACAATGTGGAAACTGAATCTCATAGGCCTAAGAGATCAATTGTGAGGATGGTGCAGGACGAGGCATTGTTTTGTTCTGTTGTACATAGGTTCATATGAGTTAGAATTGATTCAACAGCACCTAATAACAACAACAATGATCTAATCCAAATTCTTCTTTTTATATATGAAGAAACTGACCCATAGACAATAAGTAAATTGAAGATCAAACAACTGGTAAATTGTATATCAGAGACTAGAAGCCAATCCATATTTTATGTGGAGATATTCTAGTTCTCATAATTTGAATTAAGCAATGTAGAAATCTGAAGACAACTAGAAAAATTAAACTAAAGATGCATGCTCAAAGGCAACAGAGAGCTAACATGAGAGAAAAGAAGGACTAGACTAAGATGCAGGAGAAATTGGAAATCTAGAGAAATTGGGACCACTTTGCCTCAGGGGTATTTGCCAATCCAGAAGAGATAAATGAGAAGGTAAGTATGGATTTTGACAGTGTTTCAAGGCTAGGCAGACACAGAGTTTGAGCCTGTTAAGAGTAAGGGCCCCATTATATCTCTTGTGCAGATAATAGAAATAGAAGTATAAGGAGTCCAAATACTGGAATTATTGCACACAAGTTATAAAACAACACTTTTCCATGTTTAAGGTGATAAAAGACAAGACAAAAAATTTTAGCAGAGCTGGAAATTTAAAAGAAATACTGCATATTTGAATAAAAATGAAATAGAAATTTTAGAACTCAAAAGTAACAAACTAAAAGCTCAATAGATAAGACTTAACAGAAAGCTAGAAATAGCTGAAGAGATCATTTGTCAATAATAAGATCAGAAGAAATTATCCATAATAAAGTCTACAGAGACAAAAGGATAGAAAATACAAAAAGAAGGGTAAGAGATTCAAAGGATTTAGTAAGAATATGCATAACAGGAGAAGAGAAAAAAAGAGAGTATGGAGCAGAGCAATATTTAAAAAGCTAACATTCAAATTTTTTATTCTAAAATTGTTAAAAGATCAATTCACAGATTCTAGAAGCCCTAGTCAAACTCAAGCAGGATATTACAAAAATGTGTCCCTAGACACATCCTAGTGGAACTGTAGAAATCCAAAGGCCAAGAGAAGATCACAAAGGTAACCAGATAAAAGCATAATCATAACCAAATAAAACAAAAAGTATCTTTAAAAGAGGAGCATTTAGAATGACAGCAACGTATCAACAGAAACTAGGAATGCCAGAAAGCCATAGAATGATCCCTTTAATTTGTTGTGTGTCTGTGTGTGTGTGTTGGGGGGAGGGGATGAACAAACAAACAAAAAAAAAAACCTGACAACTTAAAATTATTCTATATCCAGAAGACATAACCTTTAAGGAATTTTCAAACAAAAACTGAGAGAGTTTACCATTAGCAGATTGTTCCTAAAAAAGAAAAGAAAGTCTTAGAAGATATTCTTTATGCAGAAGGAACATCAGAGATGATGTAAGAAAGAATACAGAGCAAGAAAAACTGTAAATATGGTAAATCTAAATGAAAATAGAGTTATAAAATAATAGTAATAATGTTTCAAGGTTTCAAATATATGCAGAATTAAAATGATAGCATGGAAGTTGAGGAAGTAAATGGATTTAAAAATTCTAACTTTCTTGCATTGTCTGGAAGACAGTAAAAGTACTAGATTTTGATAAGTCAAGAATACATGTTGTAATCTCTAGAGCAACTAGTAAAAAAATGGCAAAGGGTTTACTTAAACCAAAGAGAAAAAGGAAATGATAAAAAATGTACCATCAATCTAATAGAAGGAAAAAAATGAAAGGCAAAGATCCATAGAACAGGCATGATATGCAGCAAGACAGTAGAGTCAACTGCAAATATTTAAGTGATTACTTAAAATGTAAATTAATGAAACCATCCAGCTAAAAAGCAAAATCAAGCTGAATTGAAAAAGTACTATATGATGTTTACAGGAAACACATCTAAAACATAAGAATAGTGAGTTTGAAACAGGGCTTCAAACAGGTTCATTCTGATTTGGTCATCTGCTGAAAATTCGCATTTACAGTTTGAAGCACTGGTTAGAAAGGAAAAGAATGAAAAAAAAATACATAATGCAAATATTACCCCCTCCAAAAAAAATAATAAATGTAGCTATATTAAGTAGATTTTCCTATTCTAGAGACAGACACTTTATAATGATAAAAGATTTAGCTCATTAAGAAACTATAACAACTCGAAATACATAATCACCCAATAATATGTCCTTAAAAGGAAATGACAAAAATGGAAAGAAATTGCAGGTAATGGTCTCCTAGTGTCAGAAGTGAAGAAGAATGCAAAAAAAAACCCAAAACAAAACAAACAAAAAAAAGGGCATTTGGAAGCAATCAGCCCTAGGACATAATGGCCCTTGAGACCAGAAGAACTAGATGGTGCCCAGCTACCAATGCCAACCACTCAGGAAAGGATCAAATCTGGAGATCCTGGATAGAGTAGGAGGAAAAACATGGAACAAAATCCAAAAACTCAATAATGACCAGAATTACTGGTCAGATGAAGTCTGATGAGACCGCCAATACTATGGCCCTGGAATACATTCTGCACCTGGGATAGAATTCACCCCCAGGGGCTGGTTTTCAGCCCAGTAGTTAACAAGATGTACATGCAGGACGCACCCACATACTCTATGGTAATACATCTCTTAGAGCAATAGACCATGGGGCACCAGAGGACCAACATTCAAATTTCCTCATTCAAATTGAGGAAATGCAGGACAAACAGGATTGCATAAATATGAGGGGCACAGGGGGAGGGTTACAGGGTAGTGAGGGGAGGAGACTGCGTTAGGGTTGGACATGGTAAATGGGGAGTGAAACTAAATGTACACACAACGTTGAATGTAAAACAAGCTCTTAAAATAAAATAAAATACAGAAAATGGAGAAGAGTAGATTCACAAAATTATGGATGAAATTGGTGGCAATCCATGGTAAAATTCTAGAATTGATTTTTTTTTTAAATATAAAGATGGCTTAAAAGCGCATATTTAAAAAGCAAGAGTCTGTATTTTCTGAAAAAAAAAAGGAAAGAAATTAAAAGATAAATTGGCCTGTAATTTGAGAAGAAAACAAGGATGTATGTTGTCATCACATATTCAGTAATTTAATGATGTTGCTTTCTAATAAAGTAATTCAAGAAAATAAATAAATATATAATTTGAAAGGAAGAACAAACCTCATAGTGTTTTCAGATGATTATTTTCATAGAAAATCTAAATTTATTAGTGTTAAAATATCAGTTAAGTAAAGTTACTGTCTCCAAGTTCAATTTAGAAAGCTAATTTGTATTCTATGTAACATCAACATTAAAAAAAATTAAATACCATTTATAATACATAAAAAAATGTTCAAGAGCCTAGGGATAAATCCAGTGAAAGCTGTTCAGAACCTCTATCCTCAAAATATAAAAATTATTGAGAGAAAATAAAGATCTAATAAATGGAAAGACATATGTTTGTGAGTCAATATGGTAAATATAGAAACTAATCTGTGGAGTCAATGCAATCCAAATCAAAACCCAACAGCTTTTTGTTTGTTTCGTGAAACACAAAAAGTGGTTTTAATATGTATGTTGTTGTTGTTGTTGTCATGTGCCGTTGAGTCGGCCCCGACTAGTAGTGACCCCTCCTTGGGTTTCCAAGGCAGTATCACTAAGGAAGTAGATTGCCCAACCTTCCTTCTGAGGAGTGGCTGGTGGGTTTGAACCAC
>NW_006921614.1:13430258-13433115 GCF_000298275.1 Orycteropus afer afer
GATTGCCCAACCTTCCTTCTGAGGAGTGGCTGGTGGGTTTGAACCACCAGGCTTCTGGTTAGCAGTCAAGTGCCTTAGGCACTACGCTACCAGAGCTCCTTTAATATGTATATAGTAATGCAAAAGGCCAAGAATATCCACTGAGGAACCAATGAAAGAGCATACTTTATTGAATAAACACTTATTTTAAAGCTTTAAAAATAAGATAGAGTGAGTTTTGTGCAAGGATAGTCAGAAAGATTGTTAGAAGAGATGATTCATGACTAGTAGGATCAGTATCCCAGTTTTCCCAAAACAGTCTTTGTTTATGTCTGTTGTCCCAGAACAATTATTAACATGCTTCCTTTAGTCATGAAAGTTAAGCAGTTTGGATGAGAAATCATAGGTCATCATATTTATGACAAATGTGGCCCTTCAGGAGTGAAAGGAGGAACTTTTCAGTATGTTGTTCTGGGATATTTGGGACCCAGTATGGTAAAAAAGTTAAAAATGATTCCTACCTTATAACTTATGCAAAAAGTATTAGCAGATGGGCTGTAGACTTATCTGTGAAAGCAAAATAATAGAGCTTTCAGAAGCTTTAGAAGATAATATATCTTCATGAACTTAGGGATTGATTTCTTAACAGGACACACATGCGCACATTCACACACATATTTTGTTAGATTGCTCCCTAGGAATTTGGACACTTTTTGAAGCTAAACTGGACAAAATGAAAATTAAGAACTTTGGTTGAGCCAAACATATTTTTAAGAGAGGGAAACAGCAAGCCTCAGTTTAGTTTTTGTGGGACATCTTTTCCCAAGGAAAGGGAATGTTTGAAGGGTGGTCTGAGAGAATGTCCCCAATGGCAAAATTCCAATTCTAGAGCTCTTCCCTCTTTGTTAGTGTTGGAGGCTAAAAAAGACTACCCAGCTAAAATTTTAGCTACCCAACAGCCATGTTGGACGTGGAGCAAGGGATATCATTGCTGATGTCATATGCATCTTGGCTCAAAGCAAAGAATATCAGAAAGATGTTTACTCATGTTTTATCAACTATGCAAAAGCATTTGATTGTGTGGATCATAATAAATTATGAATAACATTGAGAAGAATGGGGATTCCAGAACACTTAATTGTACTCATGAGGAACCTGTACATAAACAGGAGGCTGTTGTTCTAGCAGAACAAAGGGACACTGCATGGTTTAAAATCAAGAAGGGAATGTGTCGGGGTTGTGTCCTTTCATCATACTTATTCAATCTATATGCTGAACAAATAATCCAAGAAGCTGGACTATAAGAACGTGGCATCAAGACTGAGGAAGAATCATTTAACAACCTGAGATATGCTGAAGACACAACTTTGCTTGCTGAAAGTGAGGATGACTTGAAGCACTTACTGATGAAGATTGAAGAACACAGTCTACAGTATGGATTACATCTCAATATAAAGAAAACAAAAATCCTCACAACTATAAGCAGCATCATGATAAATGATAAATGGAGAAAAGATTGAAGTTGTCAAAGAATTCACATTGATTGGTTCTACAATTAACGTCAATGGAAACAACATGAGGTACAGGTGAGGTACAGCACTGGGCAAGTTGGCTGCAAAGGACTTCTTTCAAGTGCTAAGGAGCAAAGATGTCTCTTTGAGGACTAAGGTGCATCTGACACAAGCCATGATATTTTCAATCGCTTCATATGCATGTGAGAGCTGGACAATGAATAAGGAAGACTGAAGAAGAGTTGATGCTTTTGAGTTGTGTTGCTGGGGAAGAATGCTGAAAGTACCATGGACTGCCAAAAGAACTAACAGGTCTGTCCTGGAGGAAATGCAGCTGGAATGCTCCTTGGAAGTGAGAATGGCCAGACTTCGTCTCACCTACTTTGGTCATGTTATCAGAAGGGACCATTTCCTGGAGAAGGTTGTCATGCTTGGTAAGTTGGAGGTTCAACAAAAGAGGGAAAGGCCCTCAATGAGATGGATTGACACAGTGGCTGTGGCAATGAGCTCAAGTATAGCAAAGATCATGGAGTTGGCGTGGGACTGGGCGGTGTTTTGTTCCTCTGTGCTTAAGGTCCCTATGACTCTGAGATGACTCGACAGCACCTAACAACAACAACAACAGCCATGTTGGGAACAAGCTTTTAGCCATAATGATTAACTTGCATGTATTCTTTCCTTCCTCCTCCCCATTATTAAATAGAATATCTGGCCTTTTCCTGGACACTGATTTCTTTAGGTCTGTTATTTTTAATTACGCATTCTTTTGAGTATGACTTTATCCCATAGCTAAGGACTGCAGTTTATGAGACAAGACGACCCTGGGAAGAAGGATGCCAAGTCTGGAGTAATCATGGTAAAGAGGAACAAAGACATTCCGGGCAATCCAAAAGGTCCTCAGCTCCCTCCTCATTAACCTATATAATCAAGTTTTTTTTTGTTTTTTTTTTTGCTTGAAGAGACAGAAGTTTTACAGAAGCAATTCCCTCTGTTTCCTTGAGTATCAATACTCAATACATTTTTGGCTTTTTCACTTTAACCTGTTGCGATTGTTGGCTTTCCTCGTGACAGGTGGTAAGAACCTCATGGTCCTACAACATTAGCTCCTAAGTTACCAAACCCACTGCCATCTAATCAATTTCGACTCTTAGTGGCTCTCTAGGACAGAGTAGAACTCCCTGAGAGGGTTTCCAAGGTTGTAAATCTTTTTGGAAGCTGACTGCCTTGGCTGTTGTGTTCGAACTGCCAACTTTTTGGTTAGCAGCCAAATGTTTTAACCACTGCACTACCAGAGCTCCTTAGCTCCCAAGCTACAATTGAACAAATATATTGAAGGTAGACAGGAAGTTTTTTTTTTTTTTTTTTTT
>NW_006921614.1:13433840-13451954 GCF_000298275.1 Orycteropus afer afer
TTTCAGTATTCTTTGCCAGCACCACAATTCAAAAGCATCAGCTCTTCTTCAGTCTTCTTTATTCATTGTCCAGCACATGTGTATGTGGTGATTGAAAATATCATGGCTTGGATTAGGCACACCTTATTCTTCAAAGTGACGTCTTTGTTCTTCAGCACTTTAAAGAGGCCTTTTATAGCAGATTTGCCTAGTGCAATATGGTGCCTGATTTCTTGACTACTGTCTCCATGGGTGTTAATTGTGAATTCAAGAAATATGAAATCTTTGACAACTTCACAGATGGTGATGGGTGCTTATTGATCCAGTTGTGAGGATTTTCGTTTTATGTTGAGGTATCCATACTGAAGGCTGTATAGTCTTTGATCTTAATCAGTAAGTGCTTCAATTCATCTTCACTTTCAGCAAGCAAGGTTGTGTCATATGCATATCACAGTTTGTTGAGTCTTCCTCCAGTGCTGATCTCACATCATTCTTCTTCATATAGTCCAAGTTTTCAGATTATTTGCTCAGCATGGTGTAGTGCCTAAGGCTAACCAGAAGCCTGGCGGTTCAAACCCATCAGCCACTCCTCAGAAGGAAGGTTGGGAAATCTACTTCCGTAGTGACACTGTCTCAGAAACCCAAGGAGGGGTTGCTAGGAGTCAGATCTGACTTGACGGCAGTGAGTTTGGTTTTTCTGGTTTATACAGATTGAGTAAGTATGGTGAAAGAATAAAATCCTGATGCACACCCTTCCTGATTTTCAACCATGCAGTATCCCCCATTGTTGTTGTTGTTAGGTGCTGTTGAGTCCTTTCCGACTCATAGCGACCCTGCACAGCAGAACGAAACACTGCCCCATCCTGCGCCAGCTCCATGATCCTTGCTATACTTGAGCCCATTGTCGCAGCCACCATATCAATCCATCTCGTCGAAGGCCTTCCCCTTCTTCGTCGACCCTCCACCTTACCAAGCATGACATCCTTCTCCAGGGAATGCTCCCCTCTGACAACATGACCAAAGTAGGTGAGACAAAGTCTGGCCATCCTCGCTTCCAAGGAGCATGTCGGCTGCACTTCCTCCAGGACAGATCTGTTAGTTCTTTTGGCAGTTCATGGTACTTTCAGCATTCTTCGCCAGCACCACAAAAGCATCAAAAGCATCACAAAAGCATCAACTCTTCTTCAGTCTTCCTTATTCATTGTCCAGCTCTCATATGCATACGAGGATATTGGAAATATCATGGCTTGTGTCAGACGCACCTTAGTCCTCAAAGAGACATCCTTGCTCCTCAGCACATGAAAGAGTTCCTTCGCAGCCGACCTGCCCAGTGCGACACGTCCACTAGTGTCCTGATTGCTGCTTCCATTGGCCTCGATTGTAGAACCAAGCAACGTGAATTCTTTGACAATCTCAATCTTTTCTCCATTTATTGTGATGCTGCTTATTGGTCCAGTTGTGAGGATTTTTGTCTTCTTTATATTGAGATGTAATCCATACTGCAGACTGTGTGCCTCAATCTTCATCAGTAAGTGCCTCAAGTCATCCTCACTTTCCACAAAATTGTATCATCAGCGTTTCTCAGGTTGTTAATGATTCTTCCTCCAATCCGGATGCCACGTTTTTCTTCATATAGTCCAGCTTCTAGGATTATTTGCTCAGCATATAGATTGAATAAGTATGGGGAAAGGATAAAACCCTGACACACTCCCTTCCTGATTTTAAACCGTGCAGTGTCCCCTTGTTCCGTTCTAACGACAGCCTTCTGATACAGGTTCCTCATGCAGCATCCCCTAGTTTTGTTCAAATGAAGCCTCTTGGTCTATGTATCAGTTCCCCATGAGCACAAGTAAGTATTTCCATTCTTCATGATATTATCCATAATTTGTTATGAACCATGCAATCAAATGCTTTTGCATATTCAATAAAACACAAGTATACATCTTTCTGGTATTCTTTGCTTTCAGCCTAGATCCATCTGACATTAGCAATGATATCCCTCTTTCCATGTCCTCTTCTGAATACAGCATGAATTTCTGGAAGTTTCCTGTCAATATACTGCTGCAACCATCTTTGAATTATCTTCAGCAAGATTTTACTTGCATGTGATATAAATAATATTGTTAGATAATTTCCACATTCTGTTGGATCTCCTTTGGAATGGATACAAATATGGATCTCTTCCAGTCAGTTGGCCAGGTAGCTATCTTCCAAATTACTCAGCATAGTAAGTGCCTCCAGAGTAGTATCCATTTGTTGAAATATCTCAATGGGTATTCCATCAGTTCCTGGAGATTTATTTTTCACCAATTCCTTCAGTGCATATTTGACCTCTTCCTTCAATACTATTGGTTCTTGATCATATGCCACCTTCTGAAATATTTGACCACTGAACAGTTGTTTTTGTATGGTCAATCTGTGCATTCCTTCCATCTTCTTTTGATGCTTCCTGCATCCTTCAATATTTTGCCCATAGAATCTTTCAATATTGTAACTTGAGGCTTGAATTTTTTTCTTCAATTCTTTCAGCTTGAGACATGCTGACCATGTTCTTTCTTTTTGGTTTTTGAACTCCAGATCTTTGCATATTTCATTATAATAATTGACTTTGTCTTCTTGAGCTGCTCTTTGAAATCTTCTGTTCAACTCTTTTATCTTGTCATTTCTTCCATTTCCTTTAGCTATTCTCTGTTCAAGAACAAGTTTCAGAGTTTGGTTTTTTCTTCCTTTCTTATCTTTTTAATGACTGTTTGCTTTTTTCATGCATGATATTCTTGATGTCACCCCACAGCTCATCTGGTTTTTGGTCATTGATGTTCAATGAGTCAAATCTATTCTTCAGATGATCTCTAATTTCAGGTGGGATATAATCGAGGTCATATTTTGGCTCTCATGGACCTCTTTTAATTGTCTTCAGCTTCAACTTGAACTTGCATATGGACAGTTGATGGTCTATTCCACAATCAGCTCCTCGCCTTGTTTTGGCTGAAGATATTGAGCTTCTCCATCACCTTTTTCCACAGATGTAGTTTATCTGATTCCTGTGTTTCAATCTGACAAGGTCCATGTGTACAGCTAAAGTTTATGCTGCTGAAAAAAGATATTTGCAGTGAATTAGTCATTGGTCTTGCAGAATTCTATCATGCCATCTGTGGCAACATATTTATTACCAAGGCCATATTTTCAAACTAATGGTGCTTCTTCTTTGTTTCCAACTTTTGCATTCCAATCACCAAAAATAATCAATACATCTTGATTGCATATATTGCATTGGTCAATTTCAGACTGTGGAAGTTGGTAAAATTCTTTTATTTCCTTGTTTTTGGCTTTCATGGTTGGTGTGTAAATTTGTCTTCCCTGTAGGTGTATAGATATTATCCTCTCACTGACAGCATTGTACTTCAGGATAGATCTTGAAACACTTTTTGTGACTATAAATGCCACACCACTCCTCTTCAATTTGTCATTCCCAGTATAGTAGATTATATGATTGTCTGATTCAAAATGGCCAAAACTAGTTCATTTCAGCTCACTAATGCCTAGGATATCGATCTTTATGTGTTCCACTTCATTTTTGACAACTTCTGATTTTCCTAGATTCATGCTTCATACATTCCACGTTCCGATTATTAATGGATGTTTACAGCTGTTTCTTCCCATTTTGAGTTGTGCCACATCAGCAAATGGAGAACCTCATAGATTTACTTCTTCCACATCATTAAGGTCGACTCTACTTTGAGGAGGCAGCTCTTCGCCAGTCATACTTTGAGCGCCTTCTGACCTAACAGGCTCATCTTCTGGCACTATATCAGATGATGTTTCAGGGATATTCATAAAGCTTTCCAGTAATATATCAGACAGTGTTTCACTGACATTCATAAGGTTTTTACTGGCCAATTCTTTGAGATGTGGATGGCCCCTTCCTTCTTTCAAGTCTGCCTTAGTTTGGAAGCTCTGCTGAAACCTCTCCACCATGGGTGACCCTGCTGGTATTTGACATACCGGTGGCATAGCCTCCAGTCTCACAGCAATAAGCAAGCCAACAAACTGGCAAACAAGTAATTTCTTCCTTACTCAGAAAAAAAAAATTATAATATTGTAACCTAGAATTCTTATCTGACCATAACTACTCTTCCAGCCAAGGACAGTGAAAGATACACCGAACCTCAATGAGGAAAAATGCTGGCCAGCCACCATTTTCAGTATATCACATTTGTGTTTTCATGGAGTATTAACACCAACCTTTGAGAGTAGGTGGTATTGTCTTCATTCCACAGATGAGAATAAGTAACCTCCTAGATGTCTCAGAGCAAAACTGGGATTTGAGCCTCAAAGCTCAGTATCTTTCCTTGTATAGTGCAGAAATCATCTTGATTCATCCTGAGCCGAACTCCCTCAGTTTCATCACGGAATGTCATTTGGGGGAGGGGCGTGAGAAATACATTCTAAGCTATTCAAAGAGATACTTGGGCTTTATTATAAATATAGTGTTTTACTCTCAGCTATGAATCCCAATTACTTAAAATTAAATCATCAGTAATTTTACAATCTCAAATATATTTGCTCTTGATAAGTCAAAACATAGAATTCCTTGGAAATAGGAAGTAAATAGCATTTCAGAAGAATGTACTGTTATTATTTTTCATGCCACAGATTCAACAACCAGTCCCTCTCTAATGTCACTGCCAGGAGCTAAGAGCACCACACAAAAAAACTACACATTGATGAAGACAATAAATATACTAGAGTACAAATGTGTTATTTGTTAAAACTATTTAAGACTAAGGAAAGATCTGTTATACTTCATCGTTGGAGAAGTTGGTGGCTCAAAAATATTGACAGATTATAAAGTGTAAAATCATTTCCTCAACTAAACTCTGACGGTTCATATTACATATATTTAAAATGACAAGATTGTGAAGTTAGAGTGACTTTCTGATCTGAAAAACTAGTCAATAGTTGCTGCCACAGCAGGCCAGTCTTGGTCTTGGGTGTCAGAAATATGCAGTATTAGGGAATGAATGAATTGAGCTAATGTTACTTCATCAAAGGTTAATTAATAGTATGAAATAGCAGATGTTTCAAACAAAGGTAATTTCCTAGAGCACGGGAGAGAATTTTTTTTTTAAATTCAAAGCAAGAGCAAGTGAATATTTACTCAAAGAGCTTTGCAACAGTTCTTACATCAACCCTTCCTTCATTTTGTAAATACCATTACAACAAATCCTGTTGAAGAGACATTTTGTCTCTGCAGAAAAGCAAGTAAATTAAAATGTTACATATTTATCATTACACTACATATATATATATATATATTCACTTTTATTGTGGTAAAAACATACACAACAAGACATTCACCAACAACTTCTACATTTACAGCTCAGGGACATTGATTACATTTTTCATGTTGTGCTGTCATTATTGCTAGCCTTTTCCAAAATATCCCACCACCTATTAGCATAAACTCAATGTCCCCTTTCCCCGTCCCTTCTACCCTGATAATCACTAATAATATCTTTTTAATTTTTTTTCAACCTATCTATGAATTTCACCTCCCCTCCCTTCTCATCCCTGGTAACCAACAAAGAAACTTTCCTTCTATGTATAAACCTTCTTGACTTTTTACAATAGTGGACTAGTGAAATATTTGTCCTTCTGTCACTATACAATATTTTTTCAAATAAAATATTTTATTGTTTTTGATCAAGGTTTACACAGTAAATTAAGTTCCCATTTAACAATTTCTACACAATTTGTTCAGTAACATTGGTTGCATATTTCACAGTGAGTCAACTTTCTCATTATTCCTGTTCAGGTTGTTCTGTTTCCAGTAACCTAGCTTCCCTGCCCCCTTGCTTTCTCATCTGTGCTTTTGATTAAATATGGACTGGATGGTCTCATACAGATGATTTTTTAAAGGAGCACAGTACTCACAAATGATATTGTTCACTATCCAATATTTTTAAAGGTCAATTTTGAAAGAATGAATATGCATTGCAAATTCTGTATTCCTATGCAAAATTTAATATGGTAAATGGAAATATATGACTGCTAACCAGAAGGCTGGCAGTTCAAACCCACCAGCCACTCCTCGGAAGGAAGATGGGGCAATCTACTTCTGTAGTAATACTGCCGCGGAAACCCAAGGAGGGGTCGCTATGAGTCAGGTCTGACTCAATGGCACATTAACAACAACAACAACAACAACAACACGTAACATTTATTTCGCATTTACAGTTAAAACCACATGTTTTCTATTAAGGCAAGACAGTACTTATTTCTAATCTTCAACTGATTTCACATGACATATTTATATTGAAAGGTAAAGATACATGTGACCTTTAAACTCATAATTTCGTACCATACCTTATGTCCTACATTACTTTGTATAGTTGCTGAATTAATTTAAATTAGTCAACATTTTTCAATCATTGTGTTTTTTTTTTTTTTTTTTTTGGTTAAGATACATTAACTCCAGAAATATGGTTAATCTATAATAGGTAAAGTCTTCCATATTCAAGATAAACAATCTTCCCCTGAACCATGACAATCTGTGTAAAATACCTCTTAAGAGTGTCCAAATAAATTCTGTTTGTTCTGATTTCAAATTCATTTATTTGCTTAGTTAATATTTATCATCATGTATTACATGCTTAGGAGCTCTGGTGGGGTAGTGAATAGGCATTTGGCTGTTATCCAGAAAGTCAGCAGCTCAAACCCACCAGCCACTCTGTGGAAGGAAGATGGGCAATCTACTTCTGTAAAGATTTACAGCCTCAGAAACCCAGTGGGGGTTGCTATGAGTTGGACCTGACTTGATGGCAGTGAGTTTGTGTTTGTGTTTTTTGGTTGTTGTTGTTATTGTTGTTTATTACATGCTAAACTCTGTTTTAGGTCTAAGGATGAGACACTGAACCAAACAGATCCCTGCTTCTAAGAAGCTTATTTCTAGTTCACAGAATAGGTCCAATAACCAATGTGGTTTACTGACCCCATTGCTTAACAGTGGTACCAATTTGGTAACTGGTGCCTTAAGATCAATAAGGGGTTGTTTTCAATATTGAATTCAAGCATTCTGGGAAGCTAAGCTCTCTACATTATTTAGTAAGCTGGCATCTGGGTGGTTAATGGATGTCTAGTTAGCTTTACCAATGTGTTTATTCTGATATATACTCTCTGTTCTGAATATACTTACTCCTAGGTATACTGAAGGAGCTCTGGTAGCATAGTGCCTGAGGCACTTGACTGCTAACCAGAAGGCTGGTGGTTCAAACACACCAGTCACTCCTGGGAAGGAAGGTTGGGCAATCTACTTCCCTAGTGATACCGCCTCGGAAACCCAAGGAGGGGTCTCTATGAGTCGGGTCAGACTTGATGGCAAATAACAACAACAAGATATACTGATGGAGTTCCTGGTTAATGTAAATGGTTAACTCACTCGGCTGTTAACTAAAAGATTGGAACAGGATTTTGAACTGGTTTGAACCAATTCAGCTATGACTGACAAAGCAAAATCAGAGCAGATCTGAATTTTTAAAAATTGGGTAAAGCAGAATGACAACCAGAATGGGAAAATTATGAGGTGAAGCCCTGGAATGGGAGGCTCAGAAGAGAAGTAGTGAGTCCTTTCAGGACCCTGATGCCCGTGCTTGGATTATTGCCGGAACTGTAGAGAGCTACAGACATTCAAAGCAGCATCGTTGGCAGCCATCTTTCAGTGGGGCACGGTTGTTTCCGTGTCAGTCAAATGATTTGGTTTCTTTGTAACTTGCACACTGCCTTTGTTTTCTAAGGGAGAGATTAAGTTTCTAGCAGGATGTTGACCTATAATTTTTCCCATTCTGGTTATCATCCTGGTTCACCCACATTTTAACAAATCAGGTCCCTTCTGGTTTTGCTTCATTGGCCAGGACTGAACTACGAACTGGTTTGAAGCCCTACTTGGAAGAAAGGCTCGGTGATCTACTTCGGAAAAATTAGTCATTGAAAATCCCATGAAACATAGTTCTACTCTGATACAAATGGGGTTGCCATGAGTTGGAGTTGACTCAATGGCATTTTTTTTCTTTTAGTGTACTGATAAAATAGAGTTGTGCATCCCCCAAAACACAGAGAGTCCAGGAACAAGGAGGTATTCACTCTATACTACAACAAATGGAAGAATACAAGCAAAGGCCTAGGGTTAAGAAACTAAAAGAAGGACAATGTTATTAGAGATTAATAAGTAAAGAGAAGAATGAGGGGCATGCGGATAGGGAATGGGCAGAGACTGCATCGTGCAGAGCCCTGAAGTGAGAATTAGTGGTTGTTTTTTTTTTTTTTTTTTTTTTTTATCTGAAGTGCAATCATTTCATTCACTCTACTATGTCCTATGCATTGTTTTAGGTACTAAAGATACAGTGGTTAAAAAATAGGTAAAAAAGCCATGCCCTTAGGGCTATTGCTATTTTTAAACCAAACAGTAAGATGGACATGTTTACATTAAAACATACTCTGCCTGCCACATGGAGAATATATTGGAAGGGAGGCCGGAGTGGAATCTTGAGGATTACAGCTGTGGGAGATGAGAGTGGCTTTAACTAGGGTGCCTAAGCGTAGATAAAAACAGAAGGATTTGAGATATAGTGTTCAAAGAAACACTTAGCAGTGGGTAAGTTGTAGAGGGTGAAAGAGAGTGCATTATTAAAGTTTCCTTCTGCTGGATGAACAAACATGCTGCTATAGAGATGGGAAGAAATTTGGGAGTTTGAGCATGGGCATGTGGGTTGTCCAAAAAGAAACAAGTAGGCAGCTGGATCATGGGTCCAGCTCAGAGGGAGGTCTGGGAGGAAGTTAAATTTGGTTATAGACAGTATCCAAAAGATATGTATGCCACAGGAGTGGATGAGATGACAAGAGAGTGAAGAATGTTAAGAGGAAAAGCCAGGCAGATAACCCAAAGGCATGGCAACATTCAGGTCAGCCAGTGAATGAGGACTTACGAAAAAAAAAAAAATGAAATAGGCTACCAGACAGGAAAGAACCAAGAGAGGAAGGTTCAGAGAGCCCAGGGAGGGATTGCTTCAAGGGAGAGAGAGTGCATAAAGTGCATCAAGCTCTATTCAGAGGCCAGCAAAGGGAAGGACTAAACTGTCCTTCTAAGTAGGCAACATGGAGGTCATAGGTGGCCTTAGCAGGAGAGATTTATATGGAGGGGTGGGAAAGAAAGCTAAATTGAAGTGATTAAAACAATAAATAAATGAAGAGGCTTAAAGCACAATTCTAGCTGCAAGACTGTGGCAATAGCATATATAGTTGTTATTAATCAACATTATTGAGACATAATTTACAAATAATCATTCCTTTAATCATAAAGTTCAATGAATTTTGACAAATATGTATACTCATGAATTACCATCCCAATCATTCTGTACATTTCTGCCTCCCCTGGCATCTGCTGATGTTTTTTTTCTGTTACTATCGATTACTTTGTATGTCCTAGAATTTTATATAAATGGAAATATACAGGCTGTATTTTTGTGTCTGATTTCTTTTTCTTTTAATTTTTACTGTGATTTGGGTGAAAGTTTACAAAGCAAATTCACTTTCCATACAGCAGCTCACATACACTTCGTTTCATGCCATTGACTACAATTTCCCACAATGCAACAGCTCCTCTCCCACTTCCTCCCCATAGTTACTTCTTTCCTATGTCTTTCCCTCCATGCACTCCTGCTCCCTGAGCTGTCTCCCTGTGCATACACTGCCCTTCTATTCTCCTATGATTGATCTCTCCAGGAAGTGTATCTACCTAATGTCAACGTTCAGCTCATAAGCCTGTCTTTTGTTTGGCTGGAAGCCACTGGAATGGGTTCAGTTCCAGACCTGAAGGGCAGTTAGGGGCCATAGTCTCAGTGGTTCCATCAGGCTCTAAATATCTGAGTTCTTTTATTCAGCATGTTTTTGAAATTCATTCTTCCTGCATGTTGCTGCATGTACCAGTCCATTCCTTTTCAATGCTGAGTAGTATTTCATAACATACTACAATTTAATTATCAAATTACCATTTAATGGACATAATTAAATTGTATATATGTCATGAAAGCAAGAATAATTCAGCATTAGATGATTTATTCATATAATGATGAATATATTATTTAATTTCAAAAAGAAAAACAATGTAAGAAGAAATATAGTAAAAATATAAAATAAGAAAACACCAAAAGAATCCCAAGAAGGAAAAAAAAAAGTAATTTTTATAAAAAAAGCATTTTGTAACACTTAACACCCTAACTTGATACAGAATTTCTGCTAGAAACTCATAACATCATGCTTAGTGATGAAATATCACATGAATCTCCATTAAAGTCAAGTCCAAAACAAGGTTACTTGCTATCACCAAAACCACTCAACATTTTTCCAGATATTTTAGGAGATGAATCAAGAAAAAGAACTAAAGTATGAATATTAGAAAAAGATAAACAAAATATCTAGAAAATTTGAGAATCAATTGTTATTGTTGTTCGTATCTGCTATCTAGTTGGCCTTTGACTCATGGTGAACCTATGCACAACAGAACTAAATGCTGCCTGATCTTGAGTCAGCCTCATGATTTCTGTGGATCAGACTGTGGTGATCTATAAGGTTTTCATTGGCTTATTCTTGAAGGTAGATTACCTGGCTGTTCTTTCTAGTCCATCTCAGTCTGGAACTCCACTGAAACCTGTTCAGCCTCATAGCAACACACAAGCATCCTGCATGGAAGGCAAGAATTCTACCACTGATCCATCACTGCCCTCTGAGAGAGAACTATAGCCCTGCAGTAGTAATTAAACTAGTGTGGCTATGGCTGAGAAATAGATGAATTAATGGAATGAAACAGTGTTGAGTAATGAATCTGTGAAAATATTTGGGAATTTGATTAAAGTGGTGCTTGAATAATTTCTTTTTGGATGGATCAGCACAAGGCTGGTCTCTATGAGGTGGAGGTTAAAGATGTCCCAAATGTCCAGCTTTTCCAAAGTGCTGTACCACTTCATCATCTCTGACATCAACTCTTCCTCCACCCCTCAGGTCTCTCCCTCCTGTCATAGGGTTCCATGCTTCGAAGTAATATCTCACACAACTTACAAACTCCCAAGGGAAAGGCTCTCTTGGTGGTGGAGGCTGGGAGGCTGGCAAGTCCAAAGTTCTTGGGTTGGTCCAGAGAATTCTTCTCATTCATGAGTTTGCAGGGGCTGGCGAACCCAAATCAGTAGTCAAATGACCAGCTGCTGTCTCAAGTCCAGGGATGAGATGATGGTGAACCAAATGGAGAACATGCCCTATTCTTCTTCATACAGTCCAGCTTCTCAGATTATTTGCTCAGCATACAGATTGAATTTGTAAGGTGAAAAGATACAACCCTGACACACTCCTTTCCTGATTTTAAACCATGCAGTATCCCCTTGCTCTGTTCAAACAACAGCCTCCTGATCTATGTACAGGTTCCTCATGAGCACAATTAAGTGTTCTGGAATTCCCACTCTCCTCAATGTTATCCACAATTTGTTATGATCCACACAATCTAATGCCTTTGTGTAGTCAATAAAACACAAGTAAACATCCTTCTGGTATTCTTTGCTTTGAGCCAAGATCCATCTAACATTAGCTATGATATCCCTCTCTCCACATTTCTTCTGAATCCAGCTTGCATTTCTGGAAGTTCTCTGTCAATATACTGCTGCAATCATTTTTTAATGATCTTCAGTAAGATTTTACTTGCATGTGATATCAGTGATACTGTTTGGTAATTTCCACATTCAGTGGGATCACCTTTCTTTGGAATGAGTATAATACAGATCTCTTCCAGTCAGTTGGCCAGGTAGCTGTCTTCCAAATCTCTTCTCATAGCTGAGTGAATGCCTCCAGTGGAGCATCCCTTTGTTGAAACATCTCAATGGGTATTCCATAAATTCCAGGAGCCCTGTTTTTTGCCAATTCCTTCAGTGCAACTTTGACTTCTTCCTTTAATACCATTGATTATTGATCATATGCCGCCTCCTGAAACAGATGATCATCTACCAATTCTTCTTGGTATAGTGACTCTGTGTATTCCATCCATCTTCTTTTGATGTTTCCGGCATCATTCAACATATTTCCCACTCAAAAATGTTCCACAAAATGAGCACACCCATGTAGTCAGCATCTAGATCAAGAAATGGAATTCTTCCAGAATCCTAGAAGGCCATCTAGTTCTCCCTCTCACCTATGTATCCCTGCCAGGTAGCCTCTCCTTGACTTTCCAAGGACCACAGAAGAGCTTTGCTAATACATAGTCTTAATTTTCTTAATGTTATATTTTGGGTGCACACTTGTACAGAGCCCATGATCAATCGATTTTGAACTACCAGCACACCTTGTGAAGAAAGTGACATCCTTTGGGCCTGGAGCTCTGTGTTTGGGTTTATGAGGGATAAATGTTAATGAAAATTCTCACTCTTTTTTTTTTTTTTTTACCTAGCCTACTTCTCTTAGCTATTAAGAAATCTTTCTAAATATGAGCAATCCTGTCACCAGTTACACAGGAAATCTTTCTCTTCCTGAGCAGTTTGACCACAGTTTTGCTACTGCAAGGCATGAAACTCTAGATAAAGCTTTTTGCTGCTATTTTGTAAATGCACACCAAAATAGCATTGACATAGAAAATCCCAGAGGGAAAAAAAAAACTAAGCAATTGCTTAATTTATATTGTTAAGAATCATCAACTCAGTAACAAAGTGGGTTACATAAGTAAGGTAAAAACCCCATAGAAAAGATTTTTTTTTTAATTGTGATTTGGATGAAAGTTTACAGAGCAAAATCATTTTCCATACAATAATACATACACATTTTATTTCATGACATTGACTGCAATCCCCATAACGTAACAGCTCTCTTCCTACTTCCTCCCTGTGGTTACCTTTTCCCTGTGCCCTACCCTATGCATTATTGCCCTCTGAGCTATCTCTCTGTGCAAATACTGCCCTTCTGATCTCCCATAGTTGATTGTTCTAAGGAGTGTACCAACCTGGTGTAAATGTTCATCTTATATGCCTATCTGTTGCTTAGCTGGAAGCCACGGGAGTGAGTTCAATCCAGGCCTAGAGACTGACTAGGGGCCATAGTCTCAGGAGTTTCACCTATTGCAATCAGATCAGTAATCTTTGTCTTCTTTTTTATGATTTTGAGTTTTGGTCTACATTTTTCTCCCACTCTATCCAGGATCTCCTATATTGCTCCTTTTCCAAGTAGTTGACAGTGGTAGCCAGGCACCATATAGTTCTTCTGGTCTAGGGTCATGTAGGCTGAGGTTCACACGATCCACTAGTCTCTTGGAGTAATTGTTTCTATGCGTCTTTGGTTTTCTTCTTCCCCAAAGAAAATATTCTTGTGCTACCACTAACACCAACTCCCCAATAGGTGCAACCTGACTTTGAATCACTTTTGAACATAGTCCTTCAAAGTTCCAACCCATGACCCTGGAGAGATTTTGCCTTGATATCATCAATGATGATAATGATATAGACTAAACTCTAAAAGAAAGGTAATACCTCACACTTATATAGTGCATATGTGACAAGTACTTTTCTAAACTCTATATGACCTTAATCTTCTCAACAAATCTGATGAGGTATGTATGATAATATGTACCTTTTACATATGACAGAACTGAGATTCAGAGATAATATGAGATGAGTTGCCTAGGGTCACAAGAAACCAGGTTCCAGAATCTGTGCTCTTGGTCATTGTACTAGACTCAGGATAATTGGAGGGGTGACTACACTTCCTAATGTGATGAAGGGCACTTCTGCTTGATATCCTTGACCAAGATTGACTATCTGACTGGAAGATCATTGATCAGTTTCATGCAGTAATGTTATATGTGCCAGAAACTGAGATGGTTTTTGGGGTCCAAGAATGAGCACAGCAGACTCCTTGCCATCAAAGAGACTTTAACAGAGAAAAAGGACAGGAAGAACTCAGCTGCAGAGGACTAATACCATTAAGGTTCTATTTGGAATGGTAAACTCAAAGAGCAAAAGCAGATGGTCATCAACATATCAGTAATAGTAGCTGTTCTGGTTACCTGGTGCTGCTCTGACAGGAATATACCACAAATGGGATAGCTTTAACAAACAGGAGTTTATTGTCTTACAGTTTGGAGGCTTTAAGTCCAAGTTCAAAGTGCTAAGCTCCAGGGACTGGGTGAAAGCCCCTCGACCTTGGGCTTCAGCTCTGCCTCTTGCTCCCAGCCCACTGAAGCTAGGGGCTTCTCTTCTCTCAGACATCTGCTGGCTGCTGAGGCTAACAAACTCCAGGTCAACAAGTAAAAAGGCACAGTCCCAATGTTACCAAACAACACAGCAGGTCATTGATTCAAGGTCATTGATTCAAACCCATTGAAAGACCCATAATCAGCAGAGCATGGCAGGCTGCTGAACAACAACACAGCTACATGCAGGGTTCAAGTGTGCCATAAGCTAGAGACCATTCCCAAAGCTGCTTCTTATATACTGGAAGTAGACCCTATCCCTAAAGCAGCTGCAGCTGCTTGTGGTAGATCCCACCCTGGAGTTGATTGCCAGTCTCATCATGGGTAGTAACTACCGCCAGCTGCCCAGCCACTCAACCAGGCCCAGCCAAACTGACACACAACCTTAACTATCACAGTAGCCATATCTCTCATCTGTGTCAGGCTTAATGTTCTGTAAGTTTCCTTCAAATCCTAACACCCTTCAACCTTTACTACTGTTCGTGGTCCTGTTTATGAATAGGATTTACTGGTCAAATGTTGGTGATCAAGCCAGCAGAGCTTTGCCAGGCTTGAAAAATAAGACATCTGGTATCGTTTGGGTGCATCATCCAACTGTAATTCATTGTATTGTATACAGCTGGGGTACATTCTTAAGAAGCAAAAGCCACAAAATGTTCCAGTGCTAAGGAGACCACCTGCCTAAAGAATGAAGGGACCTTGTATCTACAGGAAGCACGCAGCCCACAGTCATGGAATGAAATGGGAGAGCTCAGTGTTTTTCTCTGCTGGAACAGTATTTGCCTTAACCCAGTTACGACACAGACATTTTCTAACTCAGAGATTTATGGGCTGTTATTGAAGATTCTGCGTGCGTTATTATTGAAGACTGCTCTATCTCTTTGACAACGAAGCATGTTGCCTGGCAACAATTTCCTTGTTGATTTCATATCTCCTCTTATCATTGTTTCTATAACTTTCATAAATCTGTCTGTAATCTGTTCCCTCCCACACAGAATAAAGTCCACTTACATTCTTGAATTACCAGACAGCAGAAGTAAAATAATAAGCTCATCAAGCTTAATTATAAGATAAGAGATGGGGGTTCCACTGCTATCATTGCAGTCTCAGCTTTGGTTTGAGTTTGAAGTATTATGGGGAAAAATTTCTGTCAATTTTTTAAAATACTACCCCCAAGACCTATGGTAAAACAGGCAGTGATAGTGGGAGAAAGCAGTAGGTGAAATTTCAGAATTCAGGTTTGTGTGCTGTAGGAAATTTGGTTAGAATTGGATTGCCCTGAAAAACAGGAGAGCAAGGTAACCTTTACATTTTCAATACAAAGCAATGAGGCATATTTCTTTTTTCTTCGTGGTAAGAATGTTCAAAGATTTTTAAAGAGCTAGAATTCAAACTTGGCAGGCATTGAGGATTTATTTACCTGAAACCAGGCTTATTTAAACCAAGGCAAAGTGTTGCTAACCTATAGTGTTCCTGAAGGATTCCAGTTCCCCTGTCCCCAGAGAATCTTGTTTATCCTCCAATTAATGCCTGAAAATCCATGACGAAGCTTCACCCTGCTACCTAAAAAATTTAAATCCTCTTTAAACATATAAATGCAGAATAATAAACTTTAGTTACTATTTTCAACTTAGTGGAGATCAGTATTTATGTTTTCATGGCAATGAAAGATCTGAGAACAAGATATGAAGGGGAGATGTGAGGGCACCAGAATCTGGAGAAAAAGACTGAAAAACAAGTCTTCAACGCAGACTTTGAAGACATTGTCCCAAGGCTGGTCCCGGCAGGCAATCTTGCTATCCAGTAATTTACATAAATATCTGAATGCATAGATACTAGACAACTACAGATTTATTTTGACTCCTCCTTCTTCTCATTCACTGATGCTCCCAACCTTGCCAGCCAGAGTTATAAAGACATAGATTTTTCATCCTAAAATGTGTCTCACACCAATAAAAATAAGCAAAAACTGATAGAAATGAAAAGAAAAAAAGACAAACCCATCATAGAGATTATAGCACCCCTCTCTCAATACTTGATAGGACAGACAGACGGAAAATCAGGGAAGATACGCAGATGAGTTCAGCAACATTCTCAAGCAAACTGATCTACTTGACATAGAACTCCACCCAGCAAGGGTAGAATACTCATTTCAAGGCACATAGACCACAAAGCAAGTCTCAATAAATTTAAATTGATATAAATCAGAAAATATGTTCTCAAATCACAAAAAATTAAATTAGCAATAAGAGAGATATCTAGAAAATGTCCTAAATATTTGGAAGGTAAACATTGCACCCTAGATAACTTACAGATCAGAGAAAAAATAAAAAAAGGACATTAAAAAGTATTTTGAACTGAGATATCTTGTGAAGCTTTCTTCTGGGTATCTATACACTTAATGCTAATTCAGTCCTTATGTTCCCACAATCATCTATATAACTATATCAGTAAGATGTGAATATTATTCCTATTTTAAATACAAATGTAAATATCTGGGACATTCTTGATTTATAGGATTTAACCAAATGTAGAATTATTTTTTAAAAAGTATTTGGAACTAAATAAAAATGAAAAAAATGCATATAAAAATTTCTGAACTATAGCTAACACTGCATAAAAAAAAAAAAAAAACAACGAAGCCCACTGCCATGCAGTTGATTCCCACTCATAGCGACCCTTTAGGACAGAGTAGAACTGCTTCATAGTGTTTCCAAGGCTATAAATCATGTGTAAGCAACCTGCCTCATCTTTCTCCCACAGAACTGCTGGTGGGTTTGAACCGTGGACCTTTTGATTAGCAGCCGAGTGCCTTAACCATTGTGCCACCAGAGGAAAATTAATAGAACTAAACATCTATACTGGAAAAGAAGGAATCTCAAGTCAATGAACTAAGCTTTTACCTGAGGAAACTAGAAAAGAAAGAGCAAAAGAAACCTAAAATAAAAAGAAGAAAGGAAATAATAAATGTAAGAGCTGAAATCAGCTAAACCAAAATACTGAGAGAGAGAAACTCACTACTGTTAAAACTGGTTTTTTTGAAATATAAATACAACTGATAAACTAATAACCCAAACTGATCAGGAAAAATTAAGACACATATTATAAATAACAGGAATATCAGAAAATACATTACAATAGATACAGGCAAGGAAATATTAACAAAAACTTCATAATAGTACATTGAACAACTTTGATAAAATGAATACATTTCTTGAAAGATAAATACACATCAAGGATAGTTGATAACCTGAGTATTGGGTGCCAATTAAATCTGTAATCACTTTCCCACAAAGAAAACTCTAAGCCCACATGGCTTTCATGGCTGAACTCTATCAACATTTAAGTAGGAAATAATATTATTTCTGTACTACACATACTTTCCCAGAAAATT
The DNA here is from genome assembly GCF_000298275.1 of Orycteropus afer afer. NCBI lineage: Eukaryota > Metazoa > Chordata > Mammalia > Tubulidentata > Orycteropodidae > Orycteropus > Orycteropus afer. The sequence goes on from NW_006921614.1 coordinate 13,451,486, forward strand.
GGAAAGAATGGAATTCGCTAATTTTCTGAGGTCATCATTACTCTGTTATATAAACCAGCCAAAGAAAAACAAACAAACAAACAAACAAAAAAAAAACAACAAGAGACTAGTATCCCTCATGAATACATTGGCAAAAATTCATAATCAATCTTAGCAAATCAAATACAGCAATATATTAAAAAAATGAGGTTTACCCCAGGAAAGTAAGATTGGGTTGACATTCAAATATCAATCAATGGAATTCATCTTAAGATTAAAAAAGAAAAACTATATGATTATCTTGACATAGAAAAAAAATTGGTGAAAAAAATCAATATAACAATTCCTCAAAAAGTTGGAATTAGATATACCATTTGATCCAGCAATCCCATTGTTGTTGTTGTTGTTGTTATGTGCCATTGAGTCGGCCCTGACTCATAGCGACCTCTCCTTGGGTTTCTGAGGCAGTATCACTACGGAAGTAGGATCG
>NW_006921614.1:13460619-13462047 GCF_000298275.1 Orycteropus afer afer
ATTCAAATTTATGCCCCAACCACCAAAGCCAAAGATGAGGAAATTGAAGATTTTTATCAACTTCTGCAGTCTGAAATTGACTGAACATGCAATCAGGATGTATTAATTATCACTGGTGACTGGAATGCAAAAGTTAGAAACAAAGAAGAATCACTGGTAGTTGGCAAATTTGGCCTTGGTGACAGAAATAATAATGGAAATTGCATGGTAGAGTTTTGCAAGACTAACGACTTATTCATTGCAAACACCTTTTTTCAACAACATAAACAGCAGCTGTACACGTGGACTTCCACCAAATGTAACACACAGGAATCAGATTGACGACATCTGTGGTAAGAGGCAGTGGAAAAGCTCAATTTCTTCAGCTAAAACCAGGCCAGGAGCTGATTGTGGAACAGACCATCAAGATCATATGCAAGTTCAACTTGAAATTAAAGACAATTAAAACAAGTCCACGAGAGCCAAAATATGATCTAGAATATATCCCTTCTGAATTTAGAGACCATCTAAAGAATAGATTTGATGCATTGAACACCAGTGACCGAAAATCAGAAGAATTGTGGGACGACATCAAGAGCATCATCCATGAAGAAAGCAAGAGGTCACTAAAAAGACAACAAAAGAAGACCAGAGTGGATGGCAGAAGAGACTCTGAAACTTGCCCTTGAGTGGAAAGCATCTAAAGCAAATGGAAGAAATGACAAGATAAAAGAATTGAATCAAAGATTTCAAAGAGCAGCTTGAGAAGACAAAGCCAATTAGTATAATGAAATGTGCAAAGACCTGGAGTTAGAAAACCAAAAGGGAAGAACATGCTCAGCATTTCTCAAGCTGAAAGAATTGAGGAAAAAAATTAAGCCTCGAGTTGCAGTATTGAAAGATTCTATGGGCAAAATTTTGAATGATACAGGAAACATCAAAAGAAGATGGCAGGAATACACAGAGTCAGAGTCACTTTACCAAAAAGACCTGGTCGATCTTCATCCATTTCAGGAGGGGGCATGTGATCTAGAACCAATGGGATTGAAGGAGGAAGATGAAGCTGCAATGAAGGAATTGGCAAAGAACAAGCCTCTAGGAATTGATAGAATGCCCATTGAGATATTTCAACAAACAGATGCCACACTGGAGGCACTCACTCGGTTATGCCAAGAGATTTGGAAGACAGCTACCTGGCCAACTGACCGGAAAAGATTTATATTTGTACCCATTCCAAAGAAAGGTGATCCCACAGAATGTGGAAATTATCAAACAATATCATTAATATCGCACGCAAGTTCAGATCTTACTGAAGATAATTCAAAAATGGTTATAGCAGTATATTGACAGAGAACTTCCACAGGTGCAAGCTGGATTCAGAAGAGGACGTGGAACAAGGGATATCATAGCTGCTGTCAGATGGATCTTGGCTCAAGGCAAAGAATACCA
>NW_006921614.1:13462147-13470967 GCF_000298275.1 Orycteropus afer afer
TTCTGAGGCAGTATCACTACGGAAGTAGGATCGCCCAACCTTCCTTCCGAGGAGTGGCTGGTGGGTTTGAACCACCAGCCTTCTGGTTAGCATTCAAGTGCTTTAGCCACTATATTACCAGAGCTCCTAGCAATCCCATTACTAGGTATACATCCTGAAGAAGTAAGAGCCAGGACATGAACAGATATATTCACACCATGCTCATTGCAGCATTACTCACACTAGCAAAGAAATGGAAATAACTTAAGTGCCCATCAACAGAAGAATGGATAGCCAAACAATGGTCCATACACACAGTGGAATACTATGCAAAACTGAAGAGTAATGTTGAATGTGCAAAACACCGCATAATGTGGACAAACGTGGAGGACATTTGGCTGAGTGAAATAAATCAATCACAGAAGGACAAATATTGCATTAGTTCACTGTTGTAAAAAGTCAAGGAAAGGTTTACTTATGGAAGGAAATTTCCTTTGTTAGTTACCTGGGGTGGGAGGGAAGGGGAGGGGAGGCTGCTAGATAGGTAAAGACAAGTATTGATTTGTGTGACTAAGGAAAAGGAAGACACAGAGAGATGCACAAGAGTTACAGACAACAAAGATAAACCTTTTAACATATACAACACTGCATTATCAGTGATAACAAACATTAATCTAAGGGTAAATAGATGGGTAGACAGGCTGAATGATCAGGTATATCTAGGCAAAATAGGATATACGCATAACCATATATAAGGTTGGTAGAAGATATTTCTACATACCTATTTGTCTGTGTTGTAAGAATGTCCAAATATTTAATAATGCTAAAAAGGGGCAAAGTTACGATAACTTCTTAGCCACAACCAACCACCTTTAGGGAGCAAGTAGTTGCACTTGTGGGCTCAGGGCCATGGTCACAGGGCACCTCAAGCTCAATTGGCATAACATACTATACAAAACATTGTTCTACCTCCTACTTTGGCGAGTAGCAACTGGGATCTTAAAAGCTAGCAAGCTGCCATCTAGATGCAACAATGGGTCTCTCCTCATCCAGAGCAAAGAGGAATGAAGAAACCAAAGACACATGGAAACAATTAGTCCAAAAGACAAGTAGACCATGCGATCCCAAGACTATATGACAATGAAACCAGAACTAGATAGACTACCACTATAAATCACTTGGAAAGGGATCAGTGCAGAAGATCCTGGATAGAGCTGGAGAACAATGTGGAACAAAAATCAAAATCATAAAAAAAGAGAAAAGACCAGATTTACAGATCTAATAGAGCCTGGTGAGACCCCTGAGACTATGACCCCTAGTTACCTTTCAAACGTAGATTTGAATTCACTCTTGTGGCTACCAACCAAACAATAGACAGGCATATAGGGTGAACATTTTCATCAGGTAAATACACTCTTTAGACTAATTGATCAAACATGGGAAAAAAGAAAGGTGGTGTTTGCATAGAGAGATAGCTTGGGAGGCAAGAATGCATAGGAAAAAAGGACACAGGGAAGAGGTAACTACAGGGAGGAAGTGGGAAGAGAGCTGTTACATTGTGGGGAATTGTAGTCAATGTCAGGAAACAAGATGTATATGAACTGCTGGATGGAAAATGAATTTGCTCTGTAAACTATCACACAATCACAATAAAAATTAAAAAATAAAATAAAATGAGAAATAAAAAAAGGTCTGTCTGACTTCATTACCCTCTATCACATCTCTACAAACCAAACTAGCAAGAACTACTAAGCCTAGTATTCACAGTGGTCCACCACTTCATCTTCCCACCTTCATCTACCACTACTTACACCTAAATCATCCATATTGTTGAGTCATATCAAATTGCAGTTTTTATATGTATGCATGTTTTTTGTATATGCTTTATACCAGTGGTTGTTAACTGGCTGTGGGTGGTTTTGCACACAATGGGACATCTGGAAATATCTGGAGACAGATTTGGTTGTTACACCTGGAGAAAGAGGTGGTACTAACATCTAGGTAGGTAGAGGTCAGAGATGCTGCTAAACATCCTGCAATGCACAGAACAGCCCCCATAGCCAAGAATCCAGTCCTAAATGTCAATACTGGCAAATTTTAGAATCCCTGGTTTTTACTGAAGCAGAACTGTTCATGCCCTTTCTGTCTTCTAGAATGCTACTTTCTACCATCTGCACCTGCTGGCCCATATCAAAATGCTTCCTCTACTTCAAGCTTTTCCTAACAGAGAGATGCTTTCTTGAACCTCCACTTTAAGACTTTCCAAACACTTCTCTGAATTATCATCAGTGTCCTTATTCAATGCTGTACACTTCTTGAGGGCAAAGACTTACTTCTTACTTATTTTTGTACCTTCCTCAGATCCTAGTAAGTTAACTAAAGTACAAAGAAGAACATGAGAAAGGATATAACACCAAAGACAGTGTACCATCCCTGTCAGAGTATAAAGAAAGAAAGATTAATTCAGATTGAGGAACTTTTCCTAGGAGATGGCATTGGACCAAGTCTGGCTATTATTATAAAATTAACTATTTGACATTAAATATCCACCATTTAATAATTACATGTGAGAATACTTTAATTTAAGCTCTCAATTTCTGTGAGTATTGGGGGCTCTTTAAGTCTACTATGTACTTATCATGCTGGTAAATCCTGAGGCCCTAGATTCTATAAGATTAAGGAGCACACCAAAATTACAGAGCACACGATTCTAGAAACCTGCATCTGTTAGTGATAAATGGCATTGTCTAGCTGGGGACTATTGAAGTCTACAGTATTGCATATGTTACAATGGTTGTGAAATAGCTTCTATTTCCATATATCTTGAAGGTAGAACCTTTCATGGCTTAAGTTACCATATAGGATGGTCAGCAGCATTCATTTACATAATTTTGGCAGTTAACAATAGTTCTTATAGTTCCCAAAATTGCCTTCACTGTGCTTTCTGGACACACCTTCTTTCAAAAAATCCCGTGTCTTTTATGAGTTTCTCAACAGAGACTGAGGGGAGGGAGTGCCATGTTCAACACTGGTCAGAAACGTTCTGACTCAAACAGATTAGTATTTCCTGGAAAGCACCTGTTTCCCAAGCTAGACAGCAGTGTCATCCTTCACTCCCACATCTGACAGACTCCCAGATGTGTGAGCCCTGCTCTGTTCATGACAGATCTCACCACCTCTCTTCTACAATTCAGTTCTAGAGTGCAGCCACAATGAACATTAAAGAATCTCATTTGGATCAAGTTACTCCTTTGATTGAAAATTTTCCAAGATTCTCCATTGCTTTCCAACCACTATGCTGGATAATAACTCCAGTACTAATTCATTTCCTACTCCCATCCAAGCATTTCTCTTTCTGTCTTCTCTTCCACAATACCCAGTGGTACCCTTTGGCCATAGTGAAGCAAAATCAAAGATTCAAGAAACTACTGAATCTATGCAGATGTTTCTAACTGTAGTAGTGGAGTAGAAAGATTTGGAGACACATTTGAAGTGCAAGTTTTTCTGATTACAAACCCTTGATAAGACTGGGACTGAGGGAAAGGATGATATGCTGCAGGGTGTACATAAGTATCTGGAATAACTGAGGGAAGTGTGAAGTGAGTGAAGTCCAGTGTACAGTGATAATGGTAAGAGGAACCAGAGAGCAGAATTGAGATAACCTGCCACAAGTTGTCCTTAAATTAATTCATTGCCTTGGGATAACCTGTTCTCCATTAGTCAGTCCATTACTCCTGGGTACATTTGGGGCCCTAATAGAGTGTGGGAGAGTTTGTGAGGATTCAGACTTTAAGGGAAAGCTGTGCTCATGTGTGGAAGTTGAATAGAACAAAATCAGTAGAGAGTCTCTCTATACATTTATGATAGATAAGGATCTAGTTCTTAGCTTTCATCATTCCTTTTGCTTCCAATCACCCATCTTCTTTAGTTATAATATAATTTGGGGTAAAGTCAGTATTTAATATTAACATGCTTATGTTCATTGTGCAAAGACTATTCAGAACTGAGTATTGTGGTATATTTTGATATATTTTTTTAAGCTTTTTCCTGAGGTTAATAATCTTCTTGTTTTTCATTTTTCAGTTTCATTATACCTATTAATTTTTCCCACTTTCCAATAACCTCTCAGTGTGTTTTCCACAAGGTCATAATTAAAAACCAAACCGAACTCACTGCCATCGAGTCAATTCTGACTCATTGCGACCCCCTTTAGGTTTCCCAGGCAGTAATTCTTTGCAGAAGTAGATTGCCCGGTCTTCCTTTTGAGTAGCACCTGGTGGGTTTGAACCAATAGTGTTAGCAGTCAAATGCCTTAGGCATTACACCACCAGAGCTCCTTACAAGGTCAATAGCATCAGTTAGCCAAATGGCTTGATTTTTTTTTCACAGAGGCAACCCTTCTGCAAACCTCCATTTACCTTTGTGGGATGAGTGCACAGGTCTTCTTCTGGAACTTCCATTTACTTTCATCCTTGAGATTCCCTCTGCCTTTTTTTTTTTTTTTTTCAGTTCCTTAGTTAGTGGGACACATCCTTCAACTGTTTCATCAGGATGTAATAATGTTACAGAGTCAGAGAGCACCATGATGACAGCGTCTACATGCTGTCCCTGAAGTCGCATGGCTCCCTTTTGGACCAGTTGCCCTCTATGCCTACTACCTGAAGATTTTCATTATCCTGGAGACCTTCTTTGCTTTTCTTTTATGTTGGACTTCCTTTTTTCTACATCATGTAACTTTTTGTTGGCTCATTCTTTGGGTGGAGAATATCCTCCAATAACTTCCTGAAAAGGATACAGGGAAGGGAGTTGTGTTGTTGTATAGGAGAATTTGCATGTGTGCAAATGTTTTATTCTGTCCTCAGATTTGATTGGTAGATGTGGCTTAGCATTCTAATGGGAAATTATTTGTCTTCATAATCTCCAAGGTATCACTCCATTGTTTTCTGTGTTCCACTGTTCTTATTAAGAAGTCCTTGATATGTCATATGTAAATTATCTTTTTCCTCTCTGAACATTTGAAAGAGCTCTTTCTCCTGAGTGTTATGGAATTCCATTTTGATTGGCTGTCTGGTAATTGCTGGTCATCTATGACTAAGAATGGGGACTCGAAAAATGATCATAGCTCTGATTGCATGGGTAGGCATTGTCAACTTTAAGCTTACTGTAGGGTTGACAGTTGTCATTATCTTCAGATATTTCCTCTTGCACTGGTTAGAGTCTCAGACAAGACTTACAACTTCTTGCCTAGATGTTAAAGATCTGGCTGCCAGTACTCTGGGGAAAGTGGGTCAAGAAGGAAATGGATTTCTGCAGTGACACCAGCTTGGAGTAGGGTACATTTGACCCACAGGCCAAAGATCCTCTGTATTACCCCTTACAAAGAATAATGCTCATGACTGCTGCCCAGATGGAGGAGAGGCAGCCACACAGAGTCCTGGGGTATGAGAGGGAATCTAAGGGTTTAGCTGCCTCTCCAACAGCCTTTTCCAAAACTCCTTATTTGAGCCTCCTCCTTGCACCCTCAGTTTCAGAGGTGCCTGAGGCTGCCTGACTCTGAGACTTTTCAGGATTCTATGGTGTAAACTGGGTTGGTTCTCAGCTAATTGAGGAGTTAGATTTCTCAGATCGGCTAAGTTGGGCACCAGTTTTCTGCTTTCTACATTTGTGTTGCTAATGTCTCCTTTCCTGTTCTTCCCATCCCTGTGGATTCATGTGGTTTTTTAAAAAAACTACTCATTGTTATTGTTTTCTCTCTTATTCTTCCTATTCTTGTGGTTCTTGTCACTCTTGTGGGTTTATGTGCTCTTAGAAAATTGCTTTATTATAGTTTTAGAGAAGCTTTTTTGATTATATATCTAAGAAATGAATAACTGGGTTATATGGTAGTTTAGTTTTTAGTTTTTTGAGTAACTGCCACACTCTTTTTCACAATGACTGTATAATTTTGCTTTCCCACTAATAATAGATAAGGGTCCCAATTTACCCACATCTTTGCCAACATTTGTCTTTTTTTAAAACAAATCTTAGCCATCTTGTTGTGTTGTTGTTGTTATGTGCCTTCAAGTCGGACCCAACTCATAGCGACCCCTCCTTGGGTTTCCGAGGCAGTATCACTACGGAAGTAGATTGCCTAAACTTCCTTCTGAGGAGTGGCTGGTGAGTTTGAACTGCCAGCCTTCTAGTTAACCATCAAGTGCTTTAGATATTATGCTACCAGAGCTCCGTTAGCCATCCTATTGGAAGTGAATTGTATCTTATCTCATTGTGGTTTTCATTTCCATCTCTCTCATGGATAATTAAGGAGCTCTGGTAAGACAGTGGTTAAAGCATTTGACTGCTAACCAAAGCTTGATGGTTTGAACCTACCAGGACAAAGATGAGGCAGTCTGCTTCCATAACTTTGGAATTTACAACCTTGAAAACTCCATGGGGCTGTCCTCCGCTGTACTATAGGGTCATTACTAGTTGTGATCAACTCAATGGCAGTGGGGTTTTGATTGGGATAGCTAATTATATTAAGCATCTTTTCATGTGTTTGATAGCCATTTGAATGTCTTCTTTGATGAAATATCTATTTAAGACTTTTGCTCATTTTATAATTGAGTTATTTGTCTTCTTTGTTAATTTGTTGAAGTTTTGTATATATTTTGGTTATTAGATTCTTGGATATATAGTTTCTGAAAATATCCTAGTTAGTGACTTGTCTTTTCACTTTTTGGGTAAAGTCTTTTGATGAATAAAATTTTTTAATTTTTATGCACTCTCATTTATTTATTTTGTCTTTTGCTATTTGTTTTGTTATTATATTAGAAAATGCATTGTTAAAAACTAGACCCAACAGTTTTGACCCTGCATTTTATTCTAAGAGTTTTATGGTTTTTGCTTTTACATTTAGGTCTTTAATAATTTTGGATTTGTTTTTGTACATGGTATAAGGCATGGATGCTGCTTCATTCTTACTGCATGTGGAAATTCCATTTTCCCATTATCATTTATTGAAGCAACTTCTTTCCCCATCAAATGGACTTAGCAGCCTTGTCAAAAATGAGTTGCCCATTGACATATGGATTTATTTCTGGATTCTCAATTCTATTCCCTTGGTCTATGGTTTGGTTCTCTAGTGCCACTCTAACAGAAAATACCCCAAGTGGGTGGTCTTAACAAACAAGATTTTGTTCTCTTACAGTTCAGAAGGCTAGAAGTCCAAGTTCAAAGTGCTAGTTCTAGGGGCTGGGTGAAAGCTCCTCAACCTTGGGCTTCAGCTCTGCCTCTTGCTCCCAGCCCACTGAAGCTGGAGGCTTCTCTTAACTCAGACAGCTGCTGGCTGCTGAGGCTGACAAACCCAAGGTCAACAAGTAAAATGGCACAGTCCCCAAAATATCAAGCAACACATCAGGCCACTCATTCAAGTCCAGAAACAGTCCTAAGATTGTCACGCAATCATGGCAGGCTGCTGAATGAAGACTCAGCTACACGCAAGGTCTAAGTATACAAAATAAAACTGCAAAGACCTTTCTCAAAGCTTTTTTTTTTTAATATACTGGAAGCAAATGGCATCCCTAAGGCAGCTACTCAGCTTCTCATTGCAGATTCCACTGTGGAGTTGATTACCAGTCTCATCATGGGGAATAACAACATCCAGCTGCCCAGCCACTCAAAACCAGGCCCAGCAAAGTTGCCACACACCTTAACTTCCACAGTCTGTGCGTCTATTTTATACCAGTACCAGGTTGTTTTGATTACTGTAGTTGTAAATTATATTTTAAAATAAGAAAGTGTGAATCCTCCTGCTTTGTTTTTTTCTTTTGTCAGTGCCTTAGCTATTTTGGGCCGCTTACCATTCTACATGAGGAGTCAGCTGCAGGGATCCAGGTGAAGAGAGATAACCCAGGCCATACCCCATAAGCAGCAAGGTGGGAAAGCAGGTAAAAGACAGAAAAGGCCAAGGGGACTGGGTCAGAGCGAGAAGTCAGCCGCAGGCCTCCAGGTGAGGAGAGGGAAACCAGGCTTGTCCCACAAGAGGCAAGGTGGGAAAGCAGGGAAAGGACAGAAAAGGCCAAGGGGACCAGGTCAGAGCGAGGAGTCAGCTGCGGGGTTCCAGGTAAGGGTGGTTGGAGAGGTTTCCAATAGCTAAGGGAGACAAACTTGTCTGTTGGTTTGTCCTACTGTGGTGACATGTTGCTGTGAGTCTTGAGGCTGTGCCACTGGTGTTTCAAACCCAGTGGGGTGCACATGGTACACAGGTATCAGCCTGGCTTGCAGACTGAGACAGCCTAGGAAGAAGGAGGAGGCCATCCACTTCTCAAAGAATTGGCTAGGGAAAACCTTATGAATAGCAGAGAAGAACTGTCTGATACATTACTGTGCAACTTTAGGAATAGTCCAGAAACATTGTCTAATACAGAGGAGGAAGATGAGTCACTTAGCTTAGAAAGCTCTCAAAATAGGACTGGGAAAGAGCTGCACTATCAGAGTAAAACCAGCCTTACCCATATGGATAAGGTAAAGATTTCAAGACATCCATTTGCTGACGTGGCATGACTCAAATTGAGGAGAAACAGCGGCAAACATCCAATAATAATCAGAACATGGAATGTATGAAGTATGTATCTAGGAAAACTGGGAGTTGTCAAAAAAAAATGAAATGAAATGCATAAAGATTGATATCCTAGGCATTAGTGAGCTGAAATGGACTGGTTTTGGCCATTTTGAATCAGACAACCACATGATCTACTATGCCAGGAATAACAGTTTAAAGAAGAATGGCATGGCATTCATCATCACAAAGGATGTTTCAAGATCTGTCCTGAAGTACAATGCTGTCAGTGATAGGATAATATC
>NW_006921614.1:13473194-13501387 GCF_000298275.1 Orycteropus afer afer
TCTCACCTACTTTGGTCATGTTGTCAGAAGGGACCATTCTCTGGAGAAGGATGTCATGCTTGGTAAAGTGGAGGGTTGACGAAAGAGGGGAAGGCCTTCAATTAGATGGATTGACACAGTGGCTGCGACAATGGGCTCAAATATAGCAAGGATCACAGGGCTGGCGCAGGATGGGGCGGTGTTTTGCTCTGCTGTGCATGGGGTGGCTGAGAGTCGGAAACAACTCAACGGCACCTAATAACAACAACCATTCTACACAAAGTTGAGGATAAGTTTTTCTATTTCTGTAAAGAAGGCTGTTGGGATTTTGATAGAGATTGTGTTGAATATGTAGTTCACTTGGGGTAGTATTGATATTTTAACAATATTAAGTCTTCCAGTTCATGAACAGGCAACATCTTTCCACTTATTTATGCTGTCTTTAATCTCTCTCAGCAGTGTTATATAATATTGTATTAGTCTTTCATATCCTTGATTATATTTATTCCTAAGTGAAAATTCTCTTAGTTGGGAATCATCTCCCTAATTTCTCTTTCATATTTCTCATCAGTGGTGTATAGAAACCTAACTGATTTTTGTTTGTTGACCTTGTATCCTGCAAGTTTGTGAAATTCTCACAGCTCTAGAAAATTTCAGAATAATGTTTTCAAGGTTCATCCATATTACAGCATGTATTAGAACTTCATTTCTCTTTATGGCTGAATCACATTTCATTGAATGGTTATATCACGTTTTGTTTATCCCTTTATCTGTCGATAGGCAGTTAAGTGATTTCTCATTCATGTTTGTATCTCTAACACTTACACACTAAATCTTTTTTAAATAAGCAAGGGAGGAAATAAATAAATGAGTGAATGAATACAATTAGGTAACCATATCCAGTTACCAAATATGGATTTAAATTGAGACATTTTGCTGTGAAGTGGGAGATTCTGACATGACATACTAATTTCCTACCTCTTTCTTCTACACTTGATTCAAAGGAAACCTGTGTATATCTTTCTTCAGTGAATCCTTAGCATTTGTAAAAACTCAGAGAGAACTAAACTGAATGTCATGGCAGTTTTATTAAATGCAAGGAGACTAGAGAAATTAGCTGTTTTTAGCTAAGATTTGTTTACTGAAAGAAGTAAGATCTCAAGTTAAATTGTCTGTAGTCATAACCAACTGTTATTCTTTTTTTAATAAGCTGTTTTTTGTTTGCAGGCAAAATCATTTTCAAGATGATTAGATTGATTTTCAAGATGATTTACATGTTATTTTAGTGCAAAAAAATTGTAATATAACAAATTATGTATCAAAATAACTGTGATATTAATCTTTACTTTTGCCATCATGGTCAAGTTACTGTCACATGGACAGTGGCTGATACATGATAATGGTAGGAATTGGATTAGATGACTCAGAAGTTCCTTTCCAGTATTATGATGCTATGTGGAACAAAATTTATTATCCACAAGTGATCTAATCTTAGGGCTAAAAAAGAAATTGTCACCCAGCTCCATTTATTTATTTGTTTCAACCAAACAAGAACAAAGACCCTGAGAGGTAAATCACAGAATGAATATTTTGGCACACCTGGTTTTATAGGCTGGAGGAAAAAACATTGGGCAGGTCCCAACACAGTGAAGCAATCTCAGCCAACTATGAAAATACCCAAAGTCAGTGAGAAAAATCTTTTGTTTTAGTAGAAAAGTTATTACATACAAGGTTTTTAATATTGATAGCAGAACATCTTCTATGTGCCAAGTCTTTTACATTTATTATTTTGAATCCTTTCTAAGTCTCCATGTTGGTATTATTGTCTCAGTTTTACAAATAAAGAGACTGGGGCTCAATGTGTAGATAAAGTGAACCAAGACTTGAAAACATACTTGAATCCAAAGCCCATGATCCCTCTGCTGTCCCTCTTCACCTCTTGGTGAGTGACTGTGATACCAGGGGGTGGGTGCAGTGACAGGCAGATGAGTACAGAGAGAAGAGGAACAGATATAAGAGGGGATAGTAGCCAACCCAGGGGCTCCTTTTGATTGCAGTCTCAAAAATTATAGAGTAGAAGGATGTTCCCATCAGAATTTTACAATCATTCAATTCAAAGACCTTCTGCCTAGTTACCATTTCAAAATAAATTTGGAGTATTTTTTTTCAATAGGAAATTAGAATTTCCAAGGTACCAATAAATGCTTCCCAATGGGTAGGTGAGGGTGTGAGATCTGCCCCACACCCTGGCCTTTGTCTCCACTCTTCCTGGCAGTTTCACAATGGACATGACTCTGACTGGTTCTGAGTCATAGATTTCATAATAGTGCCACTCCTTAGTAAATTCTACCTATTTCAGCTTCTAGCCCACTTAGCCCTTAGTGTTTTGTCAGAACACTTCATTCCATGTTACTGAAACCCAGTTTAAACTGGATTAAGCATAAAGAAAAGGGGGATTGTCTCAAGTTTCAATACCATGAAAATGGGAGAGTTCTGCTAGCCTTAGAAACATGTATAACTGAGGCTCAACTACCTCCAGGGTCTCTCCTTCTCTTGACTGGTTTCTTTTCCTGTGTCAGCTTTATTTCCTCATACTGGCTTTCTTCACATAGTGGGAAACACATTCTTACTTCTCTAAGTTTCATGACCAATGAAGAAGCAAGTATTTCTCTCTGTGGTCCCAGGTTCAACTATTCCAGGAAACAACTTGGGTCAAGTACCTATACTTGATGAGAATCAAAATGAGTCAACTTGGTATAATTTTCCCCTGGGCACAGGGTGAGGAGGACTAGGCCTGTGAGGCATTCAGCACAGTGCCTAAGGCACTTGACTGCTAACTAGAAGGCTGACGGTTCAAACCCATCAGTCACTCCTCAGAAGGAAGTTTGGGCAATCCTACTTCTGTAGTGATACAGCCTCGGAAACCCAAGGAGGGGTCGCTGTGAGTCAGGGCCGACTCAAGGGCACTTAACAACAACAACAACATGCATGCATGTCACATGCTTTGAGCAGAGAAAGCACATGCCCCTGACAAAAAAAGGAACCTAGATGTCCACCATAACTGTCCAAGAAAAACTTTGACAATGCATTCCTGTTCATTGTCAGTGACAGTGGTCACACCATTTGATATTAAAGCAGTAGCTGTGGTAGCATAGTGCCTAAGGCATTTGACTGCTAACCAGAAGGCTGGCGGTTTAAACTCAACAGCCACTCCTCGGAAGGAAGGTTGGGCTTTCTACTTCCACAGTGATACCACCTTGGAAACCCAAGGAGGGGTCACTATGAGTTGGGTACGACTCAACAGCAGTGTGTTTTAGTTATCCATATTGCAACCTGTTGTAGACAAGGATTAAAATCCAATAGAAGATTTTACATGAATTTTGTGCTTAAATATTATTTAATTTGAAGTTATAATCACTATCTGATATGCATATATGGTAGTTAAGGTTATGTGTCAGCTTGACTGGGCCTAGTTTTGAGTGGCTGGGCAGCTGGACGTACTTAGTCCTCATGGTGAGATTGGTAATTACCTCCATGCTGGAATCTACTGGAGTAGCTGAGTAGCTGCTTTCAGGATGTGGGCTGCTTCCAGTATATAAGAAGAAACTTTGAGGAAGGTATCCAGTTTTTGGCACACTTGAATCCTGCATGTAGCTGAGTTGTTATTCAGCAGCCTGCCCTACTGCCTGTCAATCTTGGAATTCTTAATGGACTTGAATCAATGTCATGCCATGTGGTTTGGTAATATAGGACTGTGCCTTTTTACTTGTCAACCTTGGGTTTCTCTGCCTCAGCAGCCAGCAGCTGCCTGAGTGAAGAAAGCCTCCAGCTTCAGTGAGCTTCAGAGGCAGAGCTGAAGCTCAAAGTCAAAGGGCTTTCACCCACCCCCTAGAGCCTGGCACTTTGAACTTGGACTTCTAGCCTCCAAAATTGTAAGAGAATAAACTCCTGTTTGTTAAAGCCACTCATTTGTGGTATATTTTCTGTTAAGAGTAGCACAAATTATCCAGAACAGCGTATCTTTAAATCTTAACAAATCTTTATTTAAAGGTATCCTTTTGGAGTTGGAGCAAAGTGGTGGCACAAACAGCTGTGCACTCCTGTTCCCCTACAATAAATCAAGGGGGGAAGTGAAAGTTGGTGTAATCGACCATCTCAGAACTCTGTACATCAAAGGGTAAGATAATTAGTGTGAACATTAAACCAAGAAAAAGACAATTTATAAAAGATAGGAAAGCATAGGTTATACACTTTTGTGCTCCTGATGCCCTTTCCTAGTCCAGCACAATCATCTTGAGGCAGCTATTATACATGGCACCCCCATGCAGAGAGTCTAGTGGTGAATCAGTGACAGCTGACACTCCCTGGTATGGGTTCTAGTGGTGGATCTGCAACAGCTGGTGCTCCCAGGTGAGTGTGTGGGGTGTAGTGGTGAGCTGGTGACAGATGGGCTCCCAGGCAGGGAGTCTACAGTGAATTGCTAACACCTGATATTCCCAGGTGAGGAGTATAGTAGTGAATCAATGACAGCTGGGCCCCAGGAAGGGAGTCTTGTGCTGGAGTAGAACAGCTAGCACCCCTAAGCAGGGAGATTATGATAAAGCAACCACAGCAGGTACACCAAGCCAGGTGTTGGAGTAACGCAGCCAGTGCCCTAAGGCAGAAGTCTGGTGGTATAGCAGTGACAGCTAGAATCACTAGGTGAGGAGCCTACTGCTGAAGTGAACTGTAGCCTTCAACAATTTAATATAATAACAATAATAATAAAGAAGACCAAACCCTAGAGAAGGAAAAGGAGTTAATCTCCAAAGTTAACACAGTATAATAATTAGATGTCCCAGTTTCAACAAAAAATATCACAAGTGATATGAAGAAACAGGAATGGCCCATGCAAAAGATAAAAATAAACTGACAGAAATTGTCCCTGAGAAAGGACCGATAAGGTTGGGCAATCCTACGTCTGTAGTGATACTGCCTCGGAAACCCAAGGAGGGGTCACTATGAGTCGGGGACAACTCGACGGCACATAACATAACATAACAGACAAAGACTTTAAAAAAACAGTACTAAATATGCTCAAAGAGTTAAAGGAAGACACAAAGACCTAAAAGGAATCAGGAAACCAATTCAAGAACAAAACAAGTATTTCAACAAAAAAATAACAAAGTGAAGTTTGTTTATAAAAAACAAATTTTGGAGCTGAAAAGTACAACAAGAAAAATGAAAAACGTACTAGAATGGCTCAGAAGCAGCTTTGAACTGACAGAAGGATCAGTGAACCTGAAGATCACAAAAATTGAGATTATCAAGTCTGGGGAGAAAAAAGAATAAAGGAATAAGAAAAGTGAACAGTGCCTAAGGGACCTGTGGGACACCATCAATTGGATTAATATGCACATTATGAGAATAACAAAAGAAGAGAAAAATAAATGAATAGAAAGAATAATTGAAAAAAACTATAGCTGAAAATTTCTCAAATTTGAGGGAAGACATGAAGCTAAACATCCAAGAAACTCAATGAATTCTATTGTTGCTGTTGCGAGGTGCCGTTGAGTAGACTCTGACTCATAGAGACACTATGTACCACAGAACTTAATACGCCCCAGTCGTGCGCCATCCTTACAATCCTTGCACTTCCTTGCAGCCACTGTGTCAATTCATCTTGCTGAGGGTCTTTTCCCTTTTCACTGACCTTCTACTTTACCATGCATAATATCCTTCTCCAGGAAATGGCCCCTTCTGACAACATGACTAAAGCAGGTGAGACGAAGACTGGCCATTCTCGCTTCCAAGGAGCATTCTGGCTATACTTCCTCCAGGACAGATTTGTTTGTTTTTCTGGCAGTCCATGGTATTTTCAGTATTCTTCACCAACACCATAATTCAAAGGCATCAACTCTTCTTCAATCTTTTTTATTCATTGTCCAGCTTTCACGTGCATATAAGGCAATTGAAAATGCCATGGCTTGCATTAGGCGCACCTTAGTCTTCAAAGTGACATCTTTACTTCTTAACACTTCATTTGTTGAAACATCTCAATGGATATTCTGCCAATTCCTGGAGCCTTGTTTTTCACCAGTTCCTTCAGTGCAGATTGGACTTCTTCTTTCAATACCATTCGTTCTTGATCATATGCTACTTCCTGGAATAGTTGAACATCGATCCATTCTTTTTTGGTACAGGGACTCTGTATTTCTTCCATCTTCTTTTGATGCTTCCTGCATCATTCAATATTTTGCCCTTAGAATCATTCAATACTGCAATTTGAGGCTTGAGTTTTTTCTTCATTTCTTTCAGCTTGAAAAATACCAAAAGTGTTCTTCCCTTTTGGTTTTCTAACTCCAGGTCTTTGCATATTTCATTATAATACTTTGCTTTGTCTTCTCCAGCTGCCCTTTGAAATCTTCTGTTCAGCTCTTTTATATCATTTCTTCCATTTACTTTAGCAACTCTCTGTTCAAGAGCAAAGTTTCACAGTCTCTTCCAACATCAATTTTTGGTCTTTTATTCCTTTCTTTTCTTTTTAAAGGGGGATCACTATGAGTTGGAATTGACTCGATGACAATGAGTTTGTTTTGTTTTTGTTTTTGTTTTTGCTTTCTTCGTGTATGATTGTGATAGTTGGGGTTGTATGTCAACTTGCCTGGACCATGATTCTGAGTAGTTTAAGCAGTTGTGATGTGGTTATTCCCATGATGAGATCAGATGTACATGTTTTGAGCAGCTGATCCATTGAAAGGGGGTTTCCCTAGGGGTGTGGCCTGCTTCCAATATATATATGGACATCCTGGAAAAAGTATTCTGTGGATCTGGACCCTGTTGTGCTGCCTACAGCTGTCCGTGGTGTATATATGTGTGTGTATGTGTGTGTGTGTGTGTGTGTGTATATATATATATATATATAAAATATGGCACCCAGGTGGTGCAATATTTAAAGAGCTCAGCTGTTAACCAAAAATGTCAGTGGTTTGAACCTGCCAGCTGCTCCATGGAAGAAAGATGTGGCAATCTGATTCTGTAAAGATTTACAAACCTGGTAAAGCTATGGGGCAATTCTACTCTATCCTATAGGGTAGGTAGTTACAAGTTGGAATTGACTTGATGGCAGTGGGTTGGGTTTTTATATTTGTGTATATATAGGAGCTCTGGTGGTGCAGGATTAAAGCATTTGGCTGCTAACCAAAAGTCAGTGGTTCAAAACCACCAGCCACTCTATGGAAGAAAGGTAAGACAGTCTGCTTCCATAAAGATTTACAGCCTTGGAAACTCAGTGGGGGTCACCATGAGTCAGAATCAGCTCAACAGCAGTGAGTTTGACAATTGATAGAATACTTTTACCTATTTTATCTTGATTCTCCTAAGAAACTCTCAATGTAAAAGTAGGCCTGAAAAACAGTAATGAAAATGGCCCTGCAGACATTATGATCACCCCTTCATTGCTGAGAAAATTGAGATCTGATTGAGTTAAGTGACTTGCCAGAGATTGGATAATGCCTCTGTCTCAAAATCAAGTTGTCCCAACAGCTTGAAAGATGTAGAATGTGCATTTAATGATTTATCAGCAAAATGGGGAGTTTGCTTTAAGAGGCTTTAATTGTGTGGATAACAACTACATATCTTCAAACTGAATGAGCTTGTACAGATTATTGCAACCCACACTCCTTTAAGTAATAAGGAGACTGAGGTTTACAGTTCTATGATTCTAGAAGCTGTCCAAACCTGTTTTATGACTTGTCACCTTAAGCATGGTTAAATACATTTTTATTCTATTTATTAAAATATTATAGAAAGGTAAAAACAAAAAACAAAACCAAACTCATTACCATGAAGTTGATTCCAACTCATAGAGACCCTCACTGGGTTTCCAAGGCTGTAAATCTTTATGGAAGCAGACTGCCTCATCTTTTTTCTATAGAGCAGCTAGTGGTTTTGAACCGTTGACATTTTGGTTAGCAGCCAAATGCCTTAACCATTACACCACCAGAGCTTATAGAAAGGTAAAGAAGCACTGAATTTGCAAACATAAAGATATAGCACAAGGGACGTGGGTCCTAATATCAATACAGAAGTAGAACATTCATGCTATAATGTAAACTGCACCAATCATTCCCAGTCATTCCATGGAAGCTCAGGTGCCAGACCATGGAACACGACCTCAAGATATGGCCAATCCATTGATCTGAACAGAGAAAGTCACTCCTACACCACCTGAGACAGGGAGAGGTCTACTCTTAAACATCACCTTCTAGCTTCTCTAGCGAGTAAAGTCAATAAAACAAAACCTTGCTGAAAACCTGCTATGAACCCAACATTGCAGGGTAATGCCACTGTTGCTATGCTTGCCTTTGGAAGGCTTGTGCTCTAGTGCAAAGAACACAGAGGTGCAATGCTGTCAGGGGAAGAAGCCAGTTATTCTAACTTCATAATAAGTGAACTTCACATTTTTGGTGAATCTTGGGTCAGGATTTCAAAAAACAGAAAAGAAATGTGGGATTCCAACTCAAAACTTTTCTTCTGCAGGAAACAATGCAGGCCGCCAGCTGGCTGCGTAACTTTCACTGGGCTTAAGGAAATAACAGATCCAGGCCATAGCAGGTTGCTCAAACTGATGGCTGAAATGTCCTGTGGCCCCTCAGAGCCAAGTGTAAGCAGAGCACTCTTTTCCTGAATCACAAGAGGCCCTCCTATATCTGCACTTGAGAGTCAAACTTCAAACATGTGTGGCCCACTGTGTTCCTGTACTTGTTTTCTTTTGCTGTAAGGTGAGGAAGTGGGAAGGGGTGGGTAGAAAATTTAAAGGCTGCGAAATGAAGCCCGTATATTTTATGCCCCAGGAAGGAACCAAGTGAGTAAGAAGGTGTATTTTCAAAATACACCAAAAGTTATTGGAGATAGGTAAGAAGCACAAAAATCTACTTGCTCAAAAATTTCTCTCTTCCCTCAGGGCCCAGCTAGCCCAGGTAGTGACTTTAGCCAAATTAGAAACAAAAAACACATCTTTCTCTAAATATTAGCCTTTACAACTCCCTCCTAGGCAGACAACCCTGAGACTGGGACCTGCACAGTCATATAGTAACCTTGTTTTCCCTACAATTTTGTGTATGGCTGACTTCAACCAGCTATACCTCGACTCAATCAGCAGCTGCTATTTGAAGAGGTCTTGAGGGAGGAAGGAGTGGAGAGAAGGGAAGCAGGCCCAGGTGTTGTGGGGATTTTGTCTAGGCCTGACAGCTTCTTAGGGCATTGAATGTCTTTGGAGCAAGGAAGGAAAATAGATGATGGATACAAGTAGAGAGGGGAAAGGACAAACATGCAATGCTACAATGGTTCTGAGAGAGACCATCTGCCACTGAAGTTTCTTTCTAGGGTACTGATGGCAGATGATACAATGTACTGTGACACTGTAGAGTTCTCAAGTAGACCAGAGACCAGAAGCTTCAGCATCAGCATCAGCATCACCTGGGAACTTATGAGAAACATAAATTCTTAGACCAAATCATAAACTCTAGCAATCTTGGCTTTAACAAGCCTCCAGTGGATTCTGATGCTCCCAAAAGTGTGAGGACCATTGGCCAAGTGGTTGAGTTTGAATACAAGCTCCACTTGCCCACTAAATCTGTGACCCTCAAGAAGTTTTGAACCTGCCTAAGTCCCTATATCTTCTTTTATGTAGAAACTGGAGATGGTCATAGTACTAGCTTGTCATTTTGGAAATTAATATACGTAGGACACTTTGCATAGTGCCTAAGGCACTTGACTGCTAACCAGAAGGCTGGCAGTTCAAACCCACCAGCCCTCCTCGGAAGGAAGGTTGGGAAATTCTACTTCTGTAGTGATACTGCCTCGGAAACCCAAGGAGGGGTCGCTATGAGTCAGGTCCAACTTGACGGCACATAACAACAACAACGGGACACTTTGTACACAAAGTAGGCAGTATGTGAATGTTTGTAACTATTGATGCTACCCGAATTTAAAGCATCACTTTTACTTGGAAGCCTGCAAACTACCACTGCCTCTAGGTCAGCCTTCCCATTCAGCTAGTCCCTCAGAGAAGTGAGGAAGGATGTGGTGTGGTGTGGGCTGGCTCACCCACACTGTCTTTATCTCCTGTACCCTACTCATCTGCTTATCTGCCTATTGACTTATGAGTGCCTACTGGGCATCAGGATCTTGAACAGGTCTCAGAACACAGGCTGGTCCCTGATCATCCACAGGGACAGATCAATGTCCAGCTAATGGCCACTTGGTTTCATTTGAAACTATGACTGCTAGAAGAGCTATGAGCCAAAGGACACAGGCTGTGAGGGCATATAAGAGAAGGAACCTGGTAGGAAGGCACCTGACCTAACAGAGGCGTCAAAGAAGGCTTCCCCACAAAAGAGTGTTTCAGCTAAGAACAGAATGAGTAATGGTGATAACTCCCTCTTTATGTGTAGGTATTCCCATCCGCCAGAACTTACATCTTTTAAATCCTTATTGTGAGTAAGTAATAACTTGGTCCCCAGTCTACAGATGAGAAAAGTGAAAAACAAAGATGGTAACCTTGGCCAAGTTCACAGAGCAGAAGTGTAGCAAAAGTAGGCTTCAAACCGAAGCAGACAGGTTTCTGAGCCAATGCCTTTACCATGCACAGTTGGTAGAGAGCTGCTGCCTGGTGGCTGGCTGGCAGGGAGGATAAGTGAGTAGTGTGAAATGGTGCTAGTAGGGTGGCAGGGAGCAGGTCATGAAGGTTGCATGGGTACGTATCTGTCCTGAGAGCAAAGAAATACCGTCCAAGTCTTGACAGTACACTATCATATATAAGTTCTCCCTCACTGGTTGGAGTGTGGAGACTGGATTTTAGGGCAGTAAGAAAGGGTGTGCAGAAGTCCAGGTAAGGGATGAGGGTGAAATAGAGTGATGGCAAAGCAGTTGGAAGGGAGTGGGTGGATCTGCTGTTCTTGTGAGGTCCTCCGAACATGTTCCACATCTAATTGTTACTAACTTAACTCTTTATTGGCCACCAATGTGAACACAACTAATATGAACGGCAAGCCCAGTGTTGTACAGCACAAACCCTATGAGTCTCCCCATTCCCACCTCTAAAAAAAAAAAAAAAACAAATTCATTGCCACTGAGTCGATTCCAACTCATAGCAACCCTCTTTGGGTTTCCAAGGTGTTAAATCTTTACAGAAGTAGATTGCCCAATCTTCCTTCCAGAGTGGCTGGTGGGTTTGGACTACCAACCTTCTGGTTAGCAGTCAAATGCCTTCCTCTGGGCCCCCACAAATCACACAGTATGAGACAAATTTGTGATGTGGAACACCATGTGGTCAGGTGGAAAAAAGCAAGCTATAAAACTGATGTATCCTGTATGTTTCCAATTTCGGTATACACACACACACACACACACACACAATTAGAAAAATACTCAAAGGATGTATCCTAGAATGTTAACTGTGGTAATCACTGAGAGGAAACGGTAAAGTTGATTTTTTTATTTTTTCTATCCCCCTTTTCCTTTTGCAGTGATGTTTTAGTATGTAGAAAAACATTTAAGTATTTTTAAAGCTGTTGATTAACCTATGAGGCTAATCACAAACGCCAGAACTCAAGCTTGGGAGGGAGTTTGCAGATGGTTCAGTTCTATCATGGCTTACGCCTGACTCCTGGTGGACAGGGATACTATGAGCAGACTTCTATTTTAAGACAGCTACGTATCTCATGAAAATTTATTTATTGACTCATTTCGTTGCTTAACATTTAGATCACATTATGTCAAACACGAAGGAAACAAAAATAAACTTAGGATGGTACCCATTTAGAAACATAGCTTATATTTTTGGTCAAGTTTTCTTTTTAATATTTTGGTAATTTTAGGAGTTCTGGTGGCATACTGCCTAAGGCATTTGACTGCTAACCAGAAGGCTGATGGTTCAAACCCACCAGCCACTCCTCGGAAGGAAGGTTGGGCAATCTACTTCCGTAGTGACACCGCCTCGGAAACCCAAGGAGGGGTTGTTATGAGTTGGATCCGACTCAACAGCAGTGTGTTGTGCTGTTTTGTTGTTTGGTAATTTTATCCATACAGGTTCTGCTCAGTTAGTATTGTTTATTTCTAGACTGCTATTGAGAATGGACAATTTTCTTGGTACATTTTATGATTAAATTAGTCCAGAAGCTACTCATTTTTGTGTATTTGTTAACATCTGGTCGATTTACTAGACTGTATTAGTTTTGCAGACTATCCTCTTTTGTTCTCAAAGTGCATAATAGTGCAAAAAAGAATTGTTTCTTGAAATAGTTTTTTCTTCTGATTTCAGAGCTGTGTCCACAGTGAATTTTCCCAGTTGTTCTTTCAGATCCACTCTTCACCCTCCTCAGCCCAGCTTTTTAACCAGGGAAATCTCTGGTTGGTGTGGCCAATGGGAGGCTGAGCAGATCAGAGCAGGACAGAGTTCAGTCTACTTACATCCTCCCACTCTGCTCCTCTCCTCTACCAAGATCGCAGTGACTGCTGTGTTCTCTCAGTTCTGCTCAAGGCCTGTCAGTCCCTGGCCCAGGCTCTCACAAGGTTCTAAATCCACTCCCTCCCCAGCCTCCTCAGCCGAGTTGTAACTCTCTCCCAAGTTGTGAGGTTGTGAGTTGCTCCGCTGGTCCCTAGTCCTCTTTACACCTTTGTAAAGAGGCAAGAAAATGGGTATCTCTTTCAGGAGAAAGGGAAAGAAGTACTAGGATGGCAACTGTGCAGAATTCCAGATGGATAGAAATGGTAGTCCCCAAGCCGGAGGACACTGCAAGGGGACACTGAATTGACAGATTACAGGATGGTTTGGTTTTTGTGGAAATTTGTACAAAATGGCTAATAGAGTTTGAAAAGAATTGGCAATGTACAAAAAATTTAGAAAATCAAGCTGATGGAAGGGCAGGGAGCTATATTTAACTTCAGGAAACATCAAAAGTACAAGAGGAATATATTATTTAGAAATATGGAGCTGCAAGAAGAAACAGCCAGAAGAAAGGAGGTATGGACAGGTGAGTACTGGATTCTTTTATAAGCCTTTTAAAACTACATGAATGAATTACTTTAATAAAATTAAAATTGACTTTCAAAAAGACACTGACTTTTCACTAAGCTGTCCAATTTTCTCACCTGTAATGATTTTTCTCTCACAGTATTTAGCTACCAAAATGTGATAGTGACAGACATAAGAACCCAGGTGGAAAAAAAGAAATTAAATGACTAAAGAGTACTTAGGAGCTCTGCTAGTGAAGTGCCTAAGGCACTTGACTGCTAACCAGAAGGCTGGAGGTGCAAACCCACCAGCCGCTCCTCGGAAGGAAGGTTGGGCAATCTACTTCTGTAGTGATACTGCCTTGGAAACCCAAGGAGGGGTCTCTATGAGTCGGGTCTTACTTGATAGCACATAACAACAAGGAGTACTTTGAAATAGTTTTATTGGCTCATAAGACCTCTGCATATAAAAAAAATACCCCAAACACTATGCAGTATTAAATCACAATTACTTTTTTATAACCAATTGAAACTACCCAGAATATACATTTTTTAAACAAACAAAAAAATCCTACAGAACTGAAATTCTGAAATGACATTATGACTTAAATACTATGACAAAATAGATAATTCCTTATAACATGAATTGCACAAAGTTGCCAGATATTTTCACAAGCATAACCAGTGCACAGAGTGCAAATGAGCACAATTCCAATGCTACACATTTAGTTGAAGTAACTGTGCCGCCACCTAAGGAACTCTTAAAATTCTGGCACAAACTGTTGTTCTGTTTTCACTCCCTAGGCGGCCAACTTCACAATCTGTTACTCTTTCTTCCTGGCCTTCTCAAAAGAGAAACACTGTGAAAGCCTAAAAGAGTCAGCAACGTCTTTGCTTAAAGAAGTCGACCCCTCGCAATTCTTCAGGCAGGTACTCCTGATCCACAGGCTCGCTGTACATAGGGTTGTACTTGTAGCCTTTGCCATATCCCAGATCCTTCATCAGCCTGGTTGGCGCATTCCTCAGGTGCAGTGGGACGGGGGGCAGAGGCCCTTGGTGGTTTCTCAAACACGCTTTGACATTGTTGTAGGCGCTGTATACCTCAATAGACTTTGGGGCTCTGGCAAAATAGACTACACACTGAGCCAGAAGTACCTACAACACAGAAAGGGAACATTTCATTAGGAAAGTATCAGAAAGTTCCTGTTTTGCAGTATGCTTTATGATACCTTTAGCTAATTCTTAAGTATTCCTCCTTGCTTTTACTAACCACTCCCCTCCCCCATCTGCCTACAGTCTGGATAATCAACTATCACAGAGAAAAGAAATTTCTATACAAAGTGAGAGGTCGAACCAGATGAGTGATTTTAGTTTGTTTTTTTTTTTTAAATTGTGATTTGGGGGAAGATTTACAGAGCAAATTCACTTTCTATACAGCAGTTCACATATACTTTGTCTCATGTCATTGACCACAGTTTACCACAATGCAACAGCTTCCCTCCCACTTCCTCCCCACAGTTACCACTTCCCAGTGTCCATCCCTCCATACTCTCCTACCCCCTGAGCTGTCTCCCTGTGCATAAGCAGCCCTTCCTTCTCCCATGACTGTTCTCTCCAATTTTAATTTTTTAACTTCAGAACTTTTTTCAATTAATTTTTTTCTTAAAACTTAATGTATAAAACAGATAAACATGAAGCTTCTCTGTTTGGAGGGAAGCTCTGTGAAGCTTTCCACTTAGCTTCCTTAACACTTCTGCCCCAGAAGCTCTGAGGCCTTTCTTTTGGACCCCAGGACTCCTAAAAACAGCTGGAAAACACAGCCTCATTGATACCTGGGGCCCGTGTCTCTCTAGTGACTTAAAATCTACCATGAGAGTGAAAAAGGGGAGCAGCTTATTCAGTGGCCCATCCATCAGTGATAAAGGGCACATATTCAAATCCACAAAGGGACAGAGCACAGGAGAAAGGGGCTGATTGCAAAGAACTGAACTGATTTACTTTACCTCACATTCAGGCATGCCTATAAAATGACAGCCTTGGTAGGCAGCAACTGCTTGTGTTAATGCAGACGGGTCTGCCAGACCTGCCATACACAGAGAGAGACAAAGGAAAATTTAAGTCACAACACAATCATTCTGACCGGTGCATGTGCTTTCAGGATGAAAGGCAATCACTGCATATAGACTTCACTGACCTCACACAATTCCATTTTGCACAATGGCTTGGCTTTTCTCTGATCTCATGAATTTATTCAGGAACTATTTACTGAGTGGTTACTATGTATAAGGGATGGTGCTAATGGCTTCCTTGTGGATAAAACCTCTATATCTAGTAGGACAAATAGGAGAGTAGGTACAACAAACATAAGGAGCAAAGGTCATGAAGATGTTCACAAGGATGAATACCATTTACTAAGACCAATGGAAAGCACAGTTTTTCTGATCTTTCTCACTAAATAGTGTCCAGAATCTTGCATTGCTGTCTCAGGAGCTGCCCAGTGAAAATCCAAACACCTGACTACAGAGCAAATTAAAAATCTTCTGCTTTTAGCTCAATACTCTGAATACCAAAAGAAGCAGCAGGAAATGGTGATTTTATGAACACAAACACTTAAACACACAAACATATACAAAGAAATAAACTTCTGAGTTCATACTTGCAGTGTAGTAAATTATCTGGTATGGCTTTTCTAGCCATAAGTCTTTGTAAACTCAGTGGTGGAATTTGCCTGAGGAGCTCCTGATTGTAAAAATCATCCACCTGGGGTATTTCTGTTGTGAGCAGCACAAAGTAATGTTCTGGGAAATTCGCTCTCTCAGGTGCTTAAAATTCTGATGTTAGGATTGGCTAGTTTGGCCACTCTGCCAGGTTCAAAAGGAAGCCTTCTAGAGGCAGAAGTCTCTCTGACTGCTGGCTAAGAAAGATGTGCTGTTGAAAGAGACACATGCTCCTGAGAGACACGTGCTGCTGGGAAAGAGATGCAAGAGACACGCATTGCTGAGAGAGATACCGAGGGACACACACTGCTGGGAGAGAGAAGAGACTGTTGGCTGAGAGATGGTGGGCTGAGAGAGACTGAATGTTTTTCCTGAACTTGAATTGTAACCTGGTGCTTCCCTAATAAACCCCAAATCTGTGAGTTCTGTGTGGCCACTGCAGTGAATGATCGAACCCAACAGAAAGGTGGTGAGTGGTGTGGCAGGAACAGTGGGTTTCAGGGTTGGTGAAAAGGCTGGAGGGAGGCAGCATGTCTGGCCTTGCAGGAACAGGCCTTTGGCTACTGATGGTGATTCTGTCTTCCTCTTATGCGGTTAGAGGAGGTCAGAAGATGTGGCCTCCCGGCCTCTTTAGCAGTTAGTGTCAGAAGTGGGATTCATTACAGTGGCTCCAGACTCACAGAAGCATGGGATGTTGTAAAAGAAAGAAGGAAGGGGCTTGGGCAGTGATATTTTGGATTCTTAGATGGATACTTTGGTTGGTGTTACCTATTAAAGGAGATAACTGATTCAGAGGCTAGGGCTTTTGGTTACACCCAGCCAAAGCCTAAGGCCATATACATAGAATGGGAAGGTAATCAAGGTGAAAAGATAAACCTGCAATGTCTTAAAAAGAATTATGTGTTTATCGGAATGTATTATGGGTATTGAATGTTCTCTTACCTGCTTGTACATTAGAAATGATTATGGGGTGTGGATAACAGAGAGTGTGTAAGTCTGCCTTCAGCTGATACTTGATTGGGTATATTTAAAAGGGGAAATAGAATTTTCCCAGCACAAACACAGGCTTTGTTTTAAGACGTGTGTGTAGAGAGTACTAGGAGCTTAGATAGAAAACCTGAGCCCCACCCAGTACTACTGAGGGAAGAGAGATTTGCATTTGAAGAAACGACCGGAAGAGAACAAAAAAATGACTGTTTGGTTTTTTGAATTTTGAGCAAGCATTTCAAAACAAGAAAGTCATGGTCCATTAGAGAAACCCCTCCCAAGACTGAAAGTTAAAGGAAGCCAACAAGTAGTAGGCTTATACACTACTCACTTGCGACCACCTGGGTCCACTTGAGTGGAAATGGGGAAAGTGCAGCAAAGAAGAAACGGCTGTTTGTTACTCTTTGACCTAGGCCATGGAAGCTGGGGATGAGCGGAAGGGCTGGCTAGTCTGAAGGCAAGGAGTTGTGAGCCTATGGGTGTTGAAATAGTCCCTGTGGACTGAGGATGTGCAAGAAGGTGCTGGCTGGTATGAAGGGAAAAGTGTGACTCCCAAACTTGGCAGCT
This sequence comes from Orycteropus afer afer, assembly GCF_000298275.1. NCBI lineage: Eukaryota > Metazoa > Chordata > Mammalia > Tubulidentata > Orycteropodidae > Orycteropus > Orycteropus afer. The sequence continues at coordinate 13,490,441 of NW_006921614.1, forward strand.
AGTACGGCTAGGGCTGAGCTGACCAGAACCCGACCAAATGAAGAGGAAGATGTTGGACACTGAGCTGGTGTTAAGCTGCTGCAATTTGATGGCTTGTGCTGGGCTGGACTTTGCTTGTTTATGGATGCAGATGCCCAAAGTTTCCAAGCAGAAGAGAAGATTCTTCAAAGAAAAGATCATGCTTGTCTCCTCACAGTACTGGTTTGACAGGGATGGGCAAATTAGACATTGGCTCTCTAAAATGGGGGGAGATAAAGGCATGAAGTAGCTGGCTTACATACTTTCATGGGTGTGGTTATTCTTAAACTGATGGTGAAGGGGATGTGAATTTTTGAAGTATAAAAGGGATAATGGCTAGAAAAGCCAGGGGGTGGCCTGTGCTGCAGTAAATCACCTGGTATGGCTTTTCTAGCCATAAGTCTTTGTAAACTCAGTGGTGAAATTTGCCGTGAGCAACTGAGGAGCTCCTGATTGTAAAAAATCATCCACCTGGGGTGTTTCTGTTGTGAGCAGCACAAAGTAATGTTCTAGGAAATTCGCTCTCTCTCAGGTGCTTAGAATTCTGATGTTAGGATTGGCTAGTTTGGCCACTCTGCCAGGCTCAAAAGGAGGCCTCCTAGAGGCAGAAGTCTCTCTGACTGCTGGCTAAGAAGGACGTGCTGCTGAAAGAGACACGTGCTCCTGAGAAACACATGCTGCTGGGAAAGAGACGCAAGAGACACGCATTGCTGGGAGAGATACCGAGGAACACGCACTGCTGGGAGAGAGACTGTAAGAGACAACAGAGGCTGAGAGACGGCGGGCTGAGAGAAACTGAGTGTTTTTCCTGAACTAGAATTGTAACCTGGTGCTTCCCTATAAACCCCAAATCTGTGAGTTCTGTGTGGCCACTGCAGTGAATTATCGAACCCAGCAGAAAGTTGGTGAGTAGTGCGGGAGAACGGTTCATGTCAGGGTTGGTCAAAGGGCTGAAGGGAGGCAGCATATCTGGCCTCAGAGGAATAGGCCTTGGGCTACTGATGGTGATTCTGTCTTCCTCTTGTACGGTTAGAGAAGGTCAGAAGATGTGGCCTCCTGGACCCTTTAGCAATACTTAAAAGTCTTATTTTCTCCTTACCTGTACCATATATTATCAAGAAATTCTTGGGTCCTCAAAAAGCAACATTCCCTCATCACCACCTCCCCCAATGTGGGCACCAGGTTCTGAGGCCTACCCTTCACACTCACCTATGTCCTCGCTGGCAAATCTTACAAGCCTCCTTGCCACATACAAGGGATCTTCTCCCCCTTCAAGCATGCGTGCCAGCCAGTAGAGGGAAGCGTTCTGGTCTGAGCCACGCATAGACTTATGTAGTGCAGAGATGCAGTTGTAGTGCTCTTCTCCTAGACACCACAAAGAACACCTTCAAATATCAGCAGAGACCAAGCACCCACAGAGCTCATAGGAGGAGGATCATATCTGTGTTTATTTCAACTAGCTGACTTTAAGGAATTCTGTTAAAATAAAATGGGCTCAACAAGGAAGGAAACTTTCTTTGTTGGTTACCAAAGGTAGAAGAGGAGGGGAGGGAACACTGCAAAAATAAAAATAAATAAATAAATGGACTCAGAAAGCTTGAGGACAGTAAAGTGTGAGAGAGGTTCTCAAACAGCTCAGCAGGGGAATGCAAATAAATACTAGTTTGTTGTTGTTGTTGTTATGTGCCGTTGAGTCGGACCCGACTCATAGGGACCCCTCCGTGGGTTTCTGAGGCAGTATCACTAAAGAAGTAGATTGCCCCATCTTCCTTCCGAGGAGTGGCTGGTGGGTTTGAACCACCAGCCTTCTGGTTAGCAGTCAAGTGCCTTAGGCACTATGCTACCAGAGCTCCCTACCACTAGTTTGGAGTACTGGAATATGCCTCCAAACAGTTATCTTTGGGGCTGGTAGGCTTCTCTGGGGCCTCTGCTCCCAGTGAGGGGAATATGATGCTGTTGAAGAAACTCTGTGGCTGTCCATCCTGAGTGCAAGCACAGAAAAGCGCAAGGGTAAGGAGACATTCCTCTGAATGTCACAGCACATTCACACAGTGGTGCTGTTAGGTAAAGATGAACGGAGAGTGGCTGTAATGTTCTGGTTTCTTCATGTACTCTCAGTGTCTATGAGAAGGAAAATGACCCTGGGCCTGGCAGTAGCCACTGTGATGGGGAGTCAAGTGGTGAGGGCAGCTGCTGCAGTTCACTTGTCCCTTGGTGTCATTTAAACTGCTCTCTCCCACTCCCAGTGTGGTGGGACCCAGGGCTCACACACTAACAGCTCAGCACCTCTCTCTCCTCACTAGGTCTTACCCCATATTTTTGGCCCTGGATTTACATCTAAGCAGATTAGTGAAATGTATAAAAGTATATATAAGGATTGTACATGTTTCCTACTACATTCAGTAGTGTTCTGTGGTGCACCCACCTCCTGAGAGTACATGGGGCATCCTCTTTTATTTTTATAAGTTGTTTAGAAGAAGCTCATAGTCTATGCTCATCATCAATCTAACATAAACATTAAGACTGACACCTGCTTCTATGGCATGTGAGCCCTGGTTATAAATCTTGGCAGTGAGCTCACTGGTCAGATGACACTTGTCTCAGAGTGAATGAGAGTACTTGATCAGCACTGGCCTTGGCAGAGGGCAAGGCCCACAGGACTGACTGTAGAGGTCTGAGTAACTCTAATTTCAGAGAAGAACTGGGGCAAGTATTTGGGCTCCTCTCAAAGGACAGATGGACAGAATGAGTTGTCTCCCTGCCCAGGACTTCCTCAGTTAAAATACAACACACGCCATGAAGAATGGCTGGTAAGTGTCCCAGGTGAGATTCACATAGTACTCTATCAGTCTATCCTTTGCTGTCCTCCTTTCTGAAGACGAGCATGGGGTCGGGAGGAGCACTGAGAAGTCCCCTCCAGGGTAGGCTTGGCACCCACAGATATGGAGGAAACAGAAAAAAAAACCACCTCTGGTTCACTTTGTCAAATTTAAATAAGGAGATGGACATGGGTCACTCCTTTCTCTACCTTTACTGGGGCTTAGTGCAAGCAATCTGGTATAGTGAGTAAGAGCATGGGCTCTGGAGCCAGAAAGCTTGGGTTTAGACCCCAAACTTACTAGCTGTGTGACCACGGGCAAGTTACTTATCCTTTCTATGCCTCACTCAAGCTTCTCATGTGAAAAATGAGGATAGTAAGAGTACCCCTCACACAGGATTGCGAATCTTAAATAATAAATGCCTGGAACAGGGTAAGTACTATATAAGTATTAGATACTGTTATTCTATGCTACCTTCCCTTTTTGCTTTTATTATACTGAATTATAATCTGAAATTTCACATTATTCATGTTAGAACTTGACTTCAATGCATGGTAGAGAGCTTACTTTCATTTGGAAATTTTTCACTCTGATTCAGAAACCACTGAGCTAGTTCCTGGACCCCACTGAGTAACTATATACTAGGTGACACTAAGAAAAAACAATAAAAATACCTAGGAGCAAGGGTCTTTGACTCACCAGAGTGACAAAAAGGCCCAAGAAAAATACTTTCCAGGTTTCCCAGGCAATGCTTCTACTACCCGTTTATAAAATTGCACCTGTAAGAGAACTACCCCTGTTTATAGAATGGTACCTGTAAGAGAATAATCTCTGAGACTGGACTGATGAAGGTCTGTGGAACCCCTGAGGAACAGATGTGCTATGGTGATGGGGTGGGATGTGTGACTACACATTGCAGAACGCACCCTTGCATAACATGGGGCTCTTAAGGCCTACAGTCTCAGCAGCCTCCATGGCTCCTGCTCTTTCTGGGGCAGCAAAGAGCTAGAGATGAGACCCCCATCATGCATGGCTCCCCTGGATGGGATGTGAGATTCCAGAGGTAGAAACTGAAGGCTGGACATCTCCAGTATCCTGTGTAGGGAAAAGGGCTCCAAAAGGGCCACTGGTGACTATGACAACCTGACACAGAAGCACAAGTACCCAATCCCCAGTATCAGTCAGACCAGGGTGGGAGTGTCAGTTGGCATAGTGCCCAATGCACTTGACTGCTAACCAGATGGTTGGCAGTTCAAACCCATCAGCCACTCCTCGGAAGGAAGGTTAGGCAATCTACTTCTGTAGAGATACTGCCTCAGAAACCCAAGGAGGGATTGCTATGAGTTGGAGACGACTCAACGGCACATAACAACATTATTGAGAACTTCAGTAAGTTTTTTCACATGTAAAATGGGGGTAATAATAATAGTTAACCTCATAAGGTGATTTTAAAGATCCCTGGTGGTGCAGTGATTAATTGCATAGCTGCTAACTAAAAGGTCAGAGGTTCAAACCCACTACCTACTCTGTGGGAGAAAGAGTGGCAGTCTGCTTTCATAAAGATTACAGCCTTGGAAACCCTGTGGGGGCAGTTCTACTGTGACCTACAAGGTGACTATGAGTTGGAAGAGACTTGCAACAGGTTTGGTTTGGCTGGAAAGGTTATTTTGAAATTTAAAAAAGTTAATATATGTGAAGTATTCAACAATTAAGCATTCACTGACTTTCTGGTTTTTAACTGACAGCCTGATAAAATGGGAAAGAGGAGCTCTATGTAATCTCACCAAAAGGAAGAGTCTACTATGGAGAAGGAGGAGAAAGACCCCACAAGCAATGAAGAACCCAGCGTGTGGGAAATTATTTTGCCTCTTAAAACATTATATTTTCTTCCTATCTCCAATTCTTGTTTCTAGACAAATGTAAAGCAGGGTTCTACATCTGAAATGCTTTATTTTCCAGACTTGTCAAGCATTCATATGACATTCGAAAGCATAGGAAGGGTAGTCACCCGTGCTCCTTGGGCTGTGCTAGGATAAGGGCCCAGGGCCTGTCATCATGATGCCTCGCCAAGGGGCACATTCCCATGAACAGTAGACAGGTGACCCCCAGTCTTCTCAAGAATTTTCACCCAATGTGTCTAATGTGTCCCCTCTACTAACTAACACCACATGACAAGCATCAGTTACTTTCCTAAGGCTGTGCTGTGCTTACGTATGAAGAAGCAGTGCCTGGACCAAGGTCATTTGCAAGCCCCTCCACCCCCTTCTCTCATCATCAAGAAGCATTCTGTCATCAGAAGTTTTTGGGAATACCGTAGACATGGTTCAGCCTATGTGATACACTGGAATGCTCAATTGTCAGCTTCCTTTTCTGGCATAGCTTTTAAAGGTATGGAAATCTATCTCAGTTACTGCAATATAACTCCATCCAGAATCACACAAATGCTCAAGCACCAGAAGTCCAGCCTAATCTATGTGATGCTGTCTTCATCACCCACCTCTTTTATAAAAAGATACAAATGTGCTGTGCTTAATTCTGCCAGATCACAGACCGAATAAGAGCTGGTATCACATTCGGTCTTTGTAAATGTGGTTTTATGTCAGCAGCTAAGTGCACAGGGCAAAATTAATTTTTTTATAATGCTATTGCAAAATGAAAGCGCCATGTAAACTTAATTTTTAGCTTGGATTCTAGGGGTTTAATTCTCAATTAAAATTAATAAAAATAAGTCACTTATTGTAACAGTCCTCTTATTAATTTATTGCCATTGTAAATGACCATAATAATTATTCACTAGTAAAGGAATACATAAGCTTTCAAATATTTGTGTTCTGAAAGGTAAGTTAAAAGTATCTAACTAACTTAAAAGATAAAATTTGAAGCCTGCAATTTCAAACCCCAAAATACTTCTCAATATCAGTTAGTACAGCTCCTGCTTTATGCAGTTCTTAAGAATAGTGAGGAACCAGAATTACTGATCAGATAGAGACTGGAGGAACCCCCAAGACTATGGCCCCAGGTTACCTTTCAGGCCTAGAAATGGACTGACTTCCATGGATTGGCTCTTAGCCCCAAAGTAGAAAGACCTCTATGCAGAACACCTACTCCAGAGTGATACATCCCTTAAATCAATTAGCCATGAGACATGAGAGGGCCAGCATTCACACAGAGGGAAAGCTGGACAGACAGGAATGCATAGATAAGAAGGGCACAGGGAGGGGGTAGTCATAGGGAGGAAGGAGAAAAGGGTTTTTTATGGTTGGGAGGGTAATCAGGGCCGTGAAATCAAATGTGCAAGAACTGTTGAATGTAAAATCAATCTGCTTTGTAAATTTGCACCTCAAGCACAATACAAAAGTAAAAATAATAATGAAAAAAAAAGAGTGATCAGGAAGCTAGCTCTCTGAAGTAAGGCTCTGTGTGGGTTTACTTCTACTACCCACATGGAGATCCTGGAAAGGAGGGCATGTGGACACAACTTATCCCATCAGGGTTCTACTCTTTTTACCTTTCAGTGACTTACCTGCTCGGTCATATAAAATATGGGATCGCTGTAGCCCCTCCTTCACATCGTTTTCTGTGATTAGAACTCTACTGGGAGAGTACGTCTGCCCACTTTTCTTACAAAACATCTTTCTTGAGCTTAATCTGGCCAGAACCGCCAGCTGCAGCCCATTTAGTCCAGCTCTGGCATCCCCGTCGCTAAGATAAGCCAGTGTGTCCACAGCTTTATCTTCTATGAGCACAGAGGGCCTGCAACACAACCAGCAGTGATTACTGTCACACGCACATCACACACTCTTCATCCTGGGGCACATCTTACTAGCTCACACTTCTGACAAACTACCTTAGGTTCCAGGCCTTTGCTCCTCATTCTTAACTCATGTTGTTAATATGTTATGCATTATCAAGAATGAGAACTGACCTGACCTCATGCAACACAGGAGTACTTCACTGTATGAGCACAGACACATATAAGCACATATATGTATAAGCCTGTGTTAAGGAGACACTGAATATTTTGAAAAGCCACCTTTACCACACAGTCTCTCTGAGTCTACCCTACATAAGTTGGGCAACTGCATCTTCTAGTAAAAATTCTAATTAAAAATATTAGTACCTCGTTATATATAAAGTACAGAAAACTTACGCTTCCAGACTCTGCCCAATTCTAATGAGACAGGTATGCTTATACCACTGTGTGGAAACAGGGAAGGGATAGCACCACATCAGAGTATCAGCTCTGAATGGCTCTAGAGACCTTGTAGTTTTAACTCCCGTGTCTTACAAATCAGAAATGAGGGTACCAGTTCCTTAGGGAACAGCAGCAGGTCTCTGGAATGGCAATAGACTGCTTAATGGTAGATATTAATTACTGGATGGTAACACAGAGAATAAAGAAGTCACTTGTGTTGGAATCATTCAGAAGGCTCTGCCAGAACTTGGGTGTAAGACTTGGGCTAAGTTATGTCATCTGTCTCTGAACGTCAGGACTGAGATTCTATAATCTTATTTCTAAATTCGGACTTTCATAAAGAAGGCCTAACTATGATTCTACTACTACTATGGTTAAACAAGATATCTAATGTATTTAGCTATTTAGAGGGTCTTAATAATTCTTGGCTGTGCTACTAGCTGCACATTTGTGAAGCAAAAAATAATTTTTCAAAGCTCACTCATGCCATTGCCAACCTTCAGCTGAAAATATCGGTAGCAATTGATGTCAGAACTGTCCCAATCAGCTACTTAAAATACACTACAAAGGAATCAACTGGGCTGTACTGAGGAGGGAGGGTCATGAAGGGGGCCCATCTTGTCTCTAAAAGTCAATTCAGAATTGCTTACTATACAGCCATACTACTTTCCTTGTTGAGTGACTGGAATAACACCAGTTTGTATTCCACTCACTAGAAGATTTAGTTCTAACATTTTACACACTGGCTCATCTCCTTCCCTTATTTACCCAAAGGCAAGATTTCCAGTTACTTGGTGTGCATCACCTAGCATCTAGCCTGGCTTATCTTCACTTTATAATAACTCTTTGATCAGATTTGTGACCCCTGCATGGTCCCTAGGTCATGGGCATGGGCTGAACACCAATCTTTTCCCTTCTTAAGGGAGCTCCAACTTAGCAAAGACCCAACCAGATGCTCAAAGCAGACACCAAGGCCATCTTTGAAAACCGATGGGCCACTCTTTAGTCAGATATTGTTTAACAGACTTTCTAGAAGATGATTTAGAGAAAATGACAGCAGAACACACACTAAAGAAAGTGTATAATGTAGGAACTAAAGTCAGAGGAGGGAGCACAGGCTTGCAACATAGGTGAAAAGGAATCATACACTCGTGCTTTTATTTACGCTCTATCTGTGGAGAGGGGAAGATGGAGAGAACATTGTCTGAAAATCTCAGTTCAGTTTTGGAACTCATTAAAGCAATGCTTTCGATCCCCTTGTAAAGTTTCCTACCAACAAAGGGCATTCAAGACATTTTATAAGAAAAACAAGTAAAGCAGGAGCCCTGAACAACACTACCTTAGGAACTAACTGACTGAGACCTCACCCAGACCTAGCTATCTGTTGAGCACATGTGTCATCCCTTTCTCATCACTAAGCACACTATGTCCTCAAGGGCAGAAAGCATGATGTAGTCATTCTTGTATCTCCAGTGCATGGTAGGTAATAGGCATGCAATATATGCATAACGGATGGACCAACTGCAATTGTCACACAGCCTCAGAGGGAAAAATGTATTTTAAAAAAATTCTATGAAAAGAATAAAGAAGAAAGCAAAACACATTCATATCTCTGTCATCCAGAGATAGCAACAACTAATGTATTGTTCGCTGGATTTCCCTTCTGTATCTACCCACCTATGGATCCATCAACTTTCCATCTAATTGTTTAAACAAAATTGGGACAGTGCTGGGTACAGTTTCACATCCTGCTTTTAAATAGTTTTGAAAAACAAATGAACTACTACTAAGAACTCTGAGTATTACTTAAAACTCACACACACATTATATTAAATTTAAAAGATACAAAGGAGTGGGGTGAAGACGTCACCTGTGTTACTTTAACATTACTATGTTGGTGTATACTTCTTTCTACCGATTTACCCTTTGCATATGGCACATAGTGCTCTTGGGGTAGTTAGAAGATGGGTGGTCTTACATACTTGAGTACTCCCCCATTTCCATTAGTCCTCATGCAAAGTTAGGGAGTAGGCCATATTAGTTATGAGAAAATCAGACTACTCCACAGATTTATAAAAAGCATATTGTGAATAAGCCTTTTAAATTGAGTATGTATTTTATGTGGTTGGAAAATAGAGTCTTTCCTTCAATTTTTAAACTTCTCAACAAAAGACAAGTTGTTCTAGTGTTTTCCTTTTCCATCAAGTCACAAGGAATGGGAGCACTGCCACAATACAACCAGAGCTTAGTGCTTTGAACCAAGACCCCCACTGCTCCATTCTCCTTCTTCCCCTTGGATAAGAGCCACATTACAACCCCCCACCCCCCGCCAAAAATGCAGGAGCACTTTTAAACACAAATGAATCTATCAATAACTCTATTCAAGTACAAATATCCCAAGCTTTCTGAAAGTTCACTTTGTATCAACTTTGCTTCTATGAAAGACCTATATTAGTACCTGTTTTTGCTAACCAAAAGAAATTCAAAGAGAACTTTTACTTTTACAAAAAAAGGCAAAAAGCAACACTAGCATTCAGCATTTGTTTTACACCAAGCCACTTAAAAAGCACCACACATCCTGAAAAGCGAGAGGTGTCACCAAGTTCCTTCCCCAGGAACTACACTCTGAATCTCAACAAGCAGCTGCCATAGCTTTGAACTTTGTGAACACTCTGTTGTTGCTGTTGCTGTTGTTTGCCATCGAGTCCACCCGGACTCATAGCGACCCCTCCTTGGGTTTCCGAGGCAGTATCACTACGGAAGTAGGATTGCCCAACCTTCCTTCCGAGGAGTGGCTGGTGGGTTTTGAACCGCCAGCCTTCTGGTGAGCAGTCAAGTGCCTTAGGCACTATGCTACCAGACAGTGTTATTTTAGGTTTTATGCGTTATTTGGTTATGATAGGGTAGGCTGTTTTTCGGGTCTGGGAACACTCAAATATTTTTCCCATATAAATTAATGGTAATTGCATTCCCCACCCTACCCCCCAGCTTTATGCCATTTTGGCTTATAAAAGTTTTCACAGGAATGATCTACCTTTGGATAATGAGGGAAACCTGTAATAGGAGGCAGCTGAGGGCAATCACAATGGCCATACAGATCAAACTACAAAATGGAATTTCACTATTAAGAACACTGTGCAGAATGTTGAAAAGTTTCTACCTACCACCCAATAAATCTTGAACCCCAGTTTAAGCTACCTATGGTCCAAAAGACTATTAAAATAAGATGTACTAAAATACTTTGAGACCTCAGGAGAGGGAAATAGATGAGGATACTTATGCAAAGAATGATAAAATGATATTTATATTGATATTTTTGTAAAACTCCTCAGCAAACAGTAACTGTTGCACAAAATATCCTGAAAAAGTACCCTACTCTAGAGTTTAGCATTTTTTAATTTAGGCATTGGATTTTAACGGAAAGCTTACAAAATATTTTCCATTTAGAAATAACCTCTCAAAGACAGATTAGAGTGGGAGAAAAATGTGTAACAAAACTCAAAATCATAAAAAAAGACCAAGCTTACTGGTCTCTACTGGTGAAACTCCCAAGACTGTGGCCCCAAGTCAGTCTCCAGGCCTGGAACTGAACCACTCCCGTGGCTTACCTCTCAGCCAAACAACAGGCCTATGAGCTGTATACCTGCACCAGACAGATGCACTCCTGTGAACAATCAACCATGGGAGACAGGAAAGGCAGAATTTGCACAGGAAGAAAGGCAGGGAGATAGGAATACATAGGCAAGAAGGACAGAGGAAGAGGGTAACCACAGGGAAGAAGCAGGAAGAGAGCTGTTACACTATGGGAAATGTTGTTGTTATTATGTGCTGTTGAGTCGGACCCAACTCATAGCGACCCCTCCTTGGGTTTCTGAGGCAGTATCACTACAGAAGTAGATTGCCCCATCTTCCTTC
>NW_006921614.1:13501487-13519103 GCF_000298275.1 Orycteropus afer afer
TCAAGTGCCTTAGGCACTACGCTACCAGAGCTCCCAAGGGAAATGTAACCAGTCACAAAACAAAATGTGTATGAACTGTTTGAACCACCAGCAGCTGGAAGATGGAAGGAAGGATTCTCCCCTAGAGCCTTGGGAGGGATCACAGCCTTGCTGACTTCTGGTCTAGAGAACTTGTTTTTGGACTTCTTCTGGTCTAGAGAACTATGAAAGAGTAACTTTCTGCTGTTTTAAACCACCTCGTTTATAGTACAGTCATACCTCAGATTCAGTTCCAGGTTCAGTTCCAGACCAGTGCAGTAAAACAAAAAATCACAATAAAGTGAGTCAAACGAATTCTTCAGTTTCACATTGCATATAAAAGTTATATTTTACACTACACTACAGTCTATTAAGGGAACTCTGGTAGCGTAGTGCCTAAGGCACTTGACTGCTAACCAGAAGGCTCCTTGGAAGGAAGAGGGGGCAATCTACATCCGTAGTGATACTGCTTCGAAAACCCAAGGAGGGGTCTCTATGAGTCAGGTCTGACTCGACAGTACACAACAACAACAACACAGTCTATTAAGTGTGCAACTGTATTATGAAAACTATGAAATATTGTGAGAATTAGCAAAATGTAAGAAACACAAACTGATCACTTGCTGTTGGAAAAATGGTGCCAACAGACTTGCTTGATGCAGCGAAACCACAAACATTCAATGTGTAAAAAACACAGTATTTGCAAAGCACAATAAAATGCAGTATGCCTGGTGTTTTGGAATGGCAACCCTAGGACACTTAATACAAGCTCCACGAGATCTGTGTTTCTGGCTCCCAATGTTTTTAGTGTCATCATTTTAATAATCTATACTACTGGAGAGTCGTTGGGTGGCACAAATGGTTAATGTGCTTGGCTGCTAACCAAAAGGTTGGAGGTTCAAGTCCACCCAGGGGCACCTCAGAACAAAGCCCTGACAATCTGCTTTGGGAAAATCAGCTACTGAAGACCCTGTGGCACACAGTTCTACCCTGACACACATCAAGTTGCCATGAGTTAGAGCCAACTCAACAGCAAATGATTAGATTAATGTAGCTTTAAAAAATAATAAAAATAAAACATTCTTAAAGAGAAATCATTAAAATCCATCCTATACTTGCAACTCTTTCTTGCTACCAGTACCTTCTATTGTGGTGTTTCACTATCCTTCATTTACAGTGTTAGAAAAGATTTTGAGAGGCAGGAAAAACAGAAAAAAAGAAGAGAAAAATATATAGTCATCTTGTTTGGGATTCCCCTCTCATGATGATCAGAGAAAAGCCCCAGCATCAGTGAAGTCCCTGCACCTCAGGAGATGTCCTGTGTGTCTACACAGATAGTTAGATACAGTATAGAAGCCACTCCTTCATGAACTCTTGGAACTCTGCCTCAATAGACAAATAAGAGGGCAAGTCTGGCTTCTCTGCATCTCCACAATCTTAAGCGCTGCATCTGGTCCACAAAGAACTGAATCTCCAGGGGTGTATTTTCATTTGAAGAGTCCTAAGATTTGTGAATCTACAACTCTTCAAAACAGCACATGTTGTTGTTATGTGCCGTCGAGTCAGACCCGACTCATAGTGACCCCTCCTTGGGTTTCTGAGGCAGTATCACTACAGAAGTAGATTGGCCCATCTTTCTTCTGAGGAGTGGCTGGTGGGTTTGAACCGCCAGCTTTCTGGTTAGCAGTCAAGTGTCTTAGGTGCTATGCTATCAGAGCTTGTAGTGCAGGGTAATTAAACATTAGTTTACCTTCTCATTTTCTGCAGCACAAGCTCATATTACAACAGACTCATCTGGATTTTTTTTTCCTTCTCCAAAACTAACCCAACACACAGAGAATACATGTTTCTGAACAATGTGATTAAAACGCTTAGAGGGCAAAATATACGAAAATTGCTGTTACCCACACAAACCAAGGGACTATGGCATAGGTATTTCAACCAATCACCAACTTACCCCTATCTTTCTTTTCACAATCAACCACATTACTTAAACCATCAGTCTATATTTGCTACCTCCTTTTTCCCTGCAGTCACTCCTTCCTATGCTGAAAGCTGGAGTCTAGCCTCACCATTCCACTGCCACAGTTCTGAAGACATAAATGGACAAATGCCAAATCCAATGAACACAATGCCTCTTTATCTTATTTGACCTTCCTTAAGCATTTGACTGTTGTGGAAGTCTCCTAGTTATAGCCTAAGCCAGTGTCCCTTTTTCTTCCCAGTAACAGCATCTCAACTGAGGTAGAATGCTAGTTCACAGACATCTCCCTACAGTGGGGAAGGGATGCTGTTCTTTGGCACTTCTTCCTTCCTATTTTCTGGAATGAAGAAATACTACCCAGACCTCTAGCAGCTTTCTTGGAGCATGAAGTACAGACATGTGCTGAGAGGGTGGTGGAGTAGAAAGACAAGAGCCCAGGTCTCTGATGATACAGCATCACGTCCTGTCTACCTTCAGACTCTTATATGATAAAGGAATGTCTGTCTTGTTTATCCCACAGTTAATCTGATTTGTTTCTGATACAGGCAGTCAAGCCTAACCCCAACTGATATAACAGCGTCAAGCTTGCTTTCTTTGCTCAGACTCTCCTCAAGGCCTCCCTCTGGTTTTCCTCCTACCTTCCTGGACTTTCTGCCTCCTTAGGGTCTCTTTTTTCCCACCCAATATATGCTGATGGTCCTCAATCCTGAGGCTCCTAGCTTTCATCTGCTCTCCCTGGGAGAATAATTCAAATGCATGGGCTACGAAACCACTGCCATCAAGTTGATTTCTATTCATAGTAATCCTATATTATCTCTTACATGTTGATGACTCCCAAATCTCTGTCTCAAACCTTTCTACTGCTCTCTTGAGTTCTATATCTAACTGCTTAGTGGACCTCTCCATATGAATCACCTCAAGGCCCTACAAACTGATCAAGTCCCAAACTGATTCCACATCATCTTCCACCTATACCCCCACTTTCTTTCCTCTTCCTCTCTTGTTCAAAAGTACAACTATCTGCCCTGCCACGCAGATTTGAGTTTCTCAGACCCTTCATTTTTATACCGTCATCACACCTAGAGCCCACAGATCTTACTTGTTCACTATTTCTCATAGCTGTATCCTCTGTTTCTGCTGCTCCTGCTTTTGTTCAAGTCCTTTGCACCTGTCTTCTGCATCACTCTATCAGCCTCCTATCTTCCTGCCTCCCTCTAACCAACCCTCTCCAAAGCTGCCAGCTTCTGAAAATGTAGATCTGAGCATGCTCAAAATCTTTCCATGGCTTCTCATAGCTTTTCACATCAACTGTCTTACTCTGAAGCACAAGCTCTTTTATATTCTGACCTTATCAACCATCACTCCCTTGTACGAACTATCCCACCCAGCTGTAATGAACAGATTATGTTCTTTATTACCACTTTCTTTTATAGGCTGTACCTCTTTGCCAAAATTAGCTTTCTACTTCATCCAGTTAAACTCTGCGTATCATTCTAAACTCAGTGTCAGTATCACCTCATAGAGAAAGTGAATGCCCCCCCCCCCCCCGAGGTATCCTGGAAAAAAAGACCTGGAGATCCACCTGTGAAACACCAGTCATCAAAAAACCCCGTGGAGCATAGTTCTATTCTGACAAGCAAGGAGTAGTCATGAGTTTGAATGGACTCAACAGCACTAGTGAGAGAATGGAACACATGTTGTCCAAGGATGTGAAATATTCTACTTCATGTATTCTAGATGTCTCTTCTCCCTACCCCACTGCTTCTTGTGTATATCTCTATTAGAACATGTCTCTGTAAGCGACCTGCTTGCCTATCCCTTTCTCATACCAAAAAACTCTCTAAAGGCACAGAAATACTATAGGCTCTTTCAACACTCAGCCAAGGCCTAGCAGGGCTTTCAGTTTCTACTGAATTAATGACTACAGAAGCAAAAAACAATCAAAACTTCCAAATACTTTTATTTCATTCTAGACAGAACTTATCATACACACATATAGACAGCATGGAAATTCACGATTACTCAAGTACAATCAGGATGTTATGCCAGTGTGACTAGTTTCCGAGTCTAGTCCTCCTACCCATCTCCTCTCATGCACATCCGTGAACAGTCTAGAATTTCTCTGTAATTGTTCTAGCTGCCATCTACAGTACCAGAACAGGATATAAAAATACAAAAGCAGACTCAACTTCCCAGAGAGTGAAAGCAGTTATTTAGGGTTATAAGCCCTTTCTTCCAGCAACATTAGTATAACCCAATCTGACAGTGCTGTTGCTACTGTGACTCAGAGGGTCAGTGGGCCGGCTAGAGTCTAGGACATGGAGTCCGAGGGAGTTGATCGCTCGCGTTAAAATAGTCACCATTGCTTCTACTGGAAGCTTCTCACTTACATCTACAAGAAGGTATATATAATTGATGCTAGTCAACAGGAATTTGAAAGCAAATTTTACCTAAAATAATTGAAAAATAATACAATCTACTCTAACTTATCCATGGGAACTAGGGTAGTAGGCACTTATATTAGGAAATCACATATGAGGTAAGAGTTCCTTCTATATATAGTCTATGACATCTCCTAACTTAATTTCTTGTCAGAGTTGCTACTGAGTAGCTCTGTTAAGGGATTAAAATTTAATATTCATCATTCATTCTGCTTGCTGCTGATAAAGGCATTAGCATTAAAGACAAAGGTTCTCTATACTTGGGCAATGGGGCAATCATCCCTTATTTTAGCCTATATTTCCCTTTCCCTCCCTTCTTTGCAGCAACCCCTGCCCCAGAATTAAACTATGCCTTCCATACTGAAAGAGGATTTACTCCCTTAATAGCCATTTATCAGTACATATTATAAGTCAGGCACTGGACTGAGTGCTGGGGATATGCACAAGAAGGACAAGTTCCTGTCCTTACAGAGCTCCCAGTAAGATGGGGATGTAGGCAAGCAAAGAAACAAATTTAGGGATGATGGTGAGAAGAGAATAAGAAAAAGTCATAATTAGGAATTATAAACCACTGTCAATGATAGTGAAATAAGTTACTGCTCTATTGGATATGAAAGGTTTTCTCTGGTTGAAATGTAATTTTAGCAATCTATAAATCACTGGCTTTTTTTTTTTTTTTTTTTTTATCAAGCTCTCAGTTTCAGTAGCTAAAAAACATCTTAATTCTTTCACTTGACCATCTCATACTTTTAACATGCACACACATCACTTGGGGAGATTGCTAAACTGCAGAACTCTTTATGAGGGTAAGCGTCACAGTACTATAATGCCCTTTTGCTCCACTCCAAACCCAGACTCATAATTTAATGGCCTGACAAAAACTGGAAAGAGAGAAAATCTGAGAATATCTGAAAACTAAATCTCAGGAAATAATGGCATGGAACAAATAAAAATTACCCTAAATAAGTAAAAATGCAGCATATAAAGTTGTGGACAGATTATGATAACGAGCACAAAGCACAAAGTTAAAAGAAAATACAACAAAATATCAACAGTGGTTGTGTTAGGAACTAGGGATCATTTTCCTCCTTTCTCTTTCATGTGAGTTTTGTACTGAAAATTTTGTTTAAACAAAAACTATACTAAGTATGAGGGGCTGGCAGAAGCCACCATCAGACTATGATAGCACCCAACACATAGCAGAACCCACTGCCATCGACTTGATTTTGACTCACAGTGACCCAAGGGGCAGAGAAAACTTCCGCACAGCGTTTCCAAGACTACAAATCTTTACATAAACAGACTGTCTCATCTTTCTCCTGCGAAGCTGCTGGTGGGTTCAAACTGTCAACCTTTTGGTTAGTAGCCAAATGTTTTAACCACCATACCACCAGAGTGCACTCAGTATACAAGGGGCTTCAAAATTGTACAGAAATCAGTACAATGCCCATTACTCACTTTTGGAGTAATTCTGAAGGCTATTCCATCACAGTCTACTCTAAAATGAGGCTACATCACTCTGCCCTAGCATCCTTGGTCAAGTGTTTCAAGGCTCTCACAAGGCACAGTATATTCTTGCCATATGTGAGACAGAAGCAAATGAGATAAGTCAGATGCACAGGGAGAATGCTGAAACCTAAACCCTGAACCTGAAACTATGCTCTGTACTTTAATCCCCACAGAAAAGTATCTCCAGGATTTAGCCTCAGCGCAGTCCAGATTAGGTTCCACTACATTAATTCAGGTAACACAGATTTATAACGTCTGAAAATATTTTCATATATAAAAGCCTTCTCACCCAAAAAATCTATGTGGCTATTCCTGACACATATTCTGTACATGAAGAAACTCATGTTATTTGTGATACAAATCACCAAAAGGAAAGGGATCACATCCAATAGGCCATTTTCACTTAACATTTCTTTACTTTCATGGAATTCAGTTTGACTTTTAGACTACAAAAATCATTCTAAAGAGATTGAAAGAATTCTGTGTTAATTTTTTTATTATTAAATTTTGACCAATATTTTTAAAATAGTAAATGGCAATAAAAAAGGAAATTGGAATATGTCTGAGTACAAAATCTCGAAAGATTTGTAAGTTAAGAACAAAATCCCTAAGCACAAAAGCAAACACCCAAGAACTAAAGTAACAGGCAAGGCAACATTAGACATTGAAGAATCATACATAGATTTACTTCAGGCTCAAGGTATAACATCACATCTTAAATGAAAAGAAAGGAAATGTTTGCACACATATACTTGTTGATATAATTCAGCATTTGCCCCCTTTTATTTTCATTACTGGTAGATCAACATTTTCTTTTCCCTGTCCTCACCCTGTCTTTACTGACTCCCAGCCTTTCCTGGCTCCCTGCCAAGAGACTCTCTGGACAGTGTATACTCTCACAAAACTGTACAATCAACTTACTCAGAAGTGCTGTTGCTACTGTGACTCAGAGGGTCAGTGGGTCGGCTAGAGTCTAGGACATGGAGTCCGAGGGAGTTGATCGCTCGCATTAAAATAGTCACCATTGCTTCTACTGGAAGCTTCTCAAGAACAATCACCCTGCAGCGGCTTAGAAGAGCAGCATTGACCTGGAACGAAGGGTTTTCTGTGGTGGCTCCAATCAGAGTAATTGTCCCACATTCCACGTGAGGAAGAAAAGTATCCTAACCATGGGAGGAAAACAAGAAATTGGTTACAGTTAACAACCACATACAAAATCCTATGTAAGTTCGCTATCAATTTCTTCCTTTTTCTAACTTTCAAGTTCTCAAACAGCAGCTTTATATTCATTCAATGTAAGTGCAACATTTTGAGACTGCAACCCTTGCTTTTTACGTCCAAACATGTCTTCTGGATGCCAGTATCTCAGCCTGGTCACTAGTTGGTAGGCTAACAATGCTAAAGACAATTCTAGTTTAGTTTCAAGAAAAATGATTTCTTTACACAGAGAAGTAACTTCTCTCCCAATGATGAACTGGTACATAACTTAAATATAGCAGGATATAAGAGTCTAAGAAAATACCAAAATATTAATCCTCATTTCTAAAACCATTTACCACTGCACTCAATCACTTCCTAACAAACATGCAAATATATAAACACCTGATGCTGTCTTAGGAAGAAGAAATACTAACATGAGTCAGTGACTCAGTGTTAAACTTAAGAGTGCTGACATCCAGTCGCAATGCTAAAAGGGTCTGTTTAGTCAAAGCAATTCAAATCAGGAAAAATAAAGCTTACTAGGGTTTTGTGAAATATTTCTGATTATAAAACTACAACACAATATAAATATCAGACAAAAAAGTATAATAGGAAAAAGGACTCTTATGTCTATTTAGGAAGAATCAACAGTGAGTGCCTTTGTTTTTAAAAATAAATGATGTCCTTTATTTTCATTTCAGAAAGTCAGATAAATAAATAGAAACTCCTGGATCTTGTAATGTTCACCTTGATGGAAGCCTGGAGTCACAAAAAATATACTCTTTGATTCTGAAAATATAAAGTAACACCTCATAAAGGAAAAAGAGAATATATTCAAATAATGATCTTAAAATCAAGTTAAAGTGCCCATAATGACTACAAATAGAGATTAAAGATCTCTAAAAATGGGACACAAGGAGCCCTGATGGTACGATGGTTAACAGCTTGACTGCTAACCCAAAGATCGAGGTTTCAAATGTACCTAGCAGCTCTGCTGGAGAAAAAGACCTAGCAATCTTCTGTAAATATTGTTGTTGTTTGTTATGTGCCGTTGAGTCGGACCCGACTCATAGCGACCCCTCCTTGGGTTTCCAAGGTGAAATCACTACGGAAGTAGATTGCCCAACTTTCCTTCCGAGGAGTGGCTGGTGGGTTTGAACCACCAGCCTTCTGGTTAGCTAACAGTCAAGTGCTTTAGGCACTATGCTACCAGAGCCCTATGGGGCTATCTACTCTGCCACACTGGGTGATTAGGAGCCAAACTGACTCAACAAGAAAAACTGGAAACTTAATCCAAATACCACCCATTTCTCAGATAATTTTTTTTTTGGTCGTGCATTTACATACCCCCACACACAAATTAAGACAACAACAACAACAAAAAGCCAAACCTACTGTCATTGTCGATTCTGACTCAGAGACTCTATAGGATGGAGTACAATTCTCCCACAGGGTTTCCAAGGTTGTAAATCTTTAGGGAAAGAGAATGCCTCATCTTTCTCCCACTGAGTGGCTGGTGTATTCAAACTGCTGACTTGGTTAGCAGCCTAATGCTTTAACCACTACATCACCAGAGCTTCCTAAATTAAGAAAAAAGGTGGGAAAAATAGGCCCAAAGCAGATGGTCTAATAAAGCTGTTTCTTTGTAAATAGTTACTAACAATAATGGGAACACCTAACATATGTATAGGGCTCTATACTTTTCAAAGTGATGTCACATCTATTTCATGTTTACAATATCCAAAGGTAGAGCAAAGTTAATATACCTGCTGAGATTTATTGAATCGATGAATCTCATCAATAAAAAGGATCGTTTTCCTTTTGAAAAAACTCTTTTCATTTTGAGCTTGTTTTATGACATCTCGCACATCATTTGTCTTGGCATTTGTTGCAGACAGCGTCACAAACCTTATACTATGCTTCTTGCTGTTGTTTGCGATGATGTGAGCCAAAGTGGTCTAGAATAGATGACAAACAGAACTTAGGAAGCTGACATGACACAGAGAAAGAAGCAAGCATGGGTACTAACACAAGAACCAGCACTACTTAACCAGTAACTTGAAATCTGAAGAATGCTTAGCTGCAGAGATACAATCTGAGATACCACTACATTTTTAAAAATTAAAAATAAGGGCATTATCAATAAGACAAGAAAGTAGATAAACTGTAGGTTAATCCTGACCTTTTTGTCCTTTGTGTTTAACCTTTTTTGATCCCTTTCCTTGGGAGTCTAACATCTTGGGAATTCCAGTAAAAAGAGCACCTGCCTCGATTAAGCTGTCTAAATGACAGCTGTGATCTATCACCAAAGAGAAAACTTCCCTCCTATACTTGACCAGGGAGCTCTGGTAGCATAGTGCCTAAGGCACTTGACTGCTAACCAGAAGGCTGGTGGTTCAAACCCATCAGCCACTCCTCGGAAGGAAGATGGGGCAATCTACTTCCGTAGTGATACTGCCTCAGAAAGCCAAGGAGGGGTCGCTATGAGTTGGGTCCGACTTGAGGGCACATAACGAACAACAACATACTTGACCAAGCATTACTGCTGAAGGAACCTAGGAGAATTGGACTGCACAGTATCAATGCTGGAGCTGGAAGTTTACACCAGAGTAGCTTCACTACTCACCCCACCCCACCAACAACAAAAAATAAGAGTGAATAAGCCTTTGAGCTGAAAGATGACTGCATGGCAACACTGAATGTCTGTCTTTAGAAGGGGATGAATTTGCTCATGCTGGTACTTTCAGAAAACCAATGAGAACCAAGGAAAGCATTGCTCAGGTGCTCAAAAAAATACGCACATGCTGTTGTAAACATTACTTTTGTCAGCAGTAAGGTATGTTGTTGTTAGGTGCCGTCTAGTCGTTTCCGACTCATAGCGACCCCATGCACAGCAGAACGAACCACCACCCAATCCTGCACCAGCTCCATGATCTCTGATTGGACAATGTTTCTGACTATTCATAAATTTGCGCAGTAATGTATCAGACAGTGTTTCTCTGCTATTCATAAGGTTTTCCCTGGCCAATTCTTTGAGAAGTAGATGGCCTCCTCCTTCTTCCTAGTCTGTCTCAGTCTGTAAGCCAGGCTGATACCTGTGCAATAGCTGCACCCCACTGCGTTTGAAACACCAGTAGCACAGCCTCAAGTCTCACAGCAACATGTCACCACAGTAGGACAAACCAACAGACAAGTTTGTCTCCCTTAGTTGTTGGCTATACTTGAGCCCATTGTTGCAAGTTGTACAGTAACGTACAGAAGGATGGAAATTCAGAAAAAGGGAAGACTGTCTAATGAGAAGAACCAATCTTCTGAAAGGAAAACCAAAACTCAAAAACCAAACCCACTGCCACAGAATTGATTCTGACTCATAGCGACCCCCATTGGGTTTCCAAAGTGGTAAATCTTTATGAAGTAGATTGTTCCATCTTCCACAGAGCTGCTGGTAAGTTTGAACCACCAACTTTCTGGTTAGCAGTCAAATGCCTCAGGTACTGACCCACCGGAGCTCCTTTCTGGAAGGAAAAGTGGCACTTTATTTTCTGAAAGTTGTGGGGCTACTTCTTTACCAAACCCCAGCCTACCCACCTTCGGAATCGGATTGTGCCTAGGTTTGCGCCTGGCCACCAACCAGGACACTTAACAGCAAGGCCTAGTCAATCTCTTGCCTGACATTTTCTAAGCTCACTCTTCTCATCTCCCTAGGCACTTTTTTCTTGGTATCTGGGACCACAGACTGACCATCCATTCCCATAGTTGTATTGAAAGAATCACAGACAAGCAGTAAGAATGCCACTTCTCAATCCCCTAAATGGAGTAACAATCTAAATCCACAGAAATAGATTATCAACATGTCCACTACTATCATAAAAAGTTATTTGGGATAGGTCTGATTTATTCTCAGCCAAAGGGAACTAATGAGTGCATAAGAGATCTAAGAAGCATCCCAAGAAATTGGAGTAAATGGTAGTATGATTACGGTGAAGATGAAGCTGGTAGAAAACTGAGAGAAAAATCATTAAAGTCTTTGTGTATTAAGGGATCTGAACCTTAGCTAAGAGAGTACCTTTAGACTCTGATCCTGTATGTTACCTTTCACTCACTAGCGCTCATTCTGCTCCCTCTTCCTACAGGTTTACAAACACACATATTTGAACCACCTCTTAGTCTTCTCTTTCTTCAGGCTAGCCTCCCAGTTTCTTCCAAGCATCGTTCCAATGACATGCTTTCTAGATCCACAACATCCTGATTATCCTCCTCTGGACTTGTGGTAATTTCTAACTACAATATACATAAGTGGACACCACAATGCACTGATACTTCTTTCTCTAAAATACAAAGCATAATGAGAAAAGGTATTGAAATGCTAGCTGAAAATGATTTCAGTGGTAAAAGAGTTTTCACTGTAGTCCTATTGAATAAATACATTCTCAAGGATAAATAAAAACCAACAGTAGAGGGAAGGGGAGGAAACGCAACATAGAAATAACTTTTTTTAAATTATTTTATTCAAAGTGGAACCTATATATGTACAGATGTAATAATATACAAGTGTCCCTTTGCAATTTTGCAACAAGTTGTTTGTTTCCTTGAGGACTGGGTCAGTAAAAGTCGGGGGTGCAGGTGGGGTGGAGGGTGGAACACAAAAATGGATCAAATCTGAAAGTTCATATATTCAGGTTAACCTACGGATTTATGTTGTTGCGTGCCATCGAGTCGGACCCGACTCAAAGCGACCCCTCCTTGGGTTTCCAGGCAGTATCACTACGGAAGTAGATTGCCCATCCTTCCGTGGCTGGTGGGTTTGAACCGCCAGCCTTCGGATTAGCAGTTATGTTGTTGTTATGTACCTTCCAGTCGGACCCGACTCATAACGACCCCCTCCTTGGGTTTCCCAGGCAGTATCACTACGGACGTAGATTGCCCAACCTTCCTTCGGAGGAGTGGCTGGTGGGTTTGAACCGCCAGCCTTCTGGTTAGCAGTCAAATACCTTAGGCACTATACGCTACCAGAGCTCCCATTAGTAGTTATAAGCATCTTAGTTTTGAAGAAGACTAAAAACTTTCTTAAGCACCTGGCGGGGGGGCGAAGAAGGTAGTGTTCCTTTTCCCAGCGCATCGGACACCACCTGTGGGGCGAACACTGCCCCAGCTCAGGCGGTATCTGAGCCTCTGCAATTGTAGGCCTTAATATCCAGGTGAGCCCAGGTGAGTCTCTGGGACACGGTAACACGCCACCTTTTCAGACCCAAATACCTTCCACCGTTGGATGCACTCCCGAGTTTTCCAAGAAAGTACTCACAGGAGATGAAGACCTGAGAACCCTTCTGCCAAGGCGGCACTCACCTTGCCACAGCCCGGCGGCCCCCAAAGAATGAGGGAGGGGATTTCGTTCGTTTCCAGGAGGGACCTGAGCAGGGTCTCTTGCCCCACAGCTCTGCTTTGCCCGATGTAGTCCTGTAGCGTATCAGGGCGCATCTTATCTGCCAGCGGCTTGCCCTCTAGCATTTGTCGGATCTCCTCGGCAGCCAGCGCCCGGGAATGTGGTCGCACCCCGCCGCTGCCCCCGAAAGCGGCAGCGTCAGAGGCATCAGCATCCCAGGGTCCCTGGTCATCCTCGCCATCTCCCTCCGCGTCGCCATCGCCCACCGCCTCCTCCTCCTCCTGCGCCTCCGCCTCGTCCCAGCTCCTCGGAGACGCACTCTCCGCTGTGGCGGCCGAAGCTGCCGGCCTTTTGCCCGATCCCTTCCTTCCAGGGCTGCTGGCCCGGGCCACTGGGAAGTCGGGAATAAGGCGGGCACCGCTAGGCGTGGGCGGCGCGTCGTAGCTCTCCCTGCTCTCAGTCTCGCCGCCGTCGTCGCCCTCCTCGCCCTCGCCTTCGCTGCTCTCGGCCGCCGTCGGAGTGGCAGGCTGCTTCAGGGCAGAGCTCTCCGAAAGCCGCCGCCTCTTGGAGCGTGGCGGCGAGGGCCCTTTGGCTGGCTCCCCGGCGCCGTGCGGCCCGGCGACTGGCTCCGCATGCCCAGCGGGGTGCAGCAGCAAGCAGCGGTCTAGGTGCGAGTTGATGTGGGCGGCGGGCATCATCTGCTGGCACACAGGACACTGCACCTGATGCAGCTGAGACAAGAAGGGATCGTCCTCTGGCCCGCTCACCTCCATCGCGGCTGTGGTAGCCCCTGCCCGCGCGCAGGCCTCACGCTCCCCGCAGCTTAGGCCCCGCGTCGCGCGACCCTCGGGGAAGCGGCAGGACGAGCGCGGGCCAAAGGAGGGCGCAGCTCATGCCTCACGTCCGGAGTTGCCGCCTCGGCCCGCCCTCGGCCCCCGCCAGAGGCGCCTCTAGCGGCACTCCGGGAAGTGTAGTTCGCGGTTGCCGGCCTGAGACCTCCGTGCAGTCGACTTCCGGTCCGCGCACGTCCACTTCCGGCTCCGTGGCCGCCTTTGTGCAAGGCCAGAGGTCGCGGGCCCGCCCACAGCAGGAGGTGGTTCTGCTAGTTCGCCTACTGTTAGGCGGGGTATCCTCTGGAGTCTCTCTGGTCCTTCGAAGTCCACAAAGGCAGACAAAGAGTCAGTAAAAACGCGCCAAGATTGCGGTTGGCGTGCGGTTGCAGAACGGCTTTTTGGGCTCGCGAGCTAAACAGAGTAGGAGCGCGCGGATTCCCACCGCGGATTGTCTTCTAGTTTTAAGGGAAATGGGAAGAAACATTCTCATAGAAACTAGACTGAGGACTTAAGCAAACAAACAAACAAAAAAAAACTATGAAACACATGAAAAGAACATTCCCCCTAGTTGTAGTCAAAGAAATGAAAATAAAGAGTCATTTTATTTCTTCTTTTATGTTCTTTTGGCTTTTCACCCAAGGGCATGATTACAGTGCCTCTGAAGGTTGTACTTGAAAGATGCTCTTACTCACTTTATATAATACCAAAATATTTGAAATAAACTTAATTGACTTAGAATTTAAAGTCAAATCAAGGTATATATTTCCCCATGACAATAAAATGATGTTGTGCAACCATTTAATATGACTTAGAAAGTGTTCACCTTAAATTAAAAAAACTATAAAAGTGATACTCTACCTATTTGAATGGTAGGATTTTTCTGTAAACCTCCCCTTTAGAAAATGTGTCAAAAGTGCATTTTTATGTAGGAGGAAAATGAGGCAGAATGAAAACTATTGTGAAATTTGACAAAAATGGAATTTTTACTTTATCTGCACAAGAGAATCATGTTGAAAGTTATCCAAAAGAAAATAAAGGTTTTATGAGCTTTTTCCTATCATGATCTTGTAAGAAGAACGACTCACATAGAACTGGAAAGAGATAAAGGATAGTAATGAGAAAGGGCACAAGAAGTTTTCTTTTGTTTTGTTTTTTTCAGTTGTGTGACAGGGGAAAAGACACCCCAGGTTCAAACAGGTTCAATAGGTTTATTAAGCCTTGGACAGGACAAAGATAAAACAAATACAGTCATCCAGGATGAGGCAAACCATCAGCATGTAAATAGCATGTTGTTGTTAGGTACCCCCAGGTCAGCTCCACTTATAAGGACCCTATGTACAACAGAAACACTGCCTGGTCCTGCGCCAGTCTCACAATCCTTGCTATACTTGAGCCCATTGTTGCAGCCATTGTGTCAGTCCCTCTCTTTGAGGATCCTCCCCTTTTTGGCTGACCCTCCACTTTACCAAGCATGACATCCTTCTCAAGGGAATGGTCACTTCTGACAACATGACCAAAGTAGGTGAGACGACGTCTGGCCGTTCTCACTTCCATGGAGCATTCCAGATACATTTGCTCCAGGACAGATTTGTTAGTTCTTCTGGAAATCCATGGTACTTTTCAGTATTCTTCTCCAGCATGACAACTCAAAAGCATCACCTCTTGTTGTTGTTCTTGTTGTGTACCTCTTCTTGTTGTGGTTATTATGTGCCATCGAGTGGGACCCAACTCATAATGACCCCTCCTTGGGGTTCTGAGGCAATATCACTACAGAAGTAGATTACCCAACCTTCCTTCCGAGGAGTGGCTGGTGGGTTTGAACTGCCAGCCTTCTGGTCTTCCTTATTCATTGTCCAGCTTTCACATGCATACAAAGTGATTGAAGATACCATGGTGCGGTGTAGTAAATTACTTAGTGTGGCTTTTCTACCCATAAGTTTTTGTAAACACCAAGGTGGAAATTGCTATTAGCTACGGAGGAGATCCTGATTTTAAAGTCGCCCACCTGGGTTATTTCTGTTAGGCGTGGCACAATACAATGTTCTGGGAAGTTCCCACTCTCTCTCACGTGCTTAGAGTTCTGATGCTGTGATTGGCTAGTTTGACCATCCTTCCAGGCTCAAAAGGAGGCCTCCTGGAGGCAGAACTCTCTCTGACTGCTGGTTGAGGAAGACATGCTGCCGAAAGAGACACGCACCCCTGAAAGAGACACGTGCTGCTGGGAAAGAACCGCAAGAGACACGCATCACTGAGTGAGACACCGAGGGACCAGCACTGCTGGAAAAGAGACTGTGAGAGACTCTTGGCTGAGGGACGGTGGGCTGGGAGAGAGACTGAGCGTTCTTCCTGAACTTGAGTTGTAGCCTGGTGCTTCCCTAATAAACCCTGTAATCTGTGAGTTCTGTGTGGCCACTGCAGCGAATTATCGAACCCAGGAGAGAGGTGGTGGGTGCTTTGGGAGGAACGGTTGGTGAAAGGGCTGGAGGGAGGCAGCATGTTTGGCCTTGCAGTAACAGGCCTTGGGTTACTGCTGGTAATCCTGCCTTCCCCTTGTAGGGTTAGAGGAGGTCAGAACATGTGGCCTCCTTGCCGTTTAGCACATGGCTTGGAGTTCCAGTAAGATGGCGGATTAGGCAGAAAGACTGCACAGACCCTCTTCAAAGGCAAAGAGAACCAATTGACACAGACACAGAAGATAATCCTCGACCCCTGAGCCTTGAAGGGAAGGATATAGAAGTGGACTAAACCCCAACTAGTAGTAGCATTTGCAGGAAAATACCAAAAAAGGAAACATACAGAGCTGTGGTCTGACAGTGATCTTGAGTTGCCTAATGGCACAAACAGCTTGGAGATTGCCTAGTGCTGGTAGGAACTAAGAATTAACCTAAAAATCAGGCCTGCTAGCCAGGGACTGCACAGAGGATTGCTCTGGTGGCTGGGGAATAAAAGGTGAAGAAACAGAGAAGAAGGCGGGCTGAGCTGTGAACTTTTGCCTGTCTTGAGGCCTCAGCCATTTTGAATGTTTATAAGCAGCTTGACCATTTTGGATATTTAAAGAGACAGTGCTCTCCCAGATTCCAGGGGCTTAAGAACAGGTTCTACTTGCCAGTAACCCCAAGGACACTCCAGACCTGGAGAACTGAAAAGGTGCGATATTCCCCTTGCTACTCTTATACCCAGCAGCCTCTTGGTGAACAGAGGTGTGGCCATCTTGTATTCCCACCCAACTTCTGGGTCTACAGGAACTCCATCCCAGTCTGTGTGCTCTGACAGAGCCAGGGTACCCTGCCCTACCCTCCCCCGATTTTTTTATGTTTATTTTTCTCTTTCTTTTTTTCTGGTTTTTAGTTTGCTGGTTTCTGTCTATTTAAAAACTATTATTATTAATAATACTTTTGTCTTTTTTACTATTATTCTTCCCCTCCCAGATTGTAGTTTTCAGCATTTTTGTTTCTCCCTGTTCCTGGTTGCAAATCTTTCTCTCTTTTTTTTTTTTCCTTCCTTTCCTTCTCGTGGTTAACCCCATTCCTTGTTTTTCTTTTTGCATTTTTCCCATTTTTTCTTCATTATTTTCCTTCTCTACTCTTTTTCTTTCATTGCCCTATCCCCAGGTATTGCAGGTTTTCATGGTTTTTTTTTCTTCTTCTTTTTCCTTTTTTCTTTTTTTGGTTACTGTTCCTATATGATCACATGGTATATTTTTTGTCCATGTGCTTTTAATTTTTTGATGGTTATTCAATTTTATTTTTGTCCAACTGATTGGGAGACAGCAACAGTCCCCATAAGACACAACTATATCCACACCTCCTGCAATTTCACTTACTGAGCAAGAGCCACCACCTCCATCTCCACCAACAGGCCAACGATAAAAGACCACCAAGAAGAGCCTGATTCCTCCTTGGCTGCTCTTCACAAACAGTTAGCAGAGACCTAAATACAAAAAAGCCATGATATCTGAGAGACAATAGACCATCACAGTCCACACAACGAAGCAAGATAAAGTAGTAGAATAAAGGGAGCAAGATACAGACCCAGAATACATCCATGAGGAATAAGCAGCATTGGAACTCTCTGATAAAGAATTGAAAAGCATTACATTTAGGTATCTTCAAAGGATTGAGAGAGAGACCAAAGAAAACACAGAAAAACCCTAGAAGAATTTTGGAAGAAAATACAAGAACAAAATGACAAAATAAATGAAAAATTAGAAATGATTCTAAATCTACAGCTAGAAATCTAGAAGATTAA
>NW_006921614.1:13538644-13548613 GCF_000298275.1 Orycteropus afer afer
TGAATTGTGGTCAATGTCACGAGACAAAGTGTATGTGAACTGCTGTATGGAAAGTGAATTTGCTCTGTAAATTTTCACCCGAATCACAATTAAAAAAAAAAAAAAATACCGTGGCTTGAGTTAGGTGCACTTTAGTCTTCAAAGAGATGTCTTTGCTCTTCAGCACTTTAAAGAGGTCTTTGCAGCAGATTTCCCCAGTGCAATACATAGTCCAGTTTCTTCACTGCTGCTTCCATTGGTGTTGGTTATGAAACCAAGTAAAATGAAATCTTTGACTTCAATCTTTTCTCCATTTATCATGATGCTGCTTATTGGTCCAGTTGTGAGGAATTTCACTTTCCTTATGGGAAGTGTGATCCATACTGTAGACTGTAATATGTATAGCATCTAAACCAAACTCACTGCCATTGAGTTGATTCCAACTCATAGCAACCTGCATTGGGTTTCCAAGGCTATAAATCATTATAGAAGTACATCACCCCATCTTTCTTTTGTGGAGCTGCTAGTGGGTTTGAACCATTGGCCTGGTTAGCAGCCAAATGTCTTATCCACTATTCCACCAGAGGTCTTTATGTATAGCATGTGTATAACTAAAGGGAGTCCACTGAGTCATGGCCATGAGGCTAATTATACATGATTGAAGAAAGGAAAAGGAGTCATCACAAAATTATGATTCGTTGCAGATCAATTTGTTACTGCTGCAGGTGGGACTACAGAAGCCAGGGTGGAGGTAGGGCTTATATGATGTATGATTGGGATACGTAACTGAGGAACAAAAAAGGTTGCAGGATTTGTTCTAAGCCTTCACTACCTGGCTAGGTGGTGGTCCAGATATGACTCATGACAATGTAACCTGAGTCTTAGCCACAAGGTGGCTACCAACAAGTACCAAGACCCCAACCTTAATTTAAGTTAGGGAAGGACATGAGCAGGCAAATTCCATAGTTCTTTGTGTGAATATAGGAGCTTTGGTGGCATAGTGCCTGAGGCATTTGACTGCTAACCAGAAGGCTGGCAATTCAAACCCACCAGCCACTCCTTGGGAAGAAGGTCAGACATCTACTTCCATAGTGATACCTCCTTGGAAACCCAAGGAGGGGTTGCTAGGAGTTGGATCCCACTTGATGGCAGTGAGTTTTTTTGTGTGTGTGTGTTTGTGTGAACATAGTCTACTTTCAACCACCTTCTTCCTGAAGGCAAACTGCCCCTCCCTAGGTTTGCTCTGGAACTTGCCTATATGCATAGCTACAGTGCTGGTTTAATGGTCAGAAAGAACCCAAATGGTGTCTAAAGGTTATGTCAAGCCTCAAAATAGAGTTAGGGCTCCCACTGTAGACCACTGCCTTCCACAAACCAAGGGCTTTAGAATTTAAATTCTAATACAGTTGGTACAGGCTGTCAAATAGGTCTTTCAACCTGGCAATGAGGAGTGAAATCCAATGTTTTGATGGCTAAGAGTTTTTTAACTAGAAATGTGAGACTTAAGATTAATAGAAAAGCTGAAGAAAGGTGAGTAAACAATCTTTATTTTTTGACCATCATATGCTTTGAAATTGTGTAAAGAAATGGTAGGTAATGAACTTTTTATACCTTTTTATATATCTATCTCTCAGAGTGACTATTGTATGAGCACTTAAACTCTGAAGCACTTGGGGTTGTGGAAGGCTGTGGTCTACAATGGGAGCCATAACTCCATTTTGAGGTTTGACATACGTTTCAGATGCCATTTGCATTCTCTCTGACCATTTAACTATCATTGTGACTATGCACAGAAAGTTTAGGAAAAATCTAGGGAAAGTCAGTTTGCCTTCAGGAAGAGTATGTTTGAAAGTAGATTATCCTCTCACAAAGAACTTGGAACTTGCCTGAAAGTGTTCTTTTCTAATTTAAATTAAGAGTTGGGAGTCTTAGTATTGGTTAGTAGCCACCTAGTGACTAAGACATAGGCTGCATGGTCAAGAGTCACAGCTTATCTGTCCAGGTAGTCAAGTCTCAGAACCAATCCTGTAACCCTTTCCTATCTTCAGATGGTCTTTACCTTGCTTCTGTAGTCCTGGCTGTAACAGTGACAAATCTATCTACCAAAACCAAAACCAAAAAAAAAAAGAAACCAATTCACTGCCTTCGAGTCAGATCCGACTAGTAGCAACCCCTCCTTAGGTTTCTGAGGCAATATCCTTATGGAAGTAGATTGATTGCCCAATCTTCCTTCCGTGGAGTGGCTGGTGGGTTTGAACTGCCAGCTCTCTGGTTAGCAGTCAAATGGCTTAGGCACTATGCCACCCACCAGTCATAATTTCATGATGATTTAAAATCATATATGATTAGCTGACTCAGCGGACTCCATTGAGCTTTCTCAGGCTCGTGGTTTCGCTCATCCAGGATGACTGTCTTTGTTTTGTCTTTGTTCTGTCCAAGGCTCAATAAAAGTGTCTCTATTAAACGTGTTTGAATTTGGGGTCTTTTTTCCCTTAACACACTATCAAAGGGTCTTTCATATAGTTCATCAAGTACTTTTTTGAAAAAAGTTGTAGGGCTTTCCCCAAAACAAGTTTTGAAGAAAAATGTTGCTAAATATGGAAATGTAACATACTGTATTATACTCTGGTAGCATAGTGCCTAAGGCACTTGACTGCTAACCAGGAGGCTGGCGGTTCAA
Organism: Orycteropus afer afer; assembly: GCF_000298275.1. Classification (NCBI taxonomy): domain Eukaryota; kingdom Metazoa; phylum Chordata; class Mammalia; order Tubulidentata; family Orycteropodidae; genus Orycteropus; species Orycteropus afer. The sequence continues at coordinate 13,541,304 of NW_006921614.1, forward strand.
ACCCACCAGCCACTCCTCAGAAGGAAGATGGAGCAATCTACTTCCATAGTGATACTGCCTCAGAAACCCAAGGAGGGGTCACTGTGAGTCGGGTCCGACTTGACAGCACATAACAACAACAACAACATATTCATTTGAACATTTATAGAAATACATTGGCATGTGCTGTTGTTAGGTGCTGTGGAGTCAGCTCCAACTCATAGCGATCCTATGCACAATAGAGGAAAACACTGGTCCTGCGCTATCCACGTAACGGTTGCTATGCTAAAGTCCAGTGTTGCAGCTACTGTGTCAATCCATCTCCTTAAGGATCTTCCCCTTTTTCTTTGACCCTCCACTTTACCAAGAGTAATATCTTTCTCCAGGGACTGATTTCATCTGACAATATGGCCAAATTATAAGAGATGAAGTCTGACCATTCTCAGTTCTAAGGAGCATTCCAGCTGCACTTCTTCCAAGACATATTGTTTGTTCTTCTGGCATTCCATGGCATTTTCAATATTCTTTGCCAACACCACAATCTAAATGCATCAATTCCTCTGCAGTTTTCCTTATTCTTTGTTCAGCTTTTACATCCATATAAAGAGACAGAAAATACCATTTTCTGTCTGGCGCTCATTAGTCTTCATAATGGCATCTTTGCTTTTTAACAATTCAAAGAATTTTTTTTTGCAGCAGATTTGCCCAGTGAAATGTGTCCTTTGATCTGACTGTTACTTCCATGTGTGTTGATTGTGGATCCAAGTAAAATGAAATCCTTGACAACGTCAATCTTTTCTCATGATGTTGCTTATTGGTCTAGTTGTGAGGATTTTTGTTTTCTCTATATTGAAGTATACTCCATACTGAAGGCTATAGTCTTTGACCTTCATCACTAAGTGCTTCAAATTTTCTTCATTTTCAGCAGTCACCCTTAACACAAGAAAATATTTAAAAATAATGACAACTACAATGACATGAGACAAAGTATATGTGAACTGCTGTATGGAAAGTGAATTTGCTCTGTAAATCTTCACCCAAATCACAATAAATAAAAAAATAAAAAATAAAAAAAATTTCTTGGTATGGGAAAAAAAAATAATGACAACTAGATAACAACAAGTTTCTTGAATATGTTTTTTTAATATAAGAAATGTAGGCCTTAAAATTTAGCTTCAGAAAAAATATATGCGTATTGTGGAAAATCTTTTCATAGAATATCACTGTTAATATTTTTGAGATTTTTTTCTCTCTTCAATCATGTTTTGTTTTCAATAGTCCTATCATTCTATGTTAAGAAGAAGACTCTGTTCAGCACATTGAACAGAAAGGCAAGCCAAAGGCAATGACAACTGCTTTATTCTCCTCCTGAGCATGGTTTGAAATCCCCAGAAATATATCTGATCTTCTCTGAGAGCTTTTGAGAGGAAGGTCAGATGGAGGGGTATGTAGGGGTGTGTGCTTGGTTTTCCTAGAACTGACAATGAGCCTGTGTTGCCTCTGCCTTGTAATATGGGAGCTAAAAGTCATCAAGGACTAGATATATTTTATAGCTAGATAATTTAATGTCACAAAATTCTTGCAAGCTAGATAGTTTTATCCCCATATCACAGAGAGAAAATGGAGGTTGAAACTTAAAGTAATGTCCTCCTTAAAATAATGGCTTAAAATAATGGCTTCTGACTGTGTGACAAAGATAGTATTTGACCCAAAGTCTTTTGAACTCCAGAGTTCTTGCTTGTCCCATTTCCAACAACTTGTGATATGACCAAAAACCCAATTGTCTTGGTTGGAACTAACCATCATTTCTAAGGCTGGATTCCAACATTTTAGGAAGACTTTCTTCATTAGGTAACAAAAATGACTTTTTTTTTTTTTTTTAATAGCCTTTATATTTTAGAGCAGTTTTAATCTTGTTTTTGTTAGTTGCCATCAAATAAATTCCAACACTTGGTGACCCCATGTGCACAGAGAGGAACAATTTTATTTTCCAGAAAAGTTGAACAAAAAGTACAGAGAGCTCGCATATATCACCTCCCCACACTGCCCTCCTGGGTAATTATTTACATCTTGCTGTAGTGTGGTTACAACTGATGAATGAATATTGATACTATTAATGAATGTCCATAGTTTACAATAGGTTTCACGGTTTGTGTTGTACAGTTCTATGAGTTTTGACAAATGCATAATGTCATGATGCCATTATGGTACTATAATTTCATTGCCCTAAAAATTCTGTGTGCTCCACCTATTCATCTCACCCCCTCTTCCCCTGAACCCATGGCAATCACTGATCTTTTTACTGTCTCTCTAGTTTTCCCTTTTTCAGAAAGTCATAGTTGAAATCATATAGTATGTAGCCTGGCTTTTTCACTTAGCAATGTGCATTTTAGGCTACTTCATGTCCTTTCATGGCTTGATAGCTCATTTTTAAAAATCAGTGAATAATATTGCATTGTTTGGCTGTACCTCTGTTCATCCATTCATTTGTTGAAGAACATCTTAGTTGGTTCCAAGTTGTAGCATTTATGTATAAAGCTGTTATAAACATTCATGTACAGCTTTTTGTATGGACATAGTTTTCAACTCATTTGTGTAAATACCAAGGAGTGTTATTGCTGGATCATATGGTAAAACTCATGTTTAGCTTTGTATGAAACTACAACCTGTTTTCCAAAGTGGTTGTATTATTTTTCATTCTTACCAATAATGACCAATACTTGTCTATCAGTTTGTTGTACTGTGGTGGCTTGCCTGTTGCTGTGAAGCTGGAAGCTATGCCATCACTCATGGTGGACAGGTTTTAATGGAGCTTCCAGAGTAAGATAGACTGGGAAGAAGGATGGAACCATCCACTTATGAAAGAATTAACCATTGAAAACCTTATAAATAGCAGTGAAACACTCTTTGATGTATTACTGGAAAACTTTATGAAGAGCCATGAAATTGTCTGACGTAATGCTGAAAGATGAGCCCCTCAGGTTAGAAGACACTCAAAATATGACTAGGGAAGAGCTGCCTCCTCAAAGTAGAGGACCTTAATAATGTGGATGGAGTAAAGCTTTCAAGACCTTCATTTGTTGATGGGGAACAACTCAAAATGGGAAGAAACAGTGGCAAACATTCATTAATAATCGAAATGTCGAATACATGAAGTATGAATATAGGAAAATTGAAAGTTGTTAATAATGAAATGGAATGTGTACAGATCAATACCCTAGGTGTTAGTGAACTGAAATGGACTGGTTTTGGTCATTTTGAGCCAGACAATCATATGGTCTACTATCGCAGGAATGACAAATTGAAGAGGAATGGTGTTACATTCATTGTCAAAACAAAAACAAAAAACAATTCAAGATCTATCCTGCAGTACAATGCTGTCACTGATGGGATGATATCTATAGGCCTACAAGGAAGATCAGTTAATACTACTATTATTCAAATTTACACATCAACCACCAAAACAAAAGATGAAGAAATTGAAGATTTTTACCAACTTCTGCAGTCTGAAATTGACTGAACATACAATCAAGACATACTGATAATTACTGGTGATTGGAATGCAAAAATTGGAAACAAAGAAGCACCGGTTGTTGGAAAATATGACTTTGGTGATAGAAATGATGCTGGGGATTGCATGATAGAATTTTACAAGACCAACAATTTATTCATTGCAAATACCTTTTTGAACAATGTAAATGGTAACTCTACACATGGACTTCGCCAGATGGAAAACACAGAAAATTGACTACATCTGTGGAAAGAGATGATGGAGAAGCTCAATATCATCAGTCAAAATAAGGCCAGGAGATGACTATGGAACAGACCATCAATTGCTCATATGCAAGTACAAGTTGAAGCTGAAGAAAATTAAGTCTATGGAAGCCAAAGTATGACCTTGAGTATATCCCACCTGAATTTCAAGACCATCTGAAGAATAGATTAGACACATTGAACAGCAGTGACTAAAGACCAGATAAGTTGTGGATGACATCAAGATTACCATACATGAAGAAAGCAAAAGGTCATTAAAAAGATAGGAAAGGAAGAAAAGACCAAAATGGATGTCAGAGCAACTCTGAAACTTGCTCTTGAACAGAGAATAGCTAAAGTGAATGAAGAAATGCTGAAATAAAAGAGCTGAACAGAAGATTTCAAAGACTGGCTTGAGAAGACAAAGTCAAATCTTACAATGAAATGTGTAAAAATCTGGAATTAGAAAACCAAAAAGGAGGAACACACTCAGTCTTTCTCAAACTGAAAGAACTGAAGAAAAAACTCAAGCCTCTACTTGTAATATTGAAGGATTCTATGGGCAAAATGTTGAACAATGCAGGAAACATCAAAAGAAGATGGAAGGAGTACACAGAGTCACTGTACCAAAAAGACTTGGTAAATGTTCACATATTTCAGGAGGTAGCATGTGATCAAGAACCAATGGTATTGAAGGAAGAAGTCCAAGCTGCACTGAAGGAATTAATGAAAAACAAGGCTCCAGGAATTGATGGAATACCTGTTGAGATGTTTCAACAAATGTACTCAATGCTGGAGGCATTTACTTATTTATGGAGGCACTTACCTAGCCAACCTACTGGAAGAGATCCATATTTGGGCCAATTCTAAAGAAAGGTGATCCAGCAGAATGTGGAAATTATCAACCAATATCATTAATATGACACACAAGTATAATTTTTCTGAAGTTAATTAAAAAACATTTGTAGCAATATGTTGACAGGAAACTTCCAAAATGCAAGCTGGATTCAGAAGAGGATGTGGAACAAGGGATATCATTGCTGATGTCAGATGGATCTTAGCTGAAAGCAAAGAATACCATAAAGATGTTTACCTGTGTTTTATTGACTATGCAAAGGCATTCACCTGTATGGATCATAAAAAATCATGGACAATATTACAAAGAATGGGAATTCTTTGTACTCATGAGGAACCTGTACAGACCAAGAGGCCATAATTTGAACAGAACAAGGGAATACTTTGTTTCCCTTGGTTTGAAATCAAGAAGGGTGTGTGTCAGGGTAGTATCTTTTCACCATATTTATTCAATCTGTATGCTCAACAAATAATCCAAGAAGGTGGACTGTATGAAGAAGAACATGGCATCAGGGTTGGAGGAATAACCGCTAACAACCTGTGATATGCAGATGGCACAATGTTGCTTGCTGAAAGTGAGGATGACTGGAAGCACTTACTGATGAAAATCAAAGACTACAGTCTTCAGTATGGATTACACCTCAACATAATGAAAATGAGAATCTTTACAAGTGGACCAGTAAGCATCATCATGATAAATGGTGAAAGGATTGAAATTGTCAAAGATTTCATTTTACTTGGACCCACACAGTCAACACCTATGGAAGTAGCAGTCAAGAAATCAAACGTCATATTTCACTGGGCAAATATGCTGCAAAAGACTGCTTTTTAAAGTGCTTGACCCAAGCCACAGTATTTTCAGTCACCTCATATGCATGTGAAAGCTGGACAACCAACAAGGAAGACGGAAGAGTTGATGCCTTTGAATGGTGGTGTTGGTGAAGAATACTGAATATACCACGGGCTGCCAGAGAATGAAGAAATCTATCTTGGAAGAAGTGTAGCTTCTTAGAGGTGAGAATGGTCAGACTTCATCTCACCTATTTTGTTCATATGATCAGAAGGGACCATTCCCTGGAGAAGGATATCATGCTTGGTAAAGTGGAGGGTCAGAGATAAAGAGGGAGACCCTCAATGGGATGGATTGACACAGTGGCTGCAACAATGGGCTCAAGCATACCAAGGATTGTGAGGATGGCACAGGACTGGGCAGTGTTTCATTCTGTTGTACTCATTTGCTATGACTCAGAATAGACTGGACAGCACTTAACAATAGCACCAACAATGAATGAGAGTTCCTGTTGCTTCACATCCTCTCCAGCATTTACTGTTGTCAGTGTTTTGGATTTTAGCAATTTTAATAAGTGTGTAATGGTATGTCATTTTAAATTTGCAATTGCACTGGGCAAATCTGCTGCAAAAGACATCTTTAAAGTGTTGAAGAGCAAAGATGTCACTTAGAGGATGAAGGTGTGCCTAACCCAAGCCATGATATTTTCAATTACCTCATATGCATGTGAAAGCTGAACAATGAATAAGGAAGACCGAAGAAGAGTTGATGCTTTTGAGTTGTGGTATTGGCAACGAATACTGAAAGTACCATGGACTGTGGAAGAACTAACACATCTGTCCTGGAAGAAATGTATCTGGAATGCCCCTTGGAATGAGAATAGCCAGACTACATCTTACCTACTTTGGTCATATTGTCTAGAAAGAGACCATTCCCTGGAAAAGGATATCATGCTTGGTAAAGTAGAGGGTCAGGAAAAAAGGGGAAGACCCTTAAAGAGATGGATTGACAGAGTGGCTGCAATGATGAGCTCGAGTATAGCAAGGGTTATGGGGATGGCACAGGACTGGGCAGTGTTTTGTTCTGTTGTACATAGGGTGGCTATGACTTGGAGCTGACTTGACAGAACCTAACAACAATGACATGATTGTAAGCATCTTTTCATATGCTTATTTGTCATCTGTATTTTTGGTGAAATGTCTATTCAAACCCTTTGCCCATTTTAAAAATTGTGTTGTTTGTTTTCTTATTGTCCCCAAATGGGGACTTTTTTTTTTTTTTTTTAATATCTTGGATGTGGTTGTAGGTAGCTGCCATTGAATCAGCCCATGACTCATGGCAACCCCTTGAACAATGGTAAGAAATTGTTCCAGGTAGTGCATGATTAGTTACAGATTGCATTGTTGTGATCCATAGGATTTTCACTGGCTTATTTTTTAGAAGTGGATCACCAGGCATTTTTTCCTAGGGCCTCTTAGTTTCAAAGCTTGTTCACCATTATAGTAGTAGGCAAGCCCCCACTGACAGATGGGTCATGTCTTAGTTACCTAGTCTTGCTATAATAGAAATACCAAAAGTAGGTGGCTTTAGCAAGCAGATGTTTTTCCCCCTCATAGTTTGTTGTTGTTGTTGTTATGATTCATAGCAACCCCTCCTTGGACTTCCGAGCCAGTATCACTGCGAGTGAGTGAGTGAGGCAGTATCACTACGGAAGTAGATTGCCTCATCTTCCTCCTTCCGAGAAATGGCTGGTGGGTTTGAACCGCCAGCCTTCTGGTTAGCAATCAAGTGCCTTAGGCACTAGGCTACCAGAACCCTCATAGTTTGTTGTTGTTGTTATTTGCCGTCGAGTCGGCCCCAACTCATAGCGACCCCTCCTTGGGTTTCTGAGGCAGTATCACTACGGAAGTAGGATTGCCCAACCTTCCTTCCG
>NW_006921614.1:13557283-13565155 GCF_000298275.1 Orycteropus afer afer
AAAAAGAGGTTGATTTAAAACACCTGCTATGTTAATCTTGCCTCATTAACGTAACAAAGACAACATAGTCCCAAATGGGGCTAAAACCACAGGCATAGCAGTTAGGATTTACAACATATTTTGTTGGGGGACACAATTAAATCCATAACAGCTTAAAAATTAGGCATTATGGCATGCCTGTTGAGTGATAAGGACTACAGAGATGAGTACTAGAGGTAGACCAAAATGGTGTGCAATGCTATAGTCTGTCTCTGTCTTTCCTGGTTTTGCTGTAGGAACCTGCCAACTCTCATTTTCTCCTGTGCTCCCTTTGGCTCCAAAAGCAGTGTAGTTTTTATCAAGCCTCTTTGTTTTTGTTATTATCCACTTGCCATCCCACTTGTGGTTTGTGGCTATTAGTGACTTGCCTCTCTCCAAAGTCCCAGTAGGCCACATCAGTGATCCTTCAGCTTATTGTAAGTCGAATTCCGGAATAATGACTAGAAAGTCAGCTGTAGTTCAGAGAGAAATTTAATAAGAGAATAGTAATCTTGCAAGGGAGTTCTGGTGGCATAGTGCCTAAGGCATGTGACTGCTAACCAGAAGGCTGGTGGTTCAAACCTACCAGCCACTCCTTGGAGGGAAGATTGGGCAATCTACTTCCGTAGAGATACTGCCTTGGAAACCCAAGGAGGGGTCATTGTGAGTCAGATTCAACTCCACAGCAGTGAATTTGGTTTTAACCTTGCAACGTTGAGAAACATGGGCCAGAGGCAACGCCATGTGTTTCTCCCTGAGCCTTACAGGCTAGGGGTTTTTATAATAGTGTTCAGGCCATGAAGTACATGATTTCAAAAGACCTTATGCAGGCAGAATACGCATAAAATCCTGACCCTTTTGCAAAAGTCAGGAAACAGACCAAGGCCATGATAAATTCCTAAGATAGACCTCAACTTCCTTCAGGCTAGATACATGCGCAGTCTCTTTCTAAGATGGAGTCTGTGTGTCTCAACATGGATGCTGCAACTTCTGCGCAGATGTATTCTGTTTGCTCTTCATTCAAGACTTGGTCTCGTCTTAGATCAGCCTTCTTAAGTTCATCAAGTAGTAAAGGAGGGCAGAGGTGCACAGGCTCCAAAACTGGTAAACAATGACCATGGGTAGTGCACTAGATGACATCTCAAAAATAGCTTGTTATCAGGAAATGCCATGTAAGTAGTAAATTTATATTTGCGTTATTTCTTTTGCAGTGTCTCTTCCTTAGTTTCAGGATCTGAGGAACATGGTTGCCTTGTCCTGTGAGCTGTTCCTATCTTGGTTTTATGATCTTAGGAACATGGTTGCAAGGGCAGGATTCTTGTATGATTATGGCTACAAGTGGTAGAGCAGGGCAAAGTTTAAATTGAACAAGATTAACATGAAGCTTTACGTTATGAAGTTAGAACACATATTCATCTCCCAGAAATTCTAATCGGCTTACACTATTACAAGCTGTCCTTAATGAGATCCAATCTGTAACCTCACCTTCTCAGGATCACTCCACCTGAACCCAGGGCTCCTACCCTCCTACTCTTCCCAGTCAGGGCCATGACTTAGGTTTATCAATGGGGAAGGAGTTCTGGTGGCATAGTGCCTAAGGCATCTGACTGCCAACCAGAAGGTTGGCAGTTCAAATGCACCAGCCGCTCCTAGGAAGGAAGATGAGGCAATCTACTTCCCTAGTGATACCACCTCGAAAACCCAAGGAGGGGTCGCTATGAGATGGGTCTGACTCAATGACACATAACAACAACATTGTCATACTGTAGTAGCTTGTGTGTTGCTGTGAGCTGGAGGCTATGCCACCAGTATTTCAAATACCAGCAGGGTCACCCATGGTGGACAGGTTTTAGCAGTTTCCAGACTAAGACAAATCGGGAAGAACAATGGGGCCATCCACTTCTGAAAAAGTGAATAGCAGTGAATACTGAAAGTACCATGGACTGCCAAGAATGAACAAATCTGTCCCAAAGGAAGGGCAGTTGGAATGCTCCTTAGAAGCAAGAATGGCCAAACTTCATCTCCCCTACTTGGTCATGTTGTCAGAAGGTTGCCATTCCCTGGAGATGGATATCATGTAAAGTAGAGGATCAGCAAAAAAGGGTGGAAGACCTTCAACAAGATGGATTGATACAGTGGCTGCAATGATGGGCTAAAGCATAGCAAGGATTGTGAGGATGGTGCAGCACCAGGCGGTGTTTCGTTCTGTTGTACACAGTGTTGCTATGAGTCGGAGCCAACTCGATGGCACCTAACAGCAACAACAACATCACTTGGCTGAGAGTTGAGTCACAGAGAGTAGGCGATAAGTTCAGTTCTTAACTTGAAAGGTGTATAAGGGTATTGTCTCAGGTTTCCACCAGTCTTCATCAGTAAGACCCGTAAGCTTGGTCTTCTTTATGATTTTGAGTATTGTTCCACATTTCCCTCCACTCTATCTGGAACCACTTACTGTGATCCCTTTCAGAGCCATCAGCAGTGGTTGCTGGGCACCATCTAGTTTTTCTAGTCTCAGATTACGGACTAATTGTTTCCTTTGTCTTTCACTTTCTTCACTCTTTTTTTGCTCAGGACAGGGAGAGACCAACAGTTATACCATCAATGGCTGCTCACAAGTTTTTAAGACCCCAGTTGCTACTCATCAAAGTAGGGTGTAGAACACAGACTTTGTGGCCTATGTTATACCAATTCACCTTAGTGTCCCCTGAGCCACCATACCCTGTGACTCATTCCCTCAGGGTATTTGGTTATGACTTAGATGTTTTCACAGTTTTGTCCCTTGTGTGCTTTACTACGTTCATGTATATATTTGCAGCACATATAAATACATAGGTGGAGATAGCCTCTATCAAATCTCTATATATGTATTCATTCCCTTTCACCTTCCCACCCCTGTTCCGACTGAGTGACAATCTATGTATCCAAGTGTTATTATTGTTATCCAATTGTTAAATATTGTTATCACTATTACTGCAATGTTGTGTATGTAATAGTACTCACTTTTGTTGCCTTTAACTCTTATGCTTCTCCCTATGTCTTCCACTGCCTTGATCATTTGTGCTGATGTCCTTCTTGTTGTATATCCAATTTCCATTGTTAATCTTCAAAGAACAATTCTTTCTGTGTATAAACCTTCCCTTAACTTTTTAGAGTAGTGTTCTCATACAATAATTGTCCTTTTGTGATTGACTAATTTCACTCAGTATAATGTCCTCTAGGTTCATCCATATTATGAGGTGTTTTGCAGATTCGTCATTATTCTTTAATATTGCATAGTATTCCATTGTTTATATGTACCATAGATTGTTTATCCATTCTCTGTCAATGGGCACTTATGTTGTTTCCATCTTCTTGCTGTTGTGAATAATGCTGCAATGAACATGGGTGTGCATATATCTGTTTGTGTCATGGCTGTTATTTCTAGGACTTCCAATACAATATTGAGTAGGAGTGGTGATAAAAGGCATCCTTGTCTGGTTCCCATTTGTAAGGGGAATGTTTTTAATCTTTTCTCAGTTGAGTATAATATTGGCTATTGGTTTTGTGTATATGCCCTTAATTATACTGAGGAATTTCCCTTCTATTCCTATTTTCCTGAACATTTTTATCAAGAATAGGTGTTGGATTTTGTCAAATGCCTTTTCTGTGTTGATTTATATAATCATGCAGCTGTTTTATTTTATTTTATGTGGTAGATTACACATTACCCATAATATGGTTGATTGGTTTTCTAATGTTGAGTCTGGTTTTTGAAACAATGGGGAACCTGCTCTGTTGCCCACAGACTGAGTACAGTGAATCTGGTCAGGCACAACCCTGGACAGAGAAAAAAACCTGATTTTGGCCCAGGAGCGCTGAGCTGGGAGCATTTTGATTGATAATATCCAAAGTGGGTTACTGCTAATTCTATAGGAACACTTCACATGCACACCCACTGCCAGTGCTTCCCACCCTTGTCACATTGCCTGCCCTGATCTGACTGCCTCTGCCCCTGCAGCCCTCTGTAGAGGACTCTATCTTCATGCTTTATTCAGAATGAATTGATATGTCAGGCTACTCTCCATGGACGTTAATGTTTCTATGAGCTTACTCTTAAGCAGCTGGGAGGTGGGGAATGTGAGGAATGGTGTTTTATAAATCAAAGAGTAACAATGGAATGTACTATAAGCATTTGGAATAGTTTGGCATCCCTGCCTGGCCAGGAGCAGCAGGGGTGAAACTTTGGCCCTAGTGAATGGCAACACTGCCCTCTAGTCGCCAACCTAAGCTAGGACTCAGATAGTGTAGGCAGCTGTGGGTTTCTACACAATGCAGAGAGGGGTTTTCCCACAAATTCCATAAACAATTGCCCTTGAGTCAATTCCGACTCAAGGCAACCCCATGCACGTCAGAGTAGAACTGTGCTTCGTGTGGTTTTCAGTGGCTGATATTTTGGAAGTAGATCACTAGACTTTTCTCCTAAGACATCTCTGGGTGGACTTGAACCTTCAACATTTCTGTTAGTAGCTAAGTGTATTAACCATTTGCACTACACAGGGACTTCATTAATGAAAAGAATTCATCAGAAGTCATTAAGGCCAGGAAAAAGCATACTAGAAAAAGCCAAACAAAAATCCCAGTTTTTAAGAGTTTGACTTTTTTTTTCTTTTTTAATCCCTTTTGGTTCCCAGAAATAAACACACAAACAACAACAACAACAACAAAAAAAAACCCAACTCATAACAACCTTCATTGGGTTTCCAAGGTTGTAAATCTTTACCAAAGTAGATTGCCTCATCTTCCTTTTGCAGAGCAGCCGGTGGGTTTGAACCACCGACATTCTGATTAGCAGTCAAATGCCTTAGCCACTGCACCACCAGAGCTCCTTTGGTTCCCAGATAGGTAGCCAAATTTCTCAAGAGTTCAGAGATCACAAAAGAAATCCAGCCTTTTTAGGCATTTTATATTGTTGCTTTTCAGAAATGAAATATTTAAACCATTGGCCTTCTCTATTACTGAAGGTTCCTGTTGAACAAAAATGCTTGTGGCACTTCCCAAAAGGAAAAGTAGTTTGTGCCTCTTTTGCATTTAATAAAATGTCATACCTCATGTTTGTGAGTTTTTGTGTGTAATTATCAGCCTGTTACTTTGTAAGTAAACTCAGAATTTAGGTTCTCTGTGAGCCAGAGGCTTCTGTGCTCACCTACATGCCAGGGCCTGGGAGAAGGGCCCACTGGAACTTTAACATATAATCCAGCTTGATGGAGACTATCATCAACAGGATATTTCATTAAAGTTAAATCACTTACTGTAAATATCTCCAATTTAGACTGAAGAAAACGTTGTAGCACACCTGGAAATTGTGGTGGAATACTGTAGTCCAAAAAGGCATATTCATTTTGGTGTTTCCCATTCCCTGTCCAAGTGATCTTGAAGTTGCAACTCTGTATAAACTGAAAGAACCATAGTAATTCCTCTTCTACCACAGTCCTGCGTGGGATTGATATTTAGAAAGTCTTTGAACTTATTTCAAGGGAAGAAGTTTATGGGGGAAAACAAAACAAAACAACAATAACAAAAAATAACTGCTGTCAAGTCGATTCCAACTCAGAGTGACACCTCCTTGGGTTTCTGAAGTGATATCTCTGTGGAAGCAGATTGCCCAATCTTCCTTCCAAGGAAGTTTATGAAAGTTACCTTCAATAAAGTAGAAAAAATGATATATTTAGATACTCTGGTATTTTACTTGAAAATGGGAAGTACTTGGAACGTTACATGTCAAATATATTCCAAAATAAATTGATGTAGACTTCAAAGAAGCATGGAAATGGCCTTGGTGTACCTCTTATTTTCAGAAGCATAAGGGCTTAGAATAGAAGTATCAATCTGAAGAAAGTGATGTTTTCTAATGAAGCTATAAGTATAGCTAGGAAAATTAGAACCCAAACAAACAAAAATGAGAATAATCAAAGGTTGAAGTTGTACTGTGTATAATTGTTTTTTTCTACCTCAGATCCTGGTGAATGCTGACAAGAGGACTCTCCATGTGGAGAGAAAGATCAGTCATTGTTACTGGAGGGGAGTGACCTGCGAAACTCACACACTTGAGAGCAGTGGGCCTTTGTATTAAGTGGAGGAGGATGTCTACCATGAGAGCTCATCTTCCTCTGGTTGTAAACCTGCCTTCTTTGATGACTATGACTGTCACATCCTCTTCCCATGAGCTTTAAAGAACTTTACATTGCATGCTTTCTATTCATGGTATCTCTGTGCCATGATCATATTTAAGAAGAAAGTACTTTAGTGAACACAGTTCATCATGACCTTCTCCATGCAGGCTTCTGACAGCTCCACTCTCTGATACATGGTTTCCCTGGGTTCTCCATTTCCACTACACTTCTTCCTGTCTCTCAGCTCTCATCCTCTAAAAGTACATTGGGAGTGGATAGAGGGAGGACACCTAAAACTTTGTGGACCCTTGGGGCCTATGTGACCAATGACTGGGCCACACATGGAGGAGGAGTGGCAGCTATGCTGACCATATAGCCACCTCTCACAGCTCCAACACCCTCAAAACCCTAGGTTCAGGATCTGGGAATTTCCTGGTCTAGTGGCCACCTGGTTGGACAGTGCAACCATCTGTGGTTTCCAAGGGAGTCTGGAAAGAGGGAGTAACACTAGGTTAGAGGGGAACTAGACTCTGATAGGCAAAAGCTATCAAGTGGGAAGCTCTGTGGCTTTTAGTAAATGAGAGAATGAGTTGAAATGGGAAATTATCTAAATAATAGCCTATTTATAGCCAATTCCACCACTTGTCTATCAGTTTATTGATGCTGTGGTGGCATATGTGTTGCTGTGATGCTGGAAGCTATGCCACCAACATCTACCATCACTGTCACCCATGGTGGATAGGGAGCTTCCAGACTAAGACAGAGTAGGAAGGAAGACCTGGCAATCTACTCCTAGAAAAGCAGTGGAACATTATCCAATATAATGCTGGAAGATGAGCCCCTCAGGTTGGAAGGCACTGATAATATGACTGAAGAAGAGCTGTCTCCTGAAAGTAGAGTTGACATCAATGATGTGGATGGAGTAAAACTTTCAGAGCTTTTATTTGCTGAAGTGGTACAACTCAAAATGAGAAGAAACAACTGCAAACATCCATTAATAATTGGAATGTACAAAGTATGAATCTAGGAAAATAGGAAGTTGTTAAAAATAAAATGGAACACATAATGATCAATATAATGTGAGCTGAAATGGACTGGTATTGGCCCTTTTGAATCAGACAAACATATGGTCTACCATGCCAGGAATGACAAATTGAATCAGAATGGAGTCATATTCATTGTCAAAAAGACCATTTCAAGATCTATCCTGAAGAACTACAGTGTTAGTGATAGAATAATATGCACACACCTACAAGAAAGACAAGCTAATATGACTATTCAAATTTACACACAAACCACTATTGTCAAAAATGAAGAAATTGAAGTTTTACCAACTTCTACAGTATTAGAAGTCAGCCCCAGGGTTACAGGTGAGGAGAGACAACTCAGGGACACCCAGAGTAGCAGGCCGAAAGAGCAGGAGAAAGGGGATAAAAGCCTTGAACCCGGACAGAAGAGCAATCAGCCGAAGGGATTAGGTGAAGAGGGGAAACGCTGGCCCACCCAGAGTAGCAGGCCGGTAGAGCAGGAGAAAGGGGATAAAAGCCTTGAATCCGGACAGAAGAGCAGTCAGCCCCAGGGATACAGGTGAGGAGAGACAACTCAGGAATGCCCAAAGAAGCAGGCCAGAAGAGCAGGAGAAAGGGGATTAAAAGACAGGAAGCCAGACAGAGGAAGAGTCAGCCAGGTGGGGATGATACGAGAG
>NW_006921614.1:13568190-13575305 GCF_000298275.1 Orycteropus afer afer
TGGATTGATATGGTGGCTGCAATGATGGGCTCAAGTATAGCAGGGATTGTGGGGCTGGCGCGGGATCGGGCAGTGTTTCGTTCTGCTGTGCATGGGGTTGCTATGAGTTGGAAATGACTCGATGGCACTTAAAAATAACAACAACAACACAGTATTAAATTGATCAAACATGCAATCAAAATGCATAGGTAATTACTGGTGATTGGAAATGAATGTTGGAAATGAAGAAGGATCACAAGCTGGAAAATATGGCTGTGGTAGTTAAGGTTATGTGTCAGCTTGTCTGAGCCAGTTTTAAGCAGCTGGGCAGCTGGATATAGTTATTCCCATGGTGAGATCAGTAATCAACACCATGGTGGAATCTACTGGAGCAGTTGAGTAGCTACCTTAGGGATATGGTCTTTTTCTAGTATATAAGGAGAAGCCTTGAGAAAGGTCTCTGGAGCGTTTTTGCATGCTTGGACATTGCATGTAGCAGTGTTTATTTAGCAGCCTACCATATTTCCTTGCAATCTTGGGACTGTCTCTGGACTTGAATTAGTGGCCTGGTGTGTTTTTGGTAATATTGGGATTGTGCCATTTTATTTGTTGACCTTGGGCTTGTTAGCCTCAGCAGTCAGCAGCTGCCTGAGTGAAAAGACACCTCTAGCTGCAGTGGGGTGAGAGCAAGAGGCAGAGCTGAAGCCCAAGGTCGAGGGACTTTCACCCAGCTCCTAGAGCTCACACTTTGAACTCAGACTTCTAGGTTTTCTAAATACTAAGAGAATAAATCCATGTTTGTTAAAGTCATCCATTTGTGGTATCTTCTGTTGGAGTGGCATGAAATATTCAAAACAATGGCCTTAGTGATAGAAATGATGCTGGAGATTACATGAGAGAATTTTGCATGACCAATGACTTATTCATTGGAAATATCTTTTTAAACAACACAAATGGGTAGTTATATACATGGACCTCACAGAGTGAAACATACAGGAATCAAATCGACCACATGTGTGGAAAGAGATGATGGAGAAGCTTGATATAATCAGTCAGAACAAGGCCAGGAGTCCACTGCAGAAGACACCATCAACTGCTCGTATGCAAGTTCAAGTTGAAGCTGAAGAAAATTGAAACAAACACAAGAGCCAAAGTGTGACCTTGAGTATATACCATCTGATTCAGAGACCATCTCAAGAATTGATGACACATTGAACATCAATGACTGAAGACTAGATGAGTTGTGAGATGGCATTAAGGATGTTATGTAAGAAGAAAGTGAATCATTAAAAAGACAGGTAAAAAAGAAAAAGGATGTCAGAAGAAACTTAGAAATTTGCTCTTGAATGTGGAGTAAGTGAAGCAAAAGGAAGAAATGATAAAGTAAAAGAGCTAAACAGAAAAAATCAAAGGACAGCTTTAGAAGACAAAGTAAAGTATTATAATGAAATGTGCAAAGAAGTGGAGTTAGAAAATCAAAAGGGAAGAACATGCTTAGTATTGCTTAAACTGAAAGAATTGAAGAAAAATTTAAAACTGTGAGTTGCAATATTGAAAGAGTCTCTGTGCAAAGTATTGAATGATGCAGGAAGTATCAAAGAAAGATGAAAGGAATACAGACAACTGTACCAAAAAGAATTGGTCAAGGTTCAGCCATTTCAGGAGATAGCATACAACAAAGGATGGATGCTATTGAGGAAGAAGTCCAAGCTGCACTAAAGATGTTGATAAACTAAACTCCAGGAATTGATGGAACATTAATGGAGATTTTCAACAAATAGATGCAATACTAGAAGTACTCACTTATCTATGCCAAGAAATTCGGAAGACAGCTGCCTGACCAACCAACTGAAAGAGATCCATATTTGTGCCCATTCCAAAGAAAGGTGATCAAACAGAATGCAGAAAATATTGATAAGTATCATTAATATCACATGCAAGTAAGGTTTTGCTGAGGGTAATTTGAAAATGCTTGAAGCATTATATCAACAGGGAACTGCCAGAAATTCAAGCTGGATTCGGAAGAGGACATGGAACATTGCTTATGTCAGATGGAGCTGGACTGAAATCAAAGAATAACACATATTTACCTGTGTTTTATGGACTATGCAAAGGCATTCAACTATGTGGATCATAGCAAATTATGAATAACATTTTAAAGAATGGGAATTTCAAAACAATTAATTGTGCTCATGCAGAACCTGTCCATAGACCATGAGGCAGTGGTTAGAATAGGACAAGAGTATACTACATGGTTCAAAATCAGAAAAAAAAGTGTGTATCACTATTGTGTCCTTTCACCATACTTACTCAATCAGTTTGGTGAGGAAATAATCTGAGAAGCTGGAATATATGATGAAGAACGTGTCATAATGATTGGAGGAAGGCTCATGAACAATATGATTACAAATTTATTTTAATTTTATTTTTTTATTTGCAGTGTTCCCTCCCTTCACCAAATTGTTTTTTTCTTCCACATTTTATTGAAATATAATTTATGTACAGTACAGTAAAATACACAAACCTGAAGTGACAGGGATCAATGCATTTTTTTTTTTTTTTTTGCAGTGTTCCCTCTCCTTCCCTCCCACCCATGGTAACCAAGAAAGAAAGCTTCTTTCCATATATAAACCTTTCCTTGACTTTTTACAATAATGAACTAATACTATTTTTGTCCTTGTGTGATTGACTTATTTCACTCAGCATAATGTCCTCCAAGTTCATCCATGTTATGCAGTGTTTTGCAGATTCTGCATTATTCTTTAGTGTTGCATAGTATTCCATTGTGTGTATGTACAATAGTTTGATTATCCACTCTTCTGTTGATGGACACCTAGGTTGTTTCCATCTTTTTGCTAGTGTAAATAGTGTTGCGATGAGCATGGATGTGAATGTATCTGTTCTTGTCCTGGCTCTCACTTCCTTAGGATATATACCTGTAATGGGATTCCTGGGTCAAATGGTATTTCTAATTTAAGGAATCACCATACTGCTTTTCACAGTGGTTGTAACATTTGACAGTCCCACCAGCAGTGTATGAGAGTCTCAATCTCTCCACAACATCACCAGGATTTGTTATTTTCTGTCTTGTTGAACTGTGCCATTAGTGCTGGAGTAAGATATTATCTCTCTGTTGCTTTGATTTGCATTTCTCTGATGGCTAATGATCATGAGGATTTCTTCATTTATTTGCTGGCCACCTGAATATTCTCTTTGGTGAAGTGTCTATTCATGGCTTCTATCCATTTTTTGATTGGATTGTTAATCTCTTTGTTGTTGAGGTGTTGGAGTTTTGTATAAATTTTAGAGATAAGTCCCTTGTCAGTTATGTCATTGCTGAATATTTTTTCCCAATCTGTAGGTTCTCTTTTAACTCTTTTGGAGAAGTTTTGGAAAGCACATAAAAATTTAATTTTTAGAAGGTCCCATTCATCTAGTTTATCTTCAGCTGTTTGTGCATTTTGGGTTATGCTTGACAGCCTATTTATGTCATAAATTAGGGTCCCTAAATTTGCCCCTATTTTTCCCTTGAGGAACTTTATAGTTTTAAGTTTCACATTTAAGTCTTTGATCCATCTCGAGTTAGTTATTCTGTATGGTGTGAAGTACAGATCTTGTTTCATTTTTCTGCAATGGATATCCAGTTTTGTTAGCACCATTTGTTGAAGAGACCATCTTTTCTCCATTTAATGGATTTCAGCCCTTTGTCAACGATCAGCTGGCCATAGGTCAATGGATCTATTTCTGGGTTCTCAATTCTGTTCCACTGGTCTATGTGTCTGTCATTGTGCCAGTACCAGGCTGTTTTGACTGCTGTGGCTGCATAGTAGGTTTTGAGATTTGGGAGTGTGAGACCTCCTACTTTGTTCTTCTTCTTCAATTGTGCTTTGCTTATCTGAGATCTCTTTCCTTTCCATATAAAATTTGTGATTGTTTTTTCCATATCCTTAAAAAATAGTGATGGGATCTGGATTGGGATTCATTGAATGTATAGATTTCTTTGGGTAGAATTGACATTTTTACAATGTTTGATCTTCCTATTCACAAGCATGGTATGTTCTTTCATTTATGTAGATCTCTTATAGTTTCTTGGAGTAATGTTTTGTTGTTTTCTTTGTACGGGTCTTTTGTGTCCCTAGTGAGATTTATTCTCAAATACTTTTTTTTTTTTTTTTGTAGCTGTTGTAAATGCTGTTGATTTACTTTTCAGCAATCTCTTTGCTGGTATAGAGGAATCCAACTGATTTTTGGATGTTGATCTTGTATCCTGCCACTATGCTAAATCTTTCAATTAGTTCTCATAGTTTTTTGTTGAGTCTCTTGGGTTTTCTATGTATAGGATCATATCCTCAGCAAATAGGGATAGTTTGACTTCTTCTTTACCAATTTGGATGCCTTTGATTTCCCTTTCTTGCCTTAATGCCCTGCCTTGGATTTCCAATACAATGTTGAACAGAAGTGGAGATAGAGGGCATCCTTGTCTGGTTCCTGTTCACAGGGGGAACAATCCGTATACTTTTTATTTCCTTTTTTTCATTTTGTTTCTCACTGCATTAGCTAGGACTTCCAGTATGATGTTGAATAGGAGTGGTGAGAGGGACATTCTTCTTGTTTCCTAATCATAGGGGAAAGCAACTAGTTTCTCACTATTAAACATCATGTTAGCTGTAAATTTTTTGTAGATGTTCTTTCTCAAGTTGAGGAAGTTTCCCTCTTTTCCTAATTTGCTGAGAGTTTCTATAATGAATGGTGTTGAATTTTGTCAAATTATATTTCTACATCTATTGATATAATCTTCATTGACCTGTTGATGTAATAAACCAAAAACCACACACACACACACACAAACCAACCCACTGCCATTGAGTCAATTCCCACTCATAATGGCACTGTAGGACAGATTAGAACTGATCCATAGGGTTTCCAATGCTGTAAGTCTTTATGGAAGCATACTGCCTCATCTTTCTCTCACAGAGTGGCTGGTGGGTTCCAACCTCCAACCTTCTGGTCAGCAGCTGAATGCTTTAACCACTGAACCACCAGAGTGTTTGTTGATATAAAGGATTACATTAATTGATTTTCAAATATTGAACAAGTCTTGAATATCTAAAATACCATTTAGTGTTTTGGTATTAGAGTAATGCTGGCCTTATGGAATGAGTTAGGTGGTGTTCCCTCTGCTTCTGTTTTCTGGAAGAGATTGTAGAGAATTTGTACACACACATACACACACACACCCCTCATAGTCAGATCCCTAAATAGAGAGAGTTGGGTTGTTTAGATGTACTGTGTGATGATTAAGGTTATATGCAACTTGGCTAGGCCATGATTCTCAGTGGTTTGGCAGATATTATGTAATCATCTTCCATTTTGGAACCTACTGTGAGTGACCAATCAGTTGAAAGAGGAGTGTCTTTGGGGGTGTGGCCTGTGTCCAATATATATAGATGTTCTGGCAAACTCTTTCTCAATCCTTCATTCAATCCTGCATTCACCACTTCATCCTCTGACCTCCAGTTCTTGCGACATGAGCCAGCAGCCTGTCACTGGACCTGCAGATTTTAGGATTATCAGTCCCTGCTACCACATGAGTCAGGAGAAGCTTCCAGCCTGTCACTTATCCATGGATTTGGAACTTTCCAGCCTCAATAATTTTGTGAACCAATTCCCTGAAATAAATCTCTAATTATCAAACAATATCATTATTATCACACGCAAGTAAAATCTTGCTGAAGATAACTCAAAAAGAGTTGCAGCAGTATATTGACAGAAAAAATTGAGAAAAGCAAGCTGGATTCAGAAGAGGATGTAGAATGAGGGATATCATTGTTGATGTCAGATGAATCTTGGCTGAAGGCAAAGAATACCAGAAAGATGTTTACTTGTGTTTTATTGACTCTGCAAAGGCATTCGATTGTGTGGATCATAACAAATTATGATTAACATTGAGAAGAATGGGAATTCCAGAACACTTAATTGTACTCATGAGGAACTTGTACATTGACCAGGAGGCTGTCTTTTGAACAGAACAAGGGGATCCTGCGTGGTTTAAAATCAGGAAGGGAGTGTGTCAGGGTTGTATACTTTAACCACACTTGTTCAATCTGTATGCTAAGCAAATAATCTAAGAAGCTGGACTACTGAAGAAGAACATGGTATCAGAATTGGAGGAAGTCTCATTAACAACCTGTGATATGCAGATGACACAATTTTGCTTGCTGAAAGTGAGGATGACTTAGAGCACTTACTGATGAAGATTAAAGACTATAGTCTGCAGTATGGATTATATCTTAACATAAAGAAAACAAACATCCTCACAACTAGACCAATAAGCAGTATCATGATAAATGGAGAAAAGATTGAAGTTGTTAAAGATTTCCTATTACTTGGTTCCACAATCAACACCAATGGAAGCAGCAGTCAAGACATCAAAAGACTTATTGCACTGGGATAATCTGCTGCAAAAGACCTTTTTGAAGTGCTGAAGAGCAAAGATGTCTCTTTGAAGACTAAGGTGTGCCTAACCCAAGCCATGGTATTTAAAATCACCTCATATACCTGTGAGAACTGGACAATGAATAAGGAAGACCAAAGAAGAGTTGACGCTTTTAAGTTGTGGTGTTGGCAAAGAATATGAAAATACCATAAACTGCCAGAAGAACAAAGAAATTTGTCGTGGAAGAAGTGCTGCTGGAATGCTCCTTGGAAGCAAGAATGGCCAGACTTAGTGTGACTTACTTTGGTCATGTTGTCAGAAGGGACCATTCCCTGGAGAAAGAGATCATGTTTGGTAAAGTGGAGGGTCAACAAAAAAGGGGAATGCCCTCAACAAGATGGATTGACTCAGTGGTTGCAACGATGGGCTCAGGTATAGCAAGGATTATGAGTTTGGCACAGGACTAGACAGTATTTCATTCTGTTGTACATAGGGTTGCTATGAGTTGGAGCCGACTTGATGGCACCTAACAACAATGAAAACATATATCACCTTGGGAATCCAATGGAGGTCGCTATGAGTCAGAATTGACTGAATGGCAGTAGTTTTCATTTAATTGGGCAATCTACTTCAGTAGCGATACGGCCTCGGAGACCCAAGGAGGGCTCGCTATGAGTCAGATTTGACTCGATGGCAGTGA
>NW_006921614.1:13579069-13584109 GCF_000298275.1 Orycteropus afer afer
TGGAAGTAGATTGCCCAATTAAACAAAAACCACTGCCATCAAGTCAATTCTGACTCATAGTGACCTCCATTGGATTTCCAAGGTGATACATGTTTTCGTTGTTGTTAGGTGCCATTGAGTCAGCTCCAACTCATAGTAACCCTATGTACAAGAGAATGAAACACTGTCTAGTCCTGTGCCAAACTCATAATCCTTGCTATACCTGAGCCCATCTAGGAGCTCTGGTAGCATAGTGCCTAAGACACTTGACTGCTAACCAGAAGCCTGGCGGTTCAAACCCACTAGCCACTCCTCGGAAGGAAGGTTGGGCAATCTACTTCCGTAGTGATACTGCCTCCGAAACCCAAGGAGAGGTCACTATGAGTAGGGGCCAAGTTGATGGCACATAACAACAACAGTATTTATATATATGCTACACTGGTTTTGCTCCTTTAGAGAACTGAACCCAGCCACTGGGAAGAAAGACTGAGTTGTTTTGGGAAAAGACAGATTTTTAGTTGAGGAAAAAAAAAAAAAAAAACCATGAAAGGTATAGTGTGACATCTATTTTCTCTTTTGTTTATTAAACTAGATGTAAAACCCAATGGTTAAAGGGCTGAAGACCAGAAGATGAACAAATTGTTCATGAGAAGTTGGATGTTTTGGGCATAAATGGTGCCATTTCAAGATCTAGATGAGCATGTGTAGCACCATGTTAGAGAGAAGGTCATATTTTATGTCACTGCCTAGACATCTGAAGATGAGCAGCTTGGGGAGCATCTGCAGGCAGCACTAATGTCCCAAGCTTTGGTGTTCTCACCGTGGGCACTGTCAACAGTGCCAATGGTCAGGCTTCTTCATGGAGTGTCTCAGCAGTGGACTTCACTAAGTAGAGGCAGTAGAACCCTGTAGACACAACACAATGTCTGCAGTCAACAAAATGGCTAGGAGCATATTAAGGCAACTCTGAGAACTCTCCAGAAATAACTAGGGGACACCTTGGGAACTGCTGGCTGCTTGGTAGAGTGGTTTAGTATAAAGGAGAATCTCAGAGACATTGTTTAAAAGGCATTAAAAAATAATGTGAAGATTAAGAGATGGTCAAAAACTGAATATCTAAGTGAGGAAACATGAACCTTGACCTCTACACCACCTGCAAAAATGGATTCAAGATGGATCATAATCCTAAATGTGAAAGCTAAAACTATAACATTTCTACAGAAAAACTAGAATGTCTTCATGATTTTGGATAAAGATTTCTTACAGAGAACACACAGCACTAGCCATAAAAATAAATAAATTGGTCTTCATTAAAATTTAAAAACTTCTGCTTTTTAAAAGATATCTTTAGGAAAATGAAGACAACCCACAGGATGAGAGAGGAAAAAAAAAAAATATATATATATAAAACTTGTGTTCAGAATATGTAATGGATTCTTACAACAAGACATCCTAATTTTTTTTCCCTTTACTTTGTTTTGATATATCTATGTTAGCAGGGTACTGTGCTCCTCTATTCATTAGTTCTTAGCATTTTGGCACTCACCACCTGTCTCTGGTGTGTGTGAGAGAGAATGAGAGTATGCACTCAGATCTCTGTTAGCTACTTGTAAAGAGCAGATGAGGGTGAGTTGAGCTGGTATTGGCCACCATCTGTCAATAGTCAGTTGGTGCAAAAGCAAATGGTGGCCCTCACTCAGTGGGTGGGACTGCAGGAGGTACAGGTGTGGTTGGGTTGTGTGGGAATGGTTGCTATCTCCTACTTAGTTAGACTAAGTAAATAAATAAATAAACCACCAAAAATAAATAAATGAAAACAAGAGAACAATAAACAAACTGCATAAACAAGCAGGAACAATTGCAAAGAAAAAAGACAACAAATCAGAAAATAATTTTGGAAAATATGTTTTAAAAAATGACAAAAGAAAATAATGAGAAAAAAAAAAAAAAAAAAAAAAACCTCCTACATTATCTGGGGAGGGGCAATGAGAGAAAAGAGCAAGAATAAAAGACAAAAAAAAAAAAAAAACCTTACTGCTGTCGAGGGGGATTCGACTCACAGCGTGCCTCTACTTGTGTTTCTAAGGCAGTATCACCACAGAAGTAGATTGCCCAATCTTCCTTCCAAGGAGTGGCTGGTGGGTTTGACCTGCCAGTCTTCTGGTTAGCAGTCAAATACCTTAGGTACTATGCCACCTGAGCTCCCAAGAGTAAAAGAATAGTAAAGAAGAGATAGGAAAACTACAAAAGGAAAAACAAGGGATGGGAAGAATCAAAAGAAAGGAACAAGGAAAAGGGAAGAGAAAAAAAACAAAAAACCTAAGAACAAAGGAAGGGAAAGAGAAACAATAAACAAATAAAAAGGAAGAAAGGAGGAAGATTAAAAAGAATATTTTAAAAACAAAGAAAAACAAAACTGTGGGGGGTGGGGCAGGGTACCCAGGCTCTGTCAGGGCACAGATCAGGATGGAGTTCCTGCTGGTCAAGAAGGTGGGTAGAGGTGGGGGATGGCCACATCTCTATTCACCAAGAGAATATGAAGTATAAGAGTAACAAGGTGAATATTGCACCTTGTTAGTCAGCAGTCTCCAGTGTGGTTGCCCATGCTGTCCTTGGCAAACAGAGCCTATTTATAGGTCGCTGTCCAGGTCAGAACTCTACTTGCATATATTCAAAATGGCCACACTGCTTGCAAATATTCAAAATGGCTGTGCCCTCAGGACAGCCAGAAGTCCTCAGGTCTGTTTGTCTCCTTCTTCACTATTTTCCTTTTTGCTTGTCAGTCACCAATGTAGTCTTTGCCGTGCAGTCTTTGGTGAGCAGAGCCAATTCTTAGGTTACTACTGGGACATGCCTGCAAATATTCAAAATGTCTGTGCCCTCAGGACAGCCAGCAGTTCACAGTTCCATTTGTCTTCTTGCTCACTGTTTTCATTCAGATTCTTCTACTAGTTCATATTTAAACTATTTCTTTATCCTTCACTTCAAAGCTCATGGTTCCAGGATCATCTTCTGCATCAGTTTCAATTGGTTTGTCATTGCTTTGTTGCAGTGAGTCTGTGTAGATTGTCTGCCTATTCTGTCATCTTGCCAGAACCTCCCAATACTTCCCAATTTGAAGGTGGGCAAAGGTATGAAAGAATATTTCACAAAAAGATATATATGAACAACCAAAATAACCTCCCCCCAAAAAAGATATCCACATGGAACATGCCTAGGGAGATGCAGATTAAAATCACAACAAGATGCAACTGTATACCCGAATACCAGTACAAGTTGCCATTGAGTTGAGCCTGACTCATGGCAACCCCATGTGTTTCAGAGTAGAACTACTTCACAGAGTTTCAATGGCTATTTTTTATTTCCAAAACACCTGTGGGTTGATTTGAACCACCATCCTTTTAGTTAATAGTTAAACACTTAAATGTTTGTGTCACCTGTGGACATACTTCTAGTTGTTGTTGTTGTTATGTGCCGTCGAGTTGGCCCTGACTCATAGCGACCCCTCCTTGGGTTTCCGAGGCAGTATCACTACTGAAGTAGGATTGCCCAACCTTCCTTCCGAGGAGTGGCTGGTGGGTTTGAACCACCAGCCTTCTGGTTAGCAGTCAAGTGCCTTGGGCACTATGCTACCAGAGCTCCCATACTTCTAGTAGAATGGTTGAAACTAAAAAGACTAGCAATATTAAATATTGGTGAAGATAAGGAGTAACTGGAACTCTCATGCATTGTTGGTGATGAATGAATGAATGAAAAAGCATATTTTTTTCATACAAATGAATTCTATTTAGTAGAGAGGGAATAAACTATTGATATGCACAACAAAATAGATGAATTGTAAAAGCAGTATGTTGAATGAAAGAAACTAGACACAAAAGAATATATACTGTATGATGATTCCAATTATGTGCAACTCTAGAACAGGCAAAACTATAATGATAAGAAGTTAACTCAGTGGTTACTTATAGTAAAGGTTAGGGGAATGTTGATAGTGAAGGAATATGAGGGATTTGGGGGAGGTGATGTAAATAGAGCATATATTGAGTTGAGGAGATGGTTACATAGGTGTATAGGTTTATCAAAACTCATTAAATTTTACCCTTAAAATGGATGCATTTTATTTATATGAATTCTATCTCAACAAGGTTGACTAAAAAATATAATGAGATATCACTTCACACCCACTAGAATGACAAAAATTGAAAAGACTAACAATATGTCAAATGTTGGACAGCATGTATTAGAGCTATTAGAACTAATAAGCTGCTGGTAGAAGTTAAATTGGTGGACTTTGAAAAACTTTTTGGTGGTTTCTTATAAAATTATACATATGCCCACCCTATGTTCCAGAAATTGAATATCTATGTACTTTCCCAAGAAAAAGGAAGCATGTCTACAAAAAAAACTTCGTAAGAATATTTATAGAATTTTTATTCATAATAGCTGAAAACTGGAAACAACATAAATATAAATCAGCAAGTGAATGGATAAACAAATAGTGGTATATTCATACAATGAAATACCACACTGTAATATAAAAGAATGAACTACTGTTACATGCAGTTACATGAATGAATCTCATAAATATGTTGAGTGAAAGAGCCAGGCACTAAAGAACACTATGATTCCATTGATACAAAATTCAAGAATAGTTAAGATTAGGAGAACTATAGTGTTAGAAATCAAAAGGATGGTTGTCTCTGAGGGTCAGTGTTGGTTAATCATCTATGCATATTTCTCGAAACCCCTTGAATTGATTATTCCTAATCTGTCCATTTCTTTGTGTGACAATTTTATTTCAGTTTTAAAAAAATATTGCAAGGGCCTTCCACTTTTAGTAATGGCTTCTGGGAAGTTTAGATTAACACCCCTGCTACAAAAGCAAAACAAAACAACAACAACAAAAATAAAACCTAAAAATACTGAAAAAGATATTTAAAAAATTATCTTAAAAATATCAAAGACCGAAAGGAAAGAGACCTCAGATAAGCAAAGCACTACTGAAGAAGAAAAACAAAGTAGGAGGTCTCACATTGCCAGATCTCAAAACCTACTATACAG
>NW_006921614.1:13586499-13587280 GCF_000298275.1 Orycteropus afer afer
AAAGTGAATTTGCTCTGTAAATCTTCACCCAAATCACAATAAATAAATAAATAAATAAATAAATAAATATCAAAGACCTGAAAAAATACTAAGGAACTGCTAGGCAAAATTTAAAGGGAAATCCAAAAAATTCAAAGAGGAAAGTGAGACCTGAGTGTGAAAGATTAGATTGTACTGAGGGCTTTTGTCAACTTGGCTAAAAATATGGGTCTGGGCAGCCTTGTGGGGTCAGGGTGGCAGAAGTCAGACCCAGAACCTAATAGACCTTCTTCCATTAAGTGGTGCCCCAAAGGGTGCCTCAGTTGGTAAAGCTGAACCAGAAGTAATCCAATGCTCATAACTCTCTCCATGACACTGGAGAATGGTGCTTGGCACCGAGTGAGAGCAAACACAAAAGCTGAAGTGCTCATCCCTCACAAGTCATGTCCATAGACTTACTGTGGTGAGTTTGCAGCCGGGCTTTGCAGTCACCTGGGTGGACTAGGAGCTTCTAGCCACAAAACTGTTTAAGGTGATCCTGAGTGGGCAGTGCTCCAGGTGCTTGGCAGAAAGAGATGATGATTTTTTCAGAGGAAGATATTTTCATTCTAGATTACTCATGAGTCAAAGAAGAAATCATAATATAAATGAACTATTTTGAACTAAATGATAACAAAAATATTACATATCAAAACTTCTGAGATACAGAAGTCCACAGAGTCATAAAGTGTTGGCTTAGATATTTACACGAAATGTGTTATGTTGGGTTCTCTAGAGAAGTAAACCCAGTAAAGGTTTTATA
>NW_006921614.1:13587520-13609655 GCF_000298275.1 Orycteropus afer afer
AGCTCAAAATTGGCAGGCAGTGTACTGGCTGTTGACTTCAGTGGATGATGAATCCAAGATCACCAGGCAGAATGGTGGACTGCTCATTTATAGACAGTTGTAGACAGCACGACAAGATCCAGATCCACAGAACATTCTCTCTTTTTCCCAGGGTGTCCACATATATATATTGGAAGCATGCCACACCCTTAGGGAAACTCCCTTTCAAAAGATTGGCTGCTCAAAGCATATACATCTGATCTCATCATGGGAATAACCACAACACAACTGCTTAAACCACTCAGAATCATGGTCCAGCCAAGTTGACACATAACCCCAACTATCACAGTGCACCTCTTGTCAACTTGGCAGTTGTACACATCTCCTTAACAACGTATAATCTCTAAATAAGGACAATTATAAAGTCATATTTTGCCTAACATGATACACTAACATGTGTACAACCAAAAATGCATTAACCAAATTTTCATTTTATAGTTCATAACTGAAGAAAACAAAAACATTTGATGGACACATACAATGAAGAAATACAGCAATCTTAATCCTCGTTTATGCAACTAGTCACATGGTCATAGCTGATATTTCCACCTACCTTCTCTACCACCCATTTCATATTTTCCTTGCCCTCAGCAAGCACCTCAGCTTGTTGTGGTCCTTTGCCTGGTGGGGTGACCCAAACCTTCATTGCTGAAGGGTCTGGGCCATTAGTAGTCATATCAGAATTGGGTTGCTGTAGTTTCCATTGACTTTAAACACAGGGCATAGTAGTACTAAACCAAACCAAAACAAAAAAGACAACCAAACAGGAGCTCTGGTGGCATAATGTCTAAGGCATTTGACTGCTAACCAGAAGGCTGGAGGTTCAAACCCACCAGCCACTCCTCAGAAGGACGACTGGGCAATCTACTTCCATGGAGAAACTGCCTTGGAAACCCAAGGAGGGGTTGCTATGGTAGTTCTAAGAGACATCCTAAAGAATCTCCTGTATTCCAGACATATTCTTCTTTACTTCCATTATGTAATATCAATCCAATTGTCCTTGGTAATCAGGGCTTATTACACCAGACACTATAGTAACTCTCTTCTTTGTCTCTTGATCCAGAGGCATGAGGAAGCCAAAATGGCAGGGTGGCATTCTTAACTTCCAGTTCAATGCAATCAGTATTGTGTCTCCAGGTGGGAGTGTTCCTCCCTTTGGGACTAAGACTTCTAGATCCACAGAGCATAGGGTCTCAGGGACAGGAAGTAAAAAGTTTTTGAGTGGGTCACTAGGGGTAATAGTGAGTGGTACCACTCCCGTTTCCACCCCTCGGTTCCTGGACCCATGAATCCTGGCTATAGGTGAAACGGCTCCATATATTAGATGCTAGTTTAGAGCATATACAGCCTCCTGGAGGACCTTGTCCCCAATGCTTCAAGGTATTGCCACTTAGTTAGTGCTATAGTTGTATTTTTAGTAGGCCATTCCATCATTCTATCAATCCAGTTGCTTCAGGATGATGGAGAACATGGTAACACCAGTGAATTCCATGAACATAGGCACATTGCCACACTTCATTTGCTGTGAAGTGAGTCCCTTGATCTGAAGCCATGCTATATGATATCCCATAAAGGTGGATAAGGCATTTTGTGAGTCCATGGATGGTAGTTTTGGCAGAAGCATTGTGTGCAGGGAAGGCGAATCTATATCCAGAATATGTATCAATTCCAGTAAGAGCAAAATGCTGTCCTTTCCATGATAGAAGTGGTTCAATGTAAGAAACCTGCCACCAGGTTGCTGGCTGATCACCCCAAGGATTGGTTCCATATTGCAGACTCGGTGTTGGTCTCTGCTGCTGGCAGATTGGGCACTCAGCAGTAGCGGTAGCCAAATCAGCCTTGGTAAGTGGAAGTCCATGTTGCTGAGCCCATGCATAACCTCCATCTCTGCCATCACAATCAAGTTCATGGGCCCATATAGGGCAAAGACAGGAGTAGCTGGGGAAAAAAGAATGACTGGTTTCCACAGAACATGTCATCTTATCCACTTGATTGTTAAAGTCCTCATCTGGCAAGGTCACCTTTTGGTGGGCATTCACATGAGACACAAATATCTTTACTCTTTTGGCTGATTCTGAAAGCTATCCACATACCTCTTCCCCATACATTCTTGTCACCAATTTTCCAATCATGCTTCTTCCACATACCAGACCATCCAGCCAAGCCATTGGCCACAGCCCATGAATCTGCATACAATTGTACATTTGGCCATTTCATGCAAAGTGAACAGTCAGATGCATGGCTTGAAGTTCTGCCAGTTGGAAGGATTTCCCTTCACCACTGTCCTTCGGGGAAGTCCTACAAAGGGGCTGCAGTGCTGTTGCTGTCCACTTATAAGTGGTGTCTGCATATCATGCAGAACCATCTGTAAACAAGGCATGAGTTTTCTCTTCCTCAGTCTACTGATCATAAGGAACTCCCCATGAGGCCATAGGTGCAGACTGGGAGACGGAAGGTAATGTGACTTGAATGGAGACCATAGGCATTTGGGTTACTTCCTCATGCAACTTACTTGTGTCTTCAGGTCTTGCTCAAGCCCGAACTCTTATATACCACTTCCATTTAATGATGGAGTGCTTCTGTGCAGGTCCACATTTATGACTCTGTGGGTCAGACAATACCCAGTTCATGATGGGCAGCTCAGGCCTCATGGTGACTTGGTGGCCCATGGTTAGGCATTCAGTCTCTACTAAAGTCCAGTAACAAGCCAAAAGCTGTTTCTCAAAAGGAGAGTAGTTATCTGCTGTGCATGGCCAACTCTATGACTCTGTGGGGCATAAGTCATAAGCCATGAGATGGTTAGACATACCATACTGTCCCTCTACAACAAAGACCCAAGAAATCAAGTGAAACAGATACAGGTTACAATTCTGGAACAATGAACATCAAATGAAAGGATTACGAACTAGATCAAACATTGATTGGAAAAAGAAACTGAAAACAACAAATGAGGAGAGATATGGAGCAGAGGTGCCCTGCCAGTCAGCCTGACATGGCCATCTTGAGATGAAATCAACAGCAATCCTGGGTGAGAAACACAAGAAAGCAACTTCACAGTATTCTTAAAAGGAGACAAACTGTGTTGAAATAGCCAGAGTGAAGCAAGGTGAGCAGGATGTGAATCAGATCTAAGGAGAGAAAGCACAGGAAGGTGGGTGAGAACTCTAGGGATCCTGATGTTCACAGAGTAGGGAGAAGCCAGGTCCCAGACACCAGGCTACTCACTAGAAGTGGTCCCTGTCCATTGAGGTGAGTGATACATGTGGAGTAATAGTTCCATAGAGTATCAACAGGAGACCCTCTACCAAACTGGACCATGGATAACCTCCCCTGACTCCTTGCACTTGGCCAAAGCCAGGTATCAATTACTAGCTGCAGCCAATGCAAAGTGCTCAGGCATCTTCATGAGGTGACCAGAGAAGCACACTTCCCTCCCCCTGGCCAATGGATGATTAGTGGCATGAACCCACCCACCCCAGAAGCCCTGATTACCAGGGACCACATTTAACCCTTCCCATTCTCCTCCCCAGTCAGCCCTATCTGCCATCCTCCCCCCGCTGACCCACCAAGTAGTACAAGAGCCCTCCACTGTGTCCCACCACACCCTTAAACCTCTGTCAACCCATAACTGGTGTGAGAGTGCTCTGGTGGGCCCAGCTGCCCATCTGGCACCCCTTCCATTCCCCATCCCTGCCAACCTGCTGACTGACACAAGAGCCTCTAATGCATCTGGCTAACGAGCTGCCAGCCCCTGCCCCCTGCCAACCAGCTGAGTGGTGCAAGGATGCTTCAGGTACCTGGTGGCCACCTTCCACTCTCTGACCTGCCAAACAGCACGAGAGTATTCTGGAGTGCCTGGCTGCTGCCCCTTCTGACAACCTGCTGAGTGACAGGAGAACAGTTCTGTGCTCCCAGATGCATGCCCTTTCTTCCTCACCTGCTGACCCACTAAGGGGTAGGAGAACTCCTAGCTGCCTGCCACACCCTCATCTGCTGCCCTTCCCACTAGACAAGTGGCTGTGAGTACCCCCACATGGCTGGATTGATAACAAGTGATTGTCTGTGCCCACCGAGTCTTCCCTCAACCATCTCATATGCTCCCTGAACAGTGATATGGGCTTATCAAGCCTGTTGCTCCTCTACCCACCCAAAGACAGATGATGAGCACTCCTGTGCTGCCAGCTGAGCAATCGATCAATGAAGCACCAGACCTCACTGTTATGATATCTCAAAACAAAACAAAGATCAGGATGAAACAAACAAATATACAATAAATAAATAAGTAAAACCTTAATGCCTTCAAGACAACAGACAACAAATCATATGAAGAAACAAGATAAGATGACTCAAATAAATGACCAAAACAAAGTGGCAGAAAACCTTCCTGAGGAAGAAATGGTCATAGAAATACCTGAGAAGGAATTCACAACACTTAGCTGCAAGATCCTGAAAAAGATCAAAGAAAACACAGACAAAACAAAGGAAAACACCGGGAAAATCCTAGAATAATTCAGGAAAATAATACATGATAAATAAGTAGACAAATAGGAACCTACAAAATCAACAACTAGAAATCCAGAAGATTAACAATAAAAAAATATATCAGAAATAGATAACTCAATGGAATGACAAAGAAGTAGAGTTGAATATATGGAAGAAAGAATTAGCAAACTAGAGAACAAATCTCTTGATACTAACCTGGTTGATGAACAATCTGTAAAAACAGTGAAGAAGAATGAAGAAGGCCTAAGAGTTTAGTGGGACATCATCAAGAGGATTAATTTACATGTACTAGGAATTCCCAGAAGAGTCAGCAAAAAAGGAAGGTACAGAATGAATCTTTGAAGATATTGTAATAGTTAAGGTTGTGTATCAACTTGGGTAGGTTATGATTCTAAGTGGTTTAGCAGCTAGGATGTAGTCATCCCCCATGATCAGATCTGATATAATGTAATCAGCTCCACGATCAGATCTGCTATTAGCAGTCAATCAGTTGAAAGGGAGTTACCTTCAGAGCACAGCCTGCCTCCAATATATACAGAAAATTTCTGGAAAAGCCCTCTGGCTTTTTGCTTGAGATCCTACACCTAACTCATTGTGTTAGACTGGGTTCTCTAGAGAAACAAAACCAGTAAAGCTTATATATATATCTATACATATATATATAGAGAGAGAGAGAGAGAGAAAGAGAGAGAGTGAGAGCAATTTATCTTAGGAAAATGGCTCACACACTTATAGAAGCTGGCAAGTCCAAAGTTCCTGCATCAAACTTCAAGCTGGAGGCTTTTCCCGACTCCTGCAGCCACAGGGGCTGAGGAGCTCAAGGCTGCCAGGCAGTACACTGGCTGCTGACTCCAACAAATGATGAATCCAAGATCTCCAGGCCGAATGGTGGATTGTTCACTCACGGACAGTTGTAGGCAGCACAACAGAATCCTGATCCACAGAAGAATGTCTCTTTTCCCGGAATGTCCATAGATATACTGGAAGCAGGCCACACCCTTATGGAAACTCCCTTTCAACAGATTGCCTGCTCAAAACATAATCATCTGATCCCATCATGGGAATAACCACATCACAACAGCTTAAACCACACAGAATTGTGGTCCAGCCAAGTTGACACACAGCTCCAATTATCACACTCATCATCATTTGAACTTGAACCAGTGGCCTGACATATTGCTTGCCAATCTTGGAATTGTTGCCTTTACAGCCTGTGAACAAACATTTTACCTACTTATCTTGGATCTGTCACCCCTCAAAGCCAGCTGCCTTCTGTATTTTCTGCAGATCTTGGGTTCATCAGCCCCTGTAGCTAGCTACATATGTCAGCAGAAGCCTCCAGCTTGATGTCTGATCTATGAACCTAGGACTTGCCAGCCTCTGCAACTGCATGAGCCATTACCTAGAGATAAATTCCTCTCTCTCTTTTCACACACACACACACACACACACACATACACACACACACACACTCTTCACTGGTTTTGATTCTCTAGAGAACCTAGCTTAAGACATGAACTTCCCAAATATCATGAAAAATGAAAGGATAACCATTGAAGAAACTCAACAAACTCCACACAGGATTGATGCCTCAAAAAAATCACCAAGACATATCATAATCAAACTCACCAAAACTAAAGAAAAAGAAAAAATACCAAAAGCAGCTCATGTAAAATGAAATATCACTGGCAAAGGGACACCAAGAAGACTAAGTACTGATTTCTTGTCAGAAACCATGTAGGCAAAAAGGCAAAGGGGTGACATATATAAAGTCCTGAAGGAAAAGAACTGCCAGTCAAGAATCATGTATCTAGGAAACTGTATTTCAAAAATGATAGCAAAATTAAGACATTCTCAGAATATGCAGAAATGAAGTGAATTTGTAAAAACCAGACCAGAGTTACAAAAATATTAAAGGGAGTCCTTTGGATTGAAACCAACAACATCAGACAATGATCTGAGATAAAAACACATGACAACATCATCCAGGTACCAAACTAGATAAGGACTTCACAAACACAAAATAAAGCTAAAGCACTGACTACAGGGAACCAGTGGAATTAAGCTGTAAATGACAATAATTTTAAAACAGAAAAGGGGAATAAAAGATATAGTTATAGAAATTCCATATAGAGAGGAAGTCAATGTGATTTTAATAGACTGTTTCCATTTTAAGAAGCTCTGGTGGCATAGTGCCTAAGGCATGGGACTGTTAACCAGAAGGTTGGTGGTTCAAACCCACCAGCCACTGCTTGGAAGGAAGGTTGGGCAATCTACTTCCATAGTGATACTGCCTCGGCAACCCAAGAAGGGGTCGCTGTGAGTCAGATCTGACTGCACAGCAGTAAGTTTGTTTTTTTTTTTTTTGGTTTAAGGAAACTCCAGGGTAACCACAAAGAAAAGTAATAAACCTGCTCACCAAAATAAAGTAGAAGAAGACCCAAAAGACTCAGTAAACACTAAAAATAACAATGACTGATGGTAAAAGAAAATTCATATTAAAAAAGAACTCAGCACAGAAAATTAGAGGAGCAAAGAACCTGTCAACACTACAAAAATTGTAACAAAATGACAGCAGTGAATCCATACCTATCCATAATCACACTGAATATACCTGGATGAAATGCTCCAATCAAGAGACAGAAGTGGGAAGAGAGCTGTTATATTATGGGGATTACAGTCAATGTCACAAATCAAAATATGTGTGAACTGTTATTTGGAAAATTAATTTGCTCTGTAAACCTTCACCCAAATCACAACCAAAACTTAATAAAAATAGAAATTAGAAGAGAGAGAGAGAGTGGCAGAATAAGAGAATATGACCTATATTCCTAATAAGAGACACATTTTGACACAAAGGCAAAAAAGTGAAAAATCAAAGGAAGGAAAAAAAACATATCAAGCAAACAGTATCCAGAAAGAACAACAGTATTGATTTCACACAAAACAAACTTTAAGCTAAAATCTATAATGAGATAAAAAAAACAATCAAACCCACTGCCATTGAGTTGATTACAAATCATAGAGACACTATAGGACAGAATATGCCTTCCCCATAGGGTTTCCAATGCTATAAATCTTTATAGAAGCAGACTGCCTCATCTTTCACCCATGAAGCAAGTGGTGGTTTCAAACCACTGACCTTTTGATTAGCAGCTTAAGGTTTAACCACTGTGCCACCATACTGCCTTATAAGAGACAAAGAAGGGCATTATGTAATGATTAAAGGATTGATTGAATGCAGAAGTTGGGAGCAAAGAATCATCACCAGTAGTTGGAAAATATGGCCTTGGTGATAGAAATAACACTGGAGATCGTATGATAGAATTTTGCAAGATCAACAAATTATTCATTGCAAATACCTTTTTTCAACAATACAAACAACAGCTATACATGTGGACTTGATCAGATGGAGTATCCAGGACTCAGATTGACTATATCTGTGGCAAGAGGCAATGGGGAAGCTCAATATCTTCAGTCGAAACAAGGCCAGGAGCTGATTGTGGAACAGACCATCAGCTGCTCATATGCAAATTCAAGTTGAAGCTGAAGACAATTAAAACAAGTCCACGAGAGTCAAAATATGACCTTGATTATATCCCTTTTGAATTTGGAGACCATCTAAAGAATAGATTTGATGCATTGACCACCAATGACCAAAAACCAGAGGAATTGTGGGATGACATCAAGAACACCATCCCTGAAGAAAGCAAAATGTCATTAAAAAGACAGGAAAGAAGAAAAGACCAAAATGGATGTCAGAAGAGACTCTGAAAGTTGCCCTTGAATGAAGAATAGCTAAAGCAAATGGAAGAATGACAAGATAAAGAGCTGAACAGGAGATTTCAATGAGCAGCTTGAGAAGACAAAGTCAATTAGTATAATGAAATGTGCAAAGACCTGGAGTTAGAAAACCAAAGGGGAAGAACACACTTGGCATTTCTTAAGCTCAAAGAACTAAAGAGGAAATTTTAGCCTCGAATTTCAATATTAAAAGATTCTATGGGCAATATATTGAATGATGCAGAAAATATCAAAAGAAGATGAGAGGAGTACAGAGTCACTGTACCAAAAATAATTGGTTGATGTTCATCCATTTTGTTGTTGTTGCTGTTGTTATGTGCCATCGAGTCAGACCCGACTCATAGCAACCCCTCCTTGGGTTGCTGAGGCAGTATCACTATGGAAATAGATTGCCTAACCTTCATCCATTTTAGGAGGTGGCATATGATCAAAAACTAATGGTATTGAAGGAAGAAGTCAAAATGGCACTGAAAGAACTGGTGAAAAACAAGGCTCCAGGAATTGACGGAATACCCATTGAGAAGTTTCAACAAACAGATGTCGTGCTGTCATTTGGCTGTGCCAAGAGATTTGGAAGACAGCTACCTGGCCACTGACTGGAAGAGATCCATATTTGTACCCATCCCAAAGAAAGGTGATCCCACGGATTGTGAAAATTATCAAACAATATCATCAATATCAGATGCAAGTAAAATCTTACTGAAGATAATTCAAAAATGATTGCAGCAGTATATTGACAGAGAACTTCCAGAAATGCAAGCTGGAAAATGCTATGTAATAATTATATTCTGTAACACACTGGGTCACCATGAGTCAAAATCAATTTGACAGCAACTGCCTTTTATTTTTTTAAAATATGTATCTGTATTATTCATTTATATATATTGATAAAAAACAAAACAAAACAAAACAAAAAAAAAACAGAAGGCAAACTCACTGCCACAGAGCTGATTCTGACTCATAGCGACCCCTTTTGGGTTTCCCAGGTGGTAAATCTTTATGGAAGTAGATTGCCCCATCTTCCTTCAGCAGAGTGGCTGGTGGATTTGAGCTGCCAACCTATATATATATATATTGATACTGCATTTTATTTTTAGTCAAAGCTGGGATTCTATTGCATATAATAGTCTATAATCTGCTCTGTCCCCCTTATTATATCATTGACTTTTTCTCATTATGTTAAATATTCTGTTATACATATATATATATACACACACATATACATACATACATACACAAGTGTGTCAAGTACTATTGAATCAGTCCTGACTCATATTTAACCCTATGCACAACAGAGCAAAACACTGCCCTGCACCATCCTCAAATCATTACCATGTTTGAGCCAATTGTTGCAGCCACTGTGTCAATGCATCTCATGAGAGTCTTCCTCTTTTTCACTGACTTTCTACTTTACCAAGCACAATGGCCTTCTCCAGGGACTATTTCTTCTTGATCACATGTCCAAAGTAAGCGAGACAGAGTCTTGTCATATTCACTTCTAAGGAACATGCTGGCTGTGTTTCTTCTAAGGCAGATTTGTTCATCCTTCTGGCAGCTCATGGTTTATTTAGTAATTTTTGCCAACACCATAATTCAAAGTCATTAACTCTTCTTCAGTCTTCCTTATTCATTTTCCAGCTTTTGCATGCATGTGGAGGGATTGAAAATACCACATCTTGGCTTAGGTGTACCATAGTTATCAAAATGACATTGTTCTGGTTATCTAGTGCCACTCTGACTGGAATATACCACGAATTAGCCTTAGCAAACAGGAGTTTATTCTCTTACAGTTTGGAGGCTTTAAGTCCAAGTTTAAAGTGCCAGGCTCTAGGGGCTGGGTGAAAGCCCCTCAACCTTGGGGTCCAGCTCTGCCTCCTGCTCCTGGCCCACTGGACCTAGAGGCATTTCTTCACTCAGACAGCTGCTGGCTGCTGAGGTTGACAACCAAAGATTGACAATTAAAAAGGCACAGTCCTGATGTTACCAAACCACATGGCAGGCCATTAATTTAAGTCCACTGTAAGTCCCAAGGTCGGCAGAACATGGCAAGCTGCTGAACAACAACATGGCTACATGCAGGATCCAAGCATGCCATAAGCTAGAGACCATTCCCCAAGGCT
Source organism: Orycteropus afer afer (assembly GCF_000298275.1). NCBI lineage: Eukaryota > Metazoa > Chordata > Mammalia > Tubulidentata > Orycteropodidae > Orycteropus > Orycteropus afer. The sequence goes on from NW_006921614.1 coordinate 13,597,987, forward strand.
TCTGCTTATATACAGAAAACAGATCACATTCCCTAAGGCAGCCAGTCAGCTGCTCCCAGTAGATGCCACCATGGAGTTGATTACCAGTTTCATCATGGGGAATACTATACATCCAGCTGCCCAGCCACTCAACCAGGCCCAGCCAAGTCGACACACAAACTGAACTACCACAGACATCTTTGCTTTTTAACATTTTAAAGAGGTCTTTTTCAGCAGATTTGCCCTGTGCAATATGTAGTTTGATTTCTTCACTGCTGCTACATAGGCATTTGTTTTGGTTACCTAGTGCTGCTCTAACAGAAATATCACAAAGGGGATGGCTTGAACAAACACGAGCTTATTCTCTTACATTTTTGGAGGCTAGAAGTCTGATTTCAAAGTGCCAGGCTCTAGGGGCTGGGTGAAAGCCCCTCAACCTTGAGCTTTAGCTCTGCCTACTGCTCCCAGCCCACTGAAGCTAGGGGCTTCTCTTCACTCTAGCAGCTGCTGGCTGCTGAGGCTGACAAACTCAAGGTTGACAAGTACAAAGGCACATTTCCAATATCACCAAACAACACAGCAGACCACTAATTCAAGTCAAGAAAAAGTCCCAAGGTCGGCAGGGCATGGCAGTCTGCTGAACAATGATTTGGTTACATGCAGGGCCCAAATGTACCCAAAAGCTGGAGACCTTCCTCAAAGTTGCTTCTTATATACTGGAAGCAGACCACATCCCTAAATCAGCTACTTAGCTGTTCCAATAGATTCCACCATGGAGTTGATTACCAGTCTCACCATGGGGAATAACTATATCCAGCTGCCCAGCCACTCAACCAGGCCCAGCCAAGGGGACACACATTGGTCATGGATCCAAGTAAAATGAAATCCTTGACAACTTCAATATTTTCTTCATTTATCAAGATATTGCTTATATGCTACAGTTGTGAGGATTTTTGTTTCCTTTATGTTGAGGTGTAATTCATACTAAAGGCTAGAGTCTTTGATCTTCATTAGTAAGTGATGATCTTCATCAAGTCCTCTTCACTTTCGGCAAGCAAGGTTGTGTCATTTGCATATCACAGGTTGTCAATAAGTCTTCCTCCAATCCTGATGCCTCGTTCTCTTTCATACAGTCCAGCTTCTCAGATTATTTGCTCAGCATATGGATTGAATAAGTATGGTGAAAGGATATAACCTTGATGCACACCTTTCCTGATTTCAAACTACACAATATCTCTTTGTTCTATTCTAATGACTCTTGGTTGATGTACAGGTTCTGTAAGAGCACAATTAATGTTCTGGAATGCCCGTTCTTCAAAAGGTTACCCTCCATAATTTGTTATCTACACCGTTGGATGCCTTTAAATATTCTACAGATAATTTAATGGAGGGAGCGCTGGTAGCGTAGTGCCTAAGGCATTTGACTGCTAACCAGAAGGCTAGTGGCTCAAACCCACCAGCCACTGCTCGGAAGGAAGGTTGGGCAATCTACTTCCGTAGTGATACTGCCTTGGAAACCCAAGGAGGGGTCGCTCTGAGTCAGATCTCACTCGACGGCACATAACAACAACAACAACTTAATGGAAGCTTATTATCCTTTCGTATGGAAGTTTCATGTCTTTTTAATCAGCTATTGTATTAAGTTTATATTTACTTATTAAATATTAAAATATTCATAAATATTTTAAATATGATGGATATATTTAAATATAAATTTTGTCTTCCATTTTCTTAGCATTTTTATATATGGAATTGTAGGGTCTAAGAGAATGGCCAAACTGCCTTCCATAAAGGTAAGAGCAGTGTGCACTCTGATCAGAATTGTATGAGTGTGCCCATCAACCTATACCCTCCCAGGCTTCATTTACACTCAAAATGTTTTCTGTGTAAGAGGGAGGACTTTTAATGCCTTTTACCAGTTTACCAGCTGCTGTCGTTCTTTTTCAGTAAAAATATTTCAATATATTTTAACATAAAGAAGAAAATCTAACAACCTATTATGAACCATTACATAATAGCTCAATTTCTTTTCTAACTAAAAATATATTTTTGACATTTTTTTCCTTTGATAAGAAAAAATACATCCCTGGAAGTGTGTACAGGTCTCACCAGTCTCCTGGTCAGCCATCAGTGGACTCCCTTCTGCAGTATTTTTCCTTGTGGAAAATTTCTCTCTGAACCTTACCCTCTTGGAGAAAGCAAGCCAACACTTGGTGAGAAAAGCATGACTTGAGCTTTGCACTTCTGTAATTTCATGCCTCACCACTCGTCTGTTAGTTTGTTGTCCTGTGATGGCTTGCATGTTGCTATGATGCTGGAAGCATCAAATACCAGCAGGGTCTCCCATGGTGGACAGGTTTCAGCAGAGCTTTCAGACTTAGACAGACTGAGAAGAAGGACCTGGTAATCTACTTCTGAAAAAAAAAAAAAAAAAAAGAAGCCATTGAATACCTATGGATAGCAGCAGAACATTGTCTGATATAGTGCCAGAAGATGAGCCTTCAGATCGGAAGGCACTCCAAATATGACTGGGGAAGAGCTACTTCCTCAAAGTAGAGTTAATCTTAATGATATGGATGGAGTAAAGCTTTCAGGACCTTCATTTGCTGATATGGCATGATTCAAAATGAGATGAAACTGTTACAAACATACATTAATTATCAGAACTTAGAATGTATGAAGTATGAATCAAAAAAATTGGAAGTTGTCAAAAATGAAATACAAGATTGATCTCCTAGGCATTAGTGAGTTGAAATGGACCATTTTAAACTGGACTATCATATGGTCTAACAGGAATGACAAACCGAAGAGGAATGGCATTGCATTTATCATCAAAAAGAATATTTCAAGTGCTATCCTGAAATATAATGCTGTCAGTGATAGGATAATATCCATATGCCTGCAAGGAAGACCAGGTAATATAACTATTACTCAAATTTATATGCCAATTACTAAAGCCAAAAATGAAGAAATTGAAGATTTTTACCAACATCAGCAGTCTGAAATCGATCAAACATGCAATTTATATGCATTGATAATTACTGGTGATTGAAATGTGAAAGTTGGAAACAAAGAAGGATAGGTATAGGAAAATACACCACAATGAAGCGAATATCACAATAAAGTGAGTCACACAAATTTTTTGTTTTCCCAGTGCATATAAAAGTTATGTTTACATCATATTGCAGGCTATTAACTGTGCAATAGCATTATGAAAGTTTTGAAATATTGTGAGAATTGCCAAAATATAAGACAGAGACACAAAGTGAACATATGCTGTTGAAAAAATGGTGCTGATAGACTTGCTTTAAGAAGGTTTACCACGAACCTTCAATTTGCAAAAAATGAGGTGTCTGCAAGGTACAAACAAAAGGTGGAGTGCAATAAAATGAGGTATGCCTACATGTCTTTGGTAATAGAAATAATGCTGGAGATCACATGACGAAATTTGCAAAACCAATAATTTAATCATTGGAATACCTTTTTTTTTTTTTAAACCACAGAAAGGGCAACTGTACATGTGTACGTCACCAGACAGAATACACCAGAATTGAATTGACTATATCTGTGGAAAGAGACAAAAGAGAAACTCAATATTATCAGTCAGAAGAAGGCCAGGGGTGCACCGCCAAACAGACCATCAGTTATGCATATGCAAGTTCAAGTTGAACCTAAAGAAAATTAAAATAAGTTCACAAGAGCCAAAATATGCCCTTGAGTATATACCTCCTAGATTTAGAGACCATCTCAAGGCCAGATATGATACACTGAACACCAATGACTGAAGACCTGATGAGTTGTGGGATGACATCAAGGACATTATACATGAGGAAAACAAAAGGGTATTAAAAAGACATTAGAAAAAGAACAAAATGAATGTCAGAAGAGACACTGAAACTTGCTTTTAAAAATAGAATAGTTAAAGCAAAAGAAAGAAATGAAGTAAAAAAGCTAACCAGATCTCAAAGGGCAACTTGAGAAGACAATGTAAAGTATTAAAATGAAAAACTAAAGTTAGAAAATCAAATGAAAGAAAACTCTCTGCATTTCTAAAGCTGAAAGAACTGAAGAAAAAGTTCAAGCCTCAAGTTGCAGTATTGAAGGATTCTATGGGGGAAAAATTAAACGACGCATGAAGCATCAAAAGAAGATAGAAAGAATACACAGAGCCACTGTACCAAAAAGAATTGGTTGATGTTCAACCATTTTGGGAAGTAGCATGTGATCAAGCGCTGATGGTTTTGGAGGAAGAAGCCCAACATGCACTGAAGACATTGACAACAAACAAGGGTCCAGGAACTGGTGGAACACCAATTGAGATTTGTCAACAAATGGATGCAACCTGGAAGTGCTCTCTTGTCTATGCCAAGACTTTTGGAAGACAGCTACATGGCCAAACAACAGGAAGAGATCCATATTTATGCCCATGCCAAAGAAAAGTGATTCAGCAGAATGCAGAAATTATTGAACAATATCATTATTAATATCACACACAAGTAAAATTTTCCTGAAGATATTTCAAAAACAGTGGCAGCAGTACTTTGATAAGGCACTGTCAGAAATTCAAGCCAGATTCAGAAGAGAGGGTAGAACAAGGGATATCATTACTGATGTCAAATGGATCTTGGCTGAAAGCAAAGAAAATAAGAAAGAGGTTCACCTGTGTTTTACTAACTATGCAAAAGCATTTAACTGTATGGATAAAAATAAATTATAGATAACATTGTGAAAAATGGATATTCCAAAACACTTAATTGTGCTCATGAAGAATCTGTACATAGACCAAGAGACAGTCATTAGAACAGAACAAGAAATACTGCAGTGGTTTAAAATTAGGAAAAGTATATGCCAGGGCTGTATCCATTCACCTGGGCAAGTAATCCAAGAAGCTGGGCTATATGAAGAACAACATGGCTTCAGTATCAGAGGAAGACTCATTAACAACCTGTGGATATGCAGATAACACAACGTTGCTTGCTGAAAGTCAAGAGGACTTGAAGCACTTGCTGATTAAGATCAAAGACTATAGCCTTCAGTATAAAGAAAACAAAAATCCTCACAATTGAGCTAATAAGCAACATTATAATAAACAGAGAAAATTTGTCAAGGATTTCATATTACTTGGATCTACAATCAATGCCCATAGAAGAAGCAGCCAAATCTGCTACTGCTGTCAAATCTGCTACAAAAGATCTATTTAAAGTGTTAAAAAGCAAAGATGTCACCTTGAGGACTAGGGTGTACCTGACCTAACCCATGGTACTTTCAATTGCCTCATATGCATGTGGAAGGCAGACAATGAATAAGGAAACCCAAAGAAGAATTGATGCCTTTGAATTATGATGTTGGCAAAGAATATGAATATACCATGGACTGCCAGAGGAATGAACAAATCTGTCTTGGAAGAATTATAGGCAGAATGCTCCTTAGAAGGGAGGATGACAACTTTGCTTCATATACTTTGGACATGGGATCAGGAGGGACCAGCCACTGGAGAAGGACATCATGCTTGGTTAAGCTGAGGGTCAATGAAAAGAAGAAGATCCTCAATGAGGTGGATGACAGTGGCTGTGATGATATGACACAGGACCAGGCAGTGTTTTTTTCTGCTTCTGATGTACACTGGGTCACTATGAGTTGAAACCGAATTGATGGCACCTAATAACAGCAACAACAATTACACCAAGAAAAAATTGGTGAACTCAACTCAGTTCAGTCTTTCCAAAATAATTTTGCTAGATAATTTATCAGAAATATATAAATTTGCTTATTCTTCCTGAAGAATAAAATTCTCTGAGCCTAGAAAAATAGAAAAAGTTTTGTTTTTTAAGGTTTTGCTGTGATTTTTTATAGTTTACTTAAAGTAGGAAAAATCTATCGTTACTTTAAATAGAATACATTGCTCTGAATTAAAAATAAGAACTTCTTTTAAAAAAAGGTAAGAGTGCCCCACTGGAGGCTAGGGTTGGCAGTGGGGAGTGCAGGGCCAGCAAAGGCTCCAAAGGGAACTTGAGGATTGTAGTATGGAGAGTTTAAAAATTCATCCTTGTTCTTTATACCTACCCGGATGCCGGTACCTGCTACCACTCTCTCTGGATCTATCAACAGTTAGCAGATGCCTTTCAGGATTGAGAAAGCTGCCTAAATGTTTTCAGAAGGTCTCTCACAATCTAGCTGGGTATGTTCAACACATAAGGTGGGCAAGGGCGACCATGAGGTTCCACACTCATAACACTCCCAGAGAGGAGCAAGCACTTAATACTTCACTTGAAAGGGAGAGGAGGCTGGGTATATGATTTCCAAAGACAAATCCAGTTTTGTATTTCTGAGATGATAGCCACACGGGTGAGAGAGAAAGGTGAAGGTCATATTTCATCCAATGTCCCCAGCTCAACCTTTCCTTACCTGACCTCTGAAATGGAGCCATTGGCCTTGAAAAGCCCAGTGGCTAAAATTAATATTCTTCCCCATCTGACTAAGAAGGAACAGCTGAGCAACATGAGATCAAGGACCATATTAGTTTAAACAGGGGCTCAAAGTGGCATGTGAGAGAGAGGTTACTTCCTTTCATAGTGGGACGTGTCTTTTCAGAAGACTTGAATTCTACTGATAGTAAAGGCTTTTACCAGACAATTCCACAGTCAGTTTGAATTCTGCTTCCTTTTATCTCTGGAACTTATACTCTACACTTGGAGTGGTCCAAGCTCTATGATGTCCTCCTATAAATGGTAATTTCACTATTTTTAAAAGTTATTATTGTAACTTCTGAAATATCCTTCACTTTCTCTCTATTGCCTTAAATAGCAAGTTGTACTAAACTTTGTTATTATATCTTAGACCATAATCTTTTATTTTAATATGTTAATTTTAATGGGGCTTTCTGATTCAATTTGAGGAGCATCTGCATTAAATATTGTATTTTATTCATAGTTTGCCTGACAAATATTCATGCATCTTCCCTATTTTAATACTGATTATTTTTCAGGACTATTTGAAAGATTGCTAATAGTTGTCTATAGCGTATCTAGAGCCCTGGTTGATAATTTTTAGGTTTAGTTTTGTTTGAATACAAGCTCTTTATGTGGCTAAGTAGAATTTTGTAGAGCATTCAGTTCTGAATATTTTGGAATTCAAGATTATTCTTTATTATATGAGTTCAGGAAATGAAAGCTGTCTGGAGATAATTACAGATGATTTTTAGGTTGAGAAAAAAGCTATAAGGGAACAATTTCTAGAAATTCTCCAGCAGGGGGCCTCAGGATTCAGTCATGAGAACATCCCACAAACTCACATCTCAGTCTGTCTCCTTCTCTCCATCTTCTTCGATCCTTCTTTCCCTGTAGCATCCAGTGATGTGTAGATACATGCACATATGTCTCTAGTAGCAGAACAGTATCACGTGTTATGTGTATTATTTAATTTGTGAGAAAGGTATTTCAAGGAAAGCACAGGACTCTGAACTCCACAGTCTTAATGAAAATGCAGAGAAAGGTGTCTGGATACCTTTTTACAGTGTGAAGCCTATATGGAAATAAATATCTTTTAAAAAACAAATACCAACTGCTTTAAGATATAGGCAGAGAAGAGTTCTGGAGATGGAATCATTTGGTGAATGATTCTAAGAGTGACGTAAACTTCCAGGGGCAATGTGAGAAATCCTCTCCAAAGGAAGCCTTCTACGGGATGGAGCCTCTACCAACCTCTGCAAACAGCACAGAAGGCCGTTTGCAGCCCCCTCTAGGAGAGGAAGCAACACTTGTAATCTCAATCAAGCTCAAATAAGCTGTATATTCCATATTAAGCTGACCTCTAGGTATAAATCTTATTTTAAATAAGGAGAACATATTTAGTCACAAAATGAACTTAAGCTTGCTTCTTCCTGTTTGTTTTTATAGAAAAATATGGAAAAAAAGCAAAAACGTTTTCTTTTCTAAGTTCCAACACTTGAAACTCAATGTTGATATTAGTATTTCTCTTTCTAATTTTAGATTCTCTTTCTAGCTTACACAAAAGAGACTTCAAAATTCTCATTGGTCATTTTCCCAAAATGTCAAATATGTAAGTAAGTGATGAGTACTTTCTTTGGTTCCCTTCTTAACAGCCAAGAAAAAGGGGCACTCAAAAGTCATGATTGCATAATGATTTACAGACCGGAGACAGAGGCAGACAAAAACCACACTCCAGACAGTAACCTAATCGAACTCACCACCAACATGCTGAAGGTGAATAGGTTGGAGGAAATCGACACTTGCTACAGCAGTGCCCGGCTGGGGAAAATGGCCTTTATTCAGTGCATGGAAAAAATTGAGAAAGTGAAATATTTTCTGGAAGAAACTTCTAGTGAACAAGACTCAAGGTCTGGAAAGAATGAGGTAACTATGTGCTAATTTAGTCCCCTAAAAAGTGTTAATTCTACACTATCTTTTCTTACATCACGTAGCCATTTATTCAGTCCTTTTCAAACTCTACGTTGTCACTTGTGTGTAGAATTATTATGCATAGGAAAAGTTCCATTGTGTTTCCCTGAAAGTTTCCCAGTACAGTCAAGATTTGGTACATAGTTAAGAAGGCTGTGAGAATGCTTTTGTACCTGCAACCCACTCCACACCGTCTTTACTTGCGCAGAATTTAGGAAAGTAAACTTGTGAGAACACATAGTTAAGAAGAATAATTTTAAAGTGGTAAATTTGGGCTTCAATTCAGAGAAGGACTGTGAGGGGTTCAAGTTTGCTGCTGAAGAAGCTTCTAATTTCTGTAAGATCATCAAGGGGTGGGTGGTAGAGCTAGGGACAAGACAGCTGTCTTCAGAGAAAGACCATGCATGGCTGTGCTACCATGAAACCCGTATACTTATTTGTGCAGAGTGTGGGCCCTAAATGAGCCCATTCCAGAGGCCTGATTTTGGCAAGTTATTAATCTCAGCCTTGATTACCTCATCTAAGCAATGGGATGACAGTAGCCTACACCTCAGAGTTGGTGTGAAAACTAAGTATACAAAATGTATATAAAGAACTTAATACCAGAAGAGTCAGCAAAGTAAGCATTCAATAAATGCTAGCCAACCCTCCTCTGCCTTGGTAAGCCATTCCCCCTTGGTAGTTCATTCCCCCTTATCAACACATACAAATGAAGTTCTTTGCCCAGCAGGGGCCTCACAGCATTTTGTCCCAGTCTTTATCCTAGCACATGCCATTGTTTTGAAAGTGTTTAACACCTTTCCTGAGACAGAGCTAGCTCTTCCAGATCAGGCCTCCTGTTACTCATCACGCACTTTGTTAACAGGCACCAGTGACGTTTATTGGATGGATAGATCTGTTTAAGTGAATGCACAGGTCTATTAAGTTCTAGTTAAGAGAAAGAGAAGACTGTCTCTAGATGGGTGCAGTTAAACTCTTGACTACCAGTAGAAAACTGGAGGTTTAAACTCATCCAGGGGTGCCTTAGAAGACAGCCTGTGATCAGCCTTAAAAACTCCATGGAGCAGTTCTACTTCACCCACATGGGGTTGCCATGAGTTGGTGTAACAAAACACACAAACAAGGCGTGTAATTGAAGGAGCACAAAAAAACTTAGACTATAAAAAGCAGAGATACATAGGACACCAACTTACATGTGTGAACATTTCTATATTATAGACTTTCAGAATTTTGCAGAAAAAAAACCAAATTAATAGTGAATTATATCCGTGCAACTGTGAGCATAAAGAGGCACTGCTTTTTGATATTGGTATCTGGCATGGCCCAGCCTGAAGCCTCAGAGTCCCACTCAAGCCACATACTTCCATGTGCATTCTGTGATAGTCATCATCAAACAATAAAGACAAGTATAAGAAGGATAACACAAAAAGTCAGCTTGCCTGGTGAAATGATATCCTGCATCTTGGACTTTGGTTAACCCTTTATAAGGCTTTTGACAATGTTAAAATAGAATAATAGAGAGTGGCTGCTTAGATCTCCACTCAAAAAGTCAGAAATCCTTATGAGATAGGCTTTACCATAGAAAATTACCAAACCTTGATATTAATTATTGACATCAAAGGTGTGGCTTTTTTTTTTTTTGAATTGTGATTTGGGTGAAAGTTTACAGAGCAAATTCATTTTCCATACAGCAGTTCATACACATTTTGTTTCATGACACCGATTACAATATCCACAGTGTAACACCTCTCTTCCCACTTCTCCCCTGTGGTTACCTTTTCCTTGTGTCTTTTTTTTTCCTGTGCATTTCTGCCATTTGAGCTATTTCCCTGTGTGAATGCTGCCCTTCTAATCTCCCATGATTGATTGCTCTGAGGAGTGTACCTACCTGGTGTAAATATCCACCCCACATGCCTGTCCATTGTTTGGCTGGTAGCCACAGAGTGAGTTCAATTCCAGGTCTGAAGGGTTACTAAGGCCATAGTCTCCAGAGTTTTACAAGTCTTCATCAGAGCAGCAAGCCTGGTCTTTTTTTTTTTTTTTTTTTTTTTTTTTTTGAGTTTTATTTCACATTTTTCTCCCACTCTATCCAGGATCTCCTGCACTGATCCCTTTCTGAGTGGCTGACAGTAGTAGCTGGGCACCATCGAGTTCTGGTCTCTGGGTCATGTAGGCTGAGGTTCGCATGTTCACTAGTCCCTTGGACTAATTATTTCCATGCATCTTTGTTTTTCTTCATTCTTCTTTGCTCTGGACTACAAGAGACCAATTGCTGCATCTAGATGTTTACTTGTGAGCTTTTAAGACCCCAGTTACTACTCATATCAAAGTAGCATGTAGAGCAATGTTTTTGTGTAGTATGTTATGCCAAATGAACTTGAATGACATCAGAGCCTTTAGTTTATGCTCTGGTGCAGGTTTTATAGCTTTCACATGGTAAACCAGGAATTCAGCATCTCTCTTTTTGGAACAAAGTACTGGTGTTGCAGTGCCTAAGGCATTTGGAAGTAAAATATTTTTAGGATATTTTGGAAAGAAAGACTGAGAATGTCGTGTCTGTATAACCCCCAAATGAACATCGTTAGTAATAAGTCTATTCATTCATATTGCCACCCAAGGTCCACTGGCTGCATTGCATCCTGGCTGCAGGTGTGGGGGAGGAGGAAAGGACTGGTAGCTCCAAATGTCCCATTCAGTTTCTTATTTGGAAAGGGCCCAGGAATGTCAGCAATAAATTTACCTCCTCTTCTTTTTCCCTGTGGGGCTGGGATGGGCCCATGGGTGGGAGGCTCATAGCTCTTCTCCTTCCTGTTGGGCCCCAGTCTTGCTCAGGAGGGTCTTTCTCCCCTGACAGGAAGCCCAAGTAGCCTGAGGGCTTGGTGGGGTGGTAGGGAGTCATTCTAGCAGCTCAGATGTCTGTAGGTATGCAGAGAGACATAGATAAGTGAGTCTCTCTCGCCTGCCTGGACTGCAGTAAATCCTCACAATGCTACTCTTTTCTCCCCAGCATAAAACAAATGCTTGTCATGATTTCTTCACTTATTCTCATTTCTCCTTCTCTTGTGTGAAGATTAGCACCACTAATCATAGTAGAGAGACTCACTGTGGTGCCCTGAAAGGAATTAACTCTGAATTTCAGGCACTCTGGCAACATAGAAATATAGAAACTTTGTCTTGGAAGCTTGAATTGCAATTTCTTTCTAGAAGAGCCTTAAACTATCCTCCAGTCCCATATATATTATTTATATATAACAATATATAACTATATATATA
>NW_006921614.1:13609822-13614972 GCF_000298275.1 Orycteropus afer afer
TTTTAACCAAGCTGTTTTACATCATTTAATTTTTTCTCCACTGAATTTATTATTTATTTTTTAAAATTTTTATTGTGATTTGGGTGAAAGTTTATAGAACAAATTCATTTTCCATACAGCAGTTCACATACAATTTATCTCATGACATTGATTGCAATTTCCCACAATGCAACAGCTCTCTTCCCACTTCCTCCCCTTAGTTACTACCTCTTCCCTGTGTCCTTCCCTCCTCTGCACTCCTGCCTCCTGAGCTGTATCCCTGTGTATACACACCCTTTATATTCTCCCATGATTGATCCCTTCAAGGAGTGTATCTACCTAATATCCCACCGAATTTATTTTTAACACTGAGATTATTTTTAACAATCTATTTATTTTCCTATATTTTTTGTTGAATTATTTTAATGCCTCATAATTTACTTCTTTCTATTTAACGTCTTATTCTTTTTAATTTTCTACTTTCCTTTTTTTTCCTGTTTCATACTGATTTTTTAGATTCTATTCTAAATGGTGTTCAAAATCACCTAGATAGTGTAGAATCTTAAAAGTTTTAAACAGATAATCATATATCATAGTACACTGAATCTAAGCATACAAGTAAAATTCAAAAAAATTAATCTGATACACATGAGTGATGAACTTAGTAGTCAGTTGATGTGTAAATACCATTACGCTATAAATAATAAATTGTATAAATATCATCAGTACTACTGATGAAACAATCAGTGTTAGACATCAGATTTTATACAATCAAACCCAGGATTTTTCTATTGTTAGTTCTCTAGTAGGTAACAATAGACCCCATTTTGGATTTTTCTCAGATCTCATTTTACTAAGGTGTAATGGGTGTCTCTGTGTCACCCTGTATGTGGGTGCCTTATCCAACACCCACCAACTAAATTTAAACTCTAAATATCCTCTTGACACCAACTGCAAAGGCAGCATTTCTTTTCCTGACTGTAGCCACCAAGCCACTAGAGCTAGGTTAGATATTACAGGTTAAAGGGCACAGTCCTCCAGACAACCAAGTCTGTTCAAGATTTCAGAATCATCTCCATACTTGGAGGTCTATACAACAGATTTCAGAATCAGCTGCACACTTGGAGGTCTATACAACATCCTCACTTCTGACCTAGTGGCTGTAAATCTGGGGATTCCCATTACTCCCACAAGGAGCTTTGGTGGCAAAGTGGTTAAAACATTTGGCTGCTACCAACAGGTTGGCAGTTCAAACCAACTAGATGAGGCAGGCTGCTTCTGTAAATATTCACAGCCTTGGAAACACTAGGGGGTCAATTGTCCCATTGGGTCACTATGAGTCAGAATCAACTCCACAGTAGTGAGTTTTGTTTTGTTTATTTCATTACCCCCTCACAGGTTCAGTAATTCACTAGAATGACTCACAGAACTCAGGAGAGTGATACACGTATGCTTTCAGTTTTATAGCAAAAAGGATACAAATGAAGAGACACATGGGACAGGGTCTGAGAGGGCCCCCAACGCAGAGATTTTGTGCCCCAAATAATGTGCTACCCTCTTCTAAGCATCAATATCTATAACCAACAAGGAAGTTCTTCAAGATTCAATGTTCAGAGCTTTTATAAGTGTTCCATTCAATTGATAGAATCATTGCCCACATGGTTGACCCCAACATTCAACATCCTCCTCTTAGGTTGGGCTGATATCATTGGTGGTTCTTTCTGGCATTGTTGGTCCCCATCCAACAAGAGTTGCCTCATTAGCATAAACTCTCAGGTGTGGTTTGGGGCCCTCACAAATAGCAAAAGCTTCAATCACTGGGGAAATTCCAAGGTGTTAGAGATTATGGCTCACAGATTCACCTGTGTTGTTCTGTGTATCAGAAGTCTATTTTTTATTGATGAGAAATACTCCTTTGTATTAGACTCATGGTGGCTCCATGTGTGCAGAATAGAACTGCTCTATAGGGTTTTCAAGGAGCTCTGGTAGCATAGTGCCTAAGGCACTTGACTGCTCACCAGAAGGCTGGCGGTTCAAACCCACCAGCCACTCCTCGGAAGGAAGGTTGGGCAATCCTACTTCCATAGTGATACTGCCTCGGAAACCCAAGGAGGGGTCGCTATGAGTCGGGGCCGACTCGACGGCAAATAACAACAACATAACATAGGGTTTTCAAGGCTGTGACCTTTTGGAAGCAGGTGGCCAGGGCTGTCTTCCAAGGTGCTTCTGGGTGGGTTTGAATTTCCACCCTTTGGCTGATAGTTGAGCACTTAACCATTTGTGCCACCTAGGGACTCCCTTCAAGGAGCTCTGATGGTGTAGTGGTTAGGGCATTTGGCCGCTAACCAAAAGGTTGGTGGTTTGGACCCACCAGCTGCTCTGCAGGAGAAGGATGAGGCAGTGTGCTTCCATAAACAATTACAGCTTTGGAAACCCCCATACCCTATGCTATGAATTGGAATGGACTGGATTGCAATGAGTTTGGTTTGGGTTTTTTTGAGGGACTCCATTAGGTTATTGCTGAGAAACCAAGGACAAAGACAAATTTTTTTGGATAAAGTTAATTGTAAACCTCATACTATTTAATCACACACACACGTGCATGCTGTCACACATGCACACATGCACATGTATGTTGTTGTTACGTGCCGTTGAGTCAGATCCGACTCATAGCGACCCCTCCTTGGGACAAGCACATATCTACAAATATGCACATATTCACACGTGTACACATGTGACAGATCATGTTCTCAGACAACCAGAGTTCCATTCACCACTTCAGCTCTGTTTGCCTCCTTCTTCCCCCATACCCTGCACACACACATCTACCTTTTATTCTCAAGATTACTGTTTCCTGTGCTCACCAAGGGCCCTTGTGGTGCTCGGCTGCTAACTGAAATATTAGTGGTTCAAACTCACCAGCTGCTCTGTGGGAAAAAGATGTGGCAGTCTGCTTCTATACAGATTTACAGCACTGACAACCCTACTCTGTCTTGAGGGTCTCTGTGGGTCAGAATTAGCTCAATAACAATGGTTTTCGGTGCTCACCAACTTGCCTTCTATCTTTTCCCACCTTCCTGTGTACCTTTCATTACCAATCCTTCCAGAGGAACTCATTAAGTACCGAAGCTTTAGGACATAAGAATGTGGATGATTATTCTACAAAATATCTAGCATCACTGTACATCAGTGCTTATAAAACTTCTTATAAGTGAATTGTTTCTGATTTATCTTAAGCCTCTTTGATTTATGTTTAAATGTCCCTCTTTGCAGAGAATATTGACTTTTACAAACCAGGTTTAAATTCTTCCCACCAGGGGAGTGAGGGTAATTTGTTGGGGTACAGGGCAAGGATGGCCCTAAAAGACATAGGAACTTGGTTACCCCTGGGATTCTTAATTCCCTGGTACAAATACCCCAAAGACCAAACAAAACAAAGTATTTACTAACAGGACACATAATAGGGTAGAGTAGTTTGCAGGGTCATAAAGCACGACTCTCTACCTTTTTTTTTTTTTGCAGTGGGCACATATAATAGGAGGTGGCATTTCCTGACTAGTTGCTATGAAATTGTACCATCAGCCATGCTCATAATGACTCTATCTAAGATCTCAAAATAACATAGCTGAGGGTAGAGGTTTGTGATTTTTCAAATTGCATCTCCTCAAGGCAAGGGCAGGAAACTGCTCTGGGATATGGGCCAGCCACCTCCACGGATGCCAGCTATAGTGGTGCTAATCATTCTTGAACTGGTGACAAGTGCATTTGCATTGGTGCAAATTATCTCTAGCAGACCTCACTCCTCTCCATTCTGCACCTGTCTCAGATCTGTCACACATGGCCATCATAGCTTTCCTTTTAAAGAGGGAGATTACTTGTTGATTGTGTAACTGGAAACATCCCTTGCAGAACCCTGCAAGAGCTGTGCAATTTGATGCCCACTGTTCAGAACAGAGCGTATCACAGTGATTGGAAACCTCCTTGTGCTCGACCAGGGGACAAAAGAGCATATAAGCCAGTGACCAACACAGCTGCTCCCAGGGAATGACTTTCTTACTTAGAAGGAAAAGTGTTTGGGTTGTAGGTAGTGTGTGCCTCGTGTCTTCATTTCTCTGGTGCGTGTTCCGGTCTGGGATGACCCGCGGAAGCCACAGGCAGGCTGGTGCTGTTAAGGATGCACAGGTAGTAAAAACGCTTTTAACCAAGGCAGATGTGTTTTACAGCTCTCTTCTAATGTTTCCAACCAGGTAGGGGAGCTTGCCAAAGGAAATGGAATGCATGCCCAGCTAATCCTTGCTTGGGACTTTGGGTCTTGGGAGGAGTTGGGATAATAATAGTGGCATGTGGCACAACATTTCAAACAGTTGCATCAACCTTTGGGTGAACCTCCTGGCCATTTGTGATGAATATTAAAGTTGGTGATCTATTTTTGTTTGTTAGAGCTGAAAATAATGTCAACATCTCCTCATTATCCTATTTATTGTATGACTTAATTATTAAAGTAAAGCAAAACAAAAACAACACTTTATTGAGAGGTCTATTACAGCGGGATTACCTGAAGAGTTACTACCTCTTCTGCAAAAGCAATCTAGCATGGCCTTTTATGCTTTTTCCTTTGAACCATTGCCTGATAATGCTTCTCATATGATTGTAGCTATCGCAGGAATGGAATTCAGTTGGGAAAAACAGGAGAACTCTGAAAGAAGAAGAATATGGATTCTAAGGAATTAATCCTTTACAAAAGAGAACACACGTATTTGGGAAAACAACTCTTTACACAGATTTAATTCTTTATCACTTAGTACATGATAACATTATTTTTAAAACAGTAGAAGACAATTTAGCAAATATTATTTTTAAAAACAGTCTGAATTATTGTTCTTGTATGAAGGTGGATTTATAGCAGCGCTGCTCAACCATCTCTCCTCCCTAGATTTTTAGACGTTTTCCCATTTGATCCTCCCCCTGGAAATTTCAATACCACAGGTACATTTTACTCACGATAAGAAGTAAAAACACCAAAACTAAACAAAAACCAAAAAATGACGGTGGTATGTGTATAACTTGAATACTTTGTAAGTCTGGGACTTTGTTGTTGTTGTTGTTATGTGCCGTCGAGTCAAACCCGACTCATAGCGACCCCTCCTTGGGTTTCCGAGGCAGTATCACTA
>NW_006921614.1:13615802-13622589 GCF_000298275.1 Orycteropus afer afer
CGCTATGAGTCGGGTCCGACTTGGCGGGCACATGTTGTTGTTGTTGTTATATGCCATCGAGTCAGCCTTGACTCATAGCGACCCCTCCTTGGGTTGCCAAGGCATTATCACTACGGAAGTAGATTGCCAGTCTTCCTTCCGAGGAGTGGCTGGTAGGTTTGAACTGCCAGCCTTCTGGTTAGCAGTCAAGTGCCTTAGGCACTATGCTACCAGAGCTCCTTGACGGGCACATAACAACAATAAAAACAACAACCAATCCTCCAGCAGTGAGGCGGTCCCCAGGAAGCTATGGACACCTGACTCAGGGAACTGTTTCCAGAGCCCTTCTATCCTGCAGAGGTTTCAACTCCATTTCTCATTGTCAACCTGGCAGGTGGCAATAATCACTGAGACCAGGAAGCCAGGACAAGCCGGTAGCAACAAAGATGAGTTAGACCCACAGTCCCTATCACAGATGGTAGACACAGACATTTGATGATGGTGATCCTTACTCAGGGCTCCCCACGTGCCTGCCACAGTCTTCAGTGTTTTATAGAATTCCCTCCAGAGGCCCTGTCAGAAGGCAGATTCTGAGCTGAGAGCACAAGCTCATCAGATAATTTTTGTTGTGAATGACTCTAGGGATAAGAGTGAGGATTTAGGGGGTTTGGAGTAGGGGAGGAGAGGAAAGCCCTGTTTAAACTAGGTGCATCACTAAGTGATCGATACTGGACCACAGGAGCCATGGAGACCATCTGCTCGGGAAAGAGAGCTGCTTTGTGCTGTCCAGGTGGGGCAGCCACACTTGCATGAAGCTGGATGTCCCAGGGACGGCTTGAGAAGAGTGACTCCTTCTTGGGTTTCCGAGGCAGTATCTGTACAGAAGTACAGTCTTCCTTCCAAGGAGTGGCTGGTGGGTTTGAACCTCCAGCCTTCTAGTTAGCAGTCAAATGCCTTAGACACTAAGCCACCAGAGACACAGGAAGGTTAAATAACCTACTGGAGTCACATCTAGCAGGCGGTGGAGATGGGTTTGAACCCAGAGAGCCCCACCCTACACCACTACCCATAATGATTTCTGGCTATATTTAACTTAGTCTTTAATAGTAAATATACAGTTACAGGTGCTAACAGGCTGGGTGAAGTCTGCTGAGTTCAGCAGATTCATTCTAGTCCTGACTTTTGCCTCAGAGAAGTCCTTTCACTTCCTTCTGAACAGATCATGTGTGATAGTTTCTATACACACACACACATACACATCCATGCACGGTTATTGTAATACAGTGTATGTGTGAAGGTGTTTTATAAAGTGTAAAATACTATATGCTATTCCTGTTATTAGTAAATTGTTACTCTATGTGCTTCAGAACATCACTTTTGCTCACAGTCCACCTAGAGCCCCAACCTTTGTCATTAATCTTAGTGATCCTTTCTGCCTCATTTATAATTTTAATTAGAATAAAATGTCTGCTTGGTATTCCTTGACAGTGTTTAAGGTGATATGTGCTTATTTAGATGCCAGTGTACACCTGTACTAGAACCCCTGACTCATGGGTTCAGTTTGGGGATTCTGAGAGTCTCAGTAATGTGGCATTTTCATAGCAAATGTATATTGTGACTCAAAGATTAGGGACCTCAGAAGCCTAGATTTTAAGAGACCTTGGAGATCATCTAATCCAAGTCCTTCTTTGCAGGAGGAAAGTCCAAAAGAGGCTAAATGTCTTGCCCAAGACCCATGACATATATATAAGGAAGAGATATACACTTCCTTAAAAGCAGGATTTACTCCCAGCCAAGGTGTGCCCTAGATCGAGCAGCCATCTGCATAATTGTTTGCTTAAAGCCCACCTTCTCTTTGGAGGCAGTGGCTGTACTGTGCATGGCGCTGCCACTGACAGAGCAATCACAGGTTTACACAGTCGGTGCTAGACTCCCTGAGCACCTTTGAGGTTTTGGGCCTGTCTCGCTGGGTGGTTAGGATCTTGGGGCTTCAGGGCTTGGGTCTTGGCCTCACTGTTCTGAGCTGTGCACCTGGCTCCACCTCTTAGCGACCCTGCCACCAGGAAATGCCCTGCTTCCTAGGGTGTTGTGAAGGCCTCCACTGGGGAGTTGGTTTCTGAGCAGTCAAAAGCTCCTCAGAAGGCAGAGTTGGTGCTCAGATCTGCGGGTCTGGAATTTTGAAAAAGGCAGTGAACAGGCTAGAAGGGTGTGGATTGGGAACTCCAGCTGGTCCGTGCCCTTAGTATTTACAGTTCATGAGGATGCAAAAACTTCTGTTCTTATACTTTTGTTATGGTTTAGAAGTTATACTAACTTTGTATACAGTATGTGAATCATAAAGACAAGATGTTAATGCATAAATGTATTTAATCAGACTGTATAAAAATCTAGGTATCCATTTAAATCCTCATGCCCAGATTCCATATTAGTTAATTTAACAAATAATTACTAATCCCATCTCATTGGGAGTTTTCCTCATTTTTGCTGGTCCTCTGCTTCGCCAAACATGATGTCCTTTGCTAGTGATTGGTCTTTCCTGACGATGTGTCTGAAGTAAGAGAACCAAAGTCTCACCATCTGGTTTCGGAGGAACATTCTGGTTGTATTTCTTCCGATTTGTTTGTTCTTCTGGCAGTCCGTGCTATAGTCAATATTCTTTGTCGGTATCAAAATTCAGGCACTTCAATTTTTCTTCTGTCTTTCTTTTTCAGTGACCAGCTTTAGCAAGCGTATGAGGCAATTAAAAAGATTATGGCTTGAGTCAAATGCACCTTAGTCATCAAAGTTTGCTTAGAACTTTAAAGTTGTCTTTTGCAGCAGATTTTGCTAATGTGATACATCATTTGATTTTTTGAGTGCTGTTTCCATAGACACTGATTGTTGATCCAAGTGCAATGAAACCCTTGACAACTTTAATTTTTAATCCATTTATTATAATGTTGGTTATTGGTCCACTTGTGAGGATTTTCATTTTCTTCACGTTCTGGTGTAATTCATACTAAAGCTGTATTTTGATTCATCAGTAAATTCTTCAAGTTGTCTCCATTTTTGACCAAGTTTGGTAAAGTAGAGGGCCAACAAAAACAAGGGAAAGCCCCAATGAGATGGATTGACATAATAAATGATGGACTAAAACATACCAATGATCAGAGGCAGGACTGGGCAATGTTTCATTCTGTTGCCATTTGTTGGAGCTAACTAGGGCAACTGACAATAACAACAACACTTTGAAAGGCATATGTTAGTGCTCCTGGGGGAGCTCTGGTAGCATAGACCCTAAGGCACTTGACTGCTAACCAGAAGGCTGGTGGTTCAAATCCACAAGCCACTTCTCGGAAGGAAGGTTGGGCAATCGACTTCTGAAGTGATGTTGTTGTTGTTATGTGCCGTCGAGTTGGACCCGACTCATAGCGACCCCTCCTTGGGTTTCCAAGGCAGTATCACTACGGAAGTAGACTGCCCCATCTTCTGTAGTGATACTGCCTCGAAAACCCAAGGAGGGGTCACTATGAGTCAGGTCTGACTCAACGACATATAACAACAACAAGAGCAATAAGTCCTCCTGGGGCTCTTCTCAGGGAGCTTAACTCCAATGATTGTTGCCAAATATGACTCTGGTCTGGAGGGCAAATACTTGAGGCCAAAAGTTGGAGGAAGTTTCACCTATTAATGGTCATTGATGGTCTGAAAGGTAGGCAGAATCTAATGAAATTAAATGGTTTGTTTAAAGGGGAAACAGAAAAACGTTTCAGTTTACTAATTGCTCTTTCTCTTTCAGTCTGCAGCTCAACATATTGATATAGAGATGTTTTATGCTAAGGTTTCCCTTCAGAGTACTTGATATCTTAAAAACTGATATTGGCAAGGGTTGGTCGTTTTTCTTCCCAAGCTTCTAGAACAAACATGTTGAATTTATATGGTAATATGGATAAGTTCTTACATATGTAAATCTATGTTGGTATTTTACGTATTTTAGTTATACTTTTAATTTGGGTCTATTTTTTTATTTATTTTATTTAAGAAGCACATAAATTGCCCTTACCATAAGCCAGAGCCTGTTCTGAGTAGTTTATGATAAGAACTCATTTAAGCCTTGCCACCTGGAAAGGCAAGTAATCCCTGACAGCCTCTGTGAATAATCATGATTGCAATGGGAGCTCTGGTAGTGTAGTGCCTAAGGCTAACCAGAAGGCTGGCTGTTCAAACCCACCAGCCACTCCTCAAAAGGAAGATGGGGCAATCTACTTCCATAGTGATACTTCCTCAGAAACCCAAGAAGGGGTCACTATGAGTTGGGTCTGACTCGATGGCACATAGCAACAATAACAAAAGCAAAACTTTAGGTTCTGGTTATTGTGTTTCAGGCATGATGCTGAGACTTTGAACACAGTATCTCAGTTATTTCTCAAAACAGCTCTGTAAACTCTCATGCACTGCTGGTGGGACAGTAAAATGTAGAAAGAAGTATGGTGATTCCTTAAAAAGTTAGAATTAGAAATACCATTTGATCCAGCAATCCCATTACTAGGTATATATCCTAAAGAAGTGAGAGCCAGGACAAGAACAGATATATCCATGCTCATATTGATCGCAGCACTATTTACAATAACAAAAATATGGAAATAACCTAAGTGCCTATCAAAAGAAGAATAGGTAACCAAACTATGGTACATACACCCAGTGGAATACTATGCAACACTAAAATATAATGCAGAATCTGCAAAATACTGCATAACATGGATGAACTTGGAGGACATTATGCTGAGTGAAATAAGTCAATCACAGAAGGACAAATACAGTGTTAGTTCATTATTGTAAAAAGTCAAGGAGAGGTTTATATATGGAAGGAAACTTTCTTTGTTGGTTACCAGGAGTGGGAGGAGAAGGGAGGGAACATTACTAGATATGTGGAAACAAATATTATTTGGGTGAAGGGAAGGGCAATGTACCAAATGTGAGTGATCAACATGGCATTGAGGAAGAGGAAGACAGAGAGAGGTGCATGGGAGGTACAGACAACAAAGATGAACCCTTTTGCATGTACTGTACAAAGTTGTCAGTGATGGCAAACATTGACCTACAGGTGGATAGATGGGAGGACAGGCTGAATGATCAGGTATGTCTAGGCAGGGGGTAGTGTGCCCATGACCATGTATAGAGTTAGCGTGCCCATGACCATGTATAGAGTTAGCAGGCAATGTTTCTACATGGGGTATTTGTATGTGCTATAAGAATGTCCAGGTGTATAGTAGAGTTGACAAGGGGCAAGGTTGTGGTGGCTTCTTGGTCACAGTCAGCTACCTGGAGGGAGCAAGTATTTGGACCTGTGGGCTAAGGACCATGGTCACAGGGAATATCAAGCTCAATTTGCATGTCTTACCACACAAAAACATTGTTCTACATCCTACTTTGGTGAGTAGCTACTGGGATCTTAAAAGCTTGCAAGCAGCCATCTAGACACAAGGCTGGGTCTCTCTTCATCCTGAGCAAAGATGAATGAAGAAAATCAAAGACGTATGGAAACAATTAGTCCAAGGGATTGGTATATCATGTGATCCTCAGCCTATATGACCATGAGACCAGAACTAGGTGGTGCCTAGCTACCACTGTCAACCACTGGAGGGGGTTGTTGGGGGTTGTTGGTGCAGGAGATCCTGGATAGAGTAGGAGAACAATGTGGAACAAAACTCAAAATCATAAAACAAAACAAAAGACCAGGTTTGCTGGTCTGCTGCTGAGACTCCTGAGACTATGGCCACTAGTCACCCTTCAGGTCTGAATTGAACGCACTCCTGTGGCTTCCAGCCAAACAATAGGCACATATATGGGGTGAACATTTACATCAGGGAGCTACATTCCTCTGAGGGTTCAATCGTGGGAGAAAAGAAGTGCAGTGTTAGAACAGGGAGACAGCTCGGGGAGGGGAAGGCGGAGGGGGAATGCATGGGAGGGAAGGACACAGGGAAGAGGTAACTACAGGAAAGAAGTGGGAAGAGAGCTGTTACATTGTGGGGAACTGCTGTCAATGTCATGAGACAAAATCTGTATGAACTGCTGTATGGAAAATGAATTTGCGGTGTAAACTTTCACCCAAATCACAATAAGAATTAAAAAAAAAGAAAAATAGCCCTGTGAAGTTGGTACAATTATTGCCTGGTTTACAAATAAGTAAACTGAGGCTTAGAGAGCTTAGGAACTTGCCCAAAGAAACTTGCTCTATATACCACAATATCTCTTCTTGAATGGATTGGCTTGTACAACATGTAAAACATATGGGATAGGCAAATTAGGTTTATTTGTAGACAATTTAGCTAGAATTTATTATTTTAAATGAAACAGGTATTTCAAAACAAGTTATTACTGATGAGTTTTCTAAGGACAGTTTGCATTTTCTTCACATGATCTGAACTAGGTTTCACATTTGATTATTTTTTGGGTTGTTTGTTTTATTTTCTTAATACAAATACATGCAGACTTTGATAGATAAAAACTCTCCAGTTTCTTTGTGCTAACAGTTTCTTATCTGTAACGGTGATGTAACTGCGCCCTCCAGTGGTAAGGAATTGCAAAGGTTACTGAGGCCACACTGCATTCAGTGAGAGCACTTCAGGTTAATGCTTGAGTCCGACCTGTGTCCTGAGGCTGCATGACCAGTCCACCCTCTACCCCTGGTTCACCGACATAGAGGCCAGGAAAGAATATGCTGGAACCAATGGTTCTCTCAAGTATATATAATAAGGTTGGAAAGTTACAAACTAAATGTTTACCAGCATGATGTAAAATATATTTTCAGTATACAATTTATCAA
>NW_006921614.1:13624540-13630771 GCF_000298275.1 Orycteropus afer afer
TTTTTTCTTTTGTTATGATTTTGACTTTGTTCTACATTTGTCTCCCACTCTATCCGGGACCTTCTAATATGATACCTTACAGAGTGGTCATTAGTGGTAGCTGGACACCATCTAGTTCTGATCTTAGAGTTGTGGAAGCTGGGGTTTGTGTGGTCCTTTAGTCCTTTTGACTAATTGTTTTCATGCATCTTTGATTTTCTTCTGTCTTCTTTGCTCTGGACAAGGAGAGACCAATTGTTGCACCTTAGATGGCTGCTCACAGCTTTTAAGACCACAGTTGCTACTCACCTAAGTAGGATGTAGAACATTTTCTTTGTGGAATATGTTGTGTCAGTTGACCTTAATATTCCCCAACACTATGGTTCTGAACCCTCAGGCCCAGCATCTCATTCCCTCAAAGTATTGGGTTATAGCTAAAAAGTTTTCATAACTTTATGCCTGTATGCTCTACTATATTCATGGATGTATTTGCAGCATATGCAAATACATATGTAGAAATATCCTCTGTCAAACCTATATATTCAGGAGTACAGTCCCATTCACCTCCCCACACCTGTTCCGCTTGCACATCTGTCTATGCATGTAGATCATTATTATTAACGTTATTGCAGGATTGTGTATGTAGTAGTAGTTACCCCCTGTTGCCTGTAACTCTTGTGCTACTAGTGCCTTCCTTTGCCTTGATCATTTTGTGCTCACCTCCCCCTTATTGTATATTGCTTTCTCCTCACCCAAGTTGATATGTGTTTACTCACTAGTTAGTGATTGACCACCTTTTGCCCCTCACCATTGAAAGACTCTCTTTTCCCCATTCAAAGAATATTTCTTTATGAGTCAAAATCTTTTTTTGACTGTTTATGGTAGGGGTCTCATACAATATCTGTCCTTTGTAATTAGTATGGTGTCTAAGGCACTTGACTGCTAACCAGAAGGCTGGCGGTTCAAACCCACCAGCCCCTCCTTGGAAGGAAGGTTGGGCAATCTACTTCTGTAGTAATACTGCCTCGGCAACCCAAGGAGGGGTCACTATGAGTTGAGTCTGACTTGACAGCACATAACAACAACAACATTAATGCTGGGGTGAGATGATATCTCACTGTAATTTTGATTTGCATCTCTCTAATGGCTAATGATTGCAAGCATTTCTTCATGTGTTTGTTGGCTGCCTGAATGTCTTTGGTGAAGTATCTATTCATGTCCTCTGCCCATTTTTAAATGGGATTATGTGTCTTTTTGTTGTTGAGGGGTTGAAGTTTTATATAAATTTTAGTAATTAGTTCTTTGTCCCACATGTGATTGCCCAAAAGATTCTTCCCTCTCTGTGGGTTCTCTTTTCATTTTTTTGGTGAAATCTTTTGATGTGTTCAATTGTTTAATTTTTAGTAGGTCCCAGTCATGCAGTTTGTCTTCTGCTGTTTGTGAGTTTTTAGTTATGCTTAATAGTCTGTTTATGCCACATATTAGGGTCTCTAAGTTTGTTCCTAGTTTTTCTTTGATGGTCTTTCAGTTTTAGCTTTTGCATTTAGATTTTAGATCCTTCTTAAGCTTATTTTTGTATATAGTGTGATATATGGGTCCAGTTTCATTTTTCTGCAGTTGAATATCCAGTTTTGCCAGCACCATTTGTTAGACTATGCCTTTCCTGTTTAATGGGTTTTAGCCCTTTGTCAAAGATCAGTTGTCCATGGGGGATGGGTTTACTTCTGGCTTCTCAATTCTGTTTCATTGGTCTATGTGTCTGTCATTATACTAGTGCTAGACTGTTTGGTTTTTTTTTAAGGCTGTTTTGAGTAGTATACATAACTGTTTTAGTATACATGTAGGTTTTGAGATTGAGAAGTGTGAGGCCTACTTTTTTCTTCTTTAGCAGTGCTTTGCTTATCTGGGGTCTCTTTCCTTTCCATATAAAGTTGGTGATTAGTTTTTCTATCTCTTTAAAGAATGATGATAGAATCTGGATTGGTATTGCATTGTATCTGCATTTTGCTTTGGGTAGTATTGACATTTTCACAATGTTAAGTCTTCCTATCCATGAGTATGGTCAATTCTTCCATTTATGTAGGGTAGCTCTGGTAGAGTAGTGCCCAAGGCATTTGACTGCTAGCTAGAAGGCTGGTGGTTCAAACCCACCAGCCACTCCTTGGAAGGAAGGTTGGGCAATCTACTTCCGTAGTGATTATAGTTGTTGTTGTTATGTGCAGTCGAGTCAGACTTGACTGATAGTGACCCCTCCTTGGGTTTCCGAGGCAGTATCACTACAGAAGTAGATTGCCCAACCTTCCTTCCAAGGAGTGGTTGGTGATACTGCCTCAGAAACCCAAGGAGGGGGTCACTATGAGTTGGATATGACTCTATGGCAGTGGATTTGGTTTTTTGGTTTGGTAGTAGGATTGTGTAGTTTTCTTTGTACAGGTCTTTTGTATCTCTGGTTCCTGATGTAAATTGTATGGTTTTCCTGATTTCCTTTTCAGAGTTCTTGTTGTTAATCTAAAGGAATCCAGCTGATTTATGTATGTTGGTCTTGTTCCCTGCCATTTTGTTGAATCTTTCAATTAGTTCCAGTATTATTCTTGCTGAGTTTCTGGGATTTTCTATGCATAGGATCACATTATCTGCAAAGAGAGATAGTTTTACTTCTTCTTTCCCAATTTCAATGCTTTTTGTTTACCTTTGTTGCCATATTGCCTTGGCTAGGAGTGGTGATAAAGGATGTCCTTGTCTGGTTCCTGTTTGCAAGGGACATGCTTTCAGTCTCTCTGAGATTAGTGTTGACTGTTGGTATTGTATTGTTGTTGTTGTTGTTTGCCGTCAAGTCAGCCCCGACTCATAGTGACCCCTCCTTGGGTTTCTGAGGCAGAATCACTACAGAAGTAGGAATTTCTCTTCTATTTCTATTTTGTTGAGTTATTTATTTATTTTTTATAAATCAGGAATGGATGTATTTTGTCAAATGCATTTTCTGCATCAATTGATATGATCATGTGGTTCTTCTCCTTTGTTTTATTTATGTGGTGAATTATGTTTATTGTTTTTCTAATGTTCAACCATCCTTGAATAATTGGTATGAAAACCACTTGGTCATGATGTATTATTTTTTGATGTGTTATTGGATTCTATAGCCCAGAATTTTGCTGAGAATTTTTGAATCTATGTTATTGAGGGAATTGGCTCTATAAATTTCCTTTATGGTGATATCTTTGCCTGCCTTTCGTAGACGGGTTATGCTTGCTTCATAAAATGAATTTGTGACTATATTCTGGAACACTTGAGTAGAATTGGTGTCAGCTTTTCTTTGAAAGTTTGGTAGAATTTGCTGATGAAGCCATCTTGCCCAGAATTTTTTTTGTTCTTGGAAGTTTTTTTAATCATCTGTTCAATTTCTTCTTTTGCTATGAGTCTATACAAATGTCTTACCTCAGTCTGTCTTAGTTTATGTAGATAGTGTGTTTCTAGAAATCTGTCCATTTTTTTTTTAGGTTTTTAAATTTGTTGGAGGACAGTTCTTCATAGTACTCTGTTATTTCTTTTTTATTTCAGCTGGTTCTATTGTGAGGTCACCCATTTCAATTCTTATACCTGTTGTTTGTGTCTTTTCCTTTTCATCTGTTAAATTTGCCAGTGGTTTGTCAATTTTATTATTCTTTTCAAAGAACCAACTTCTAATGTTGTTGTTTCTTTCCAGTGTCTTTCTGTTTCATTTATTTCTGCTCTAATACGTATTATTTCCTTTTTCTGGTGACTGTAGGCTTTCTTTCCTGTTCTTTTTTTAATGGTTGGAATAATTGGATTAAGGTTTTGCTTTTGATTTTTTTCTTCTTTTTTGATATGGATTTTAATGATATAAATTGCCTTTTAAGCACTACTTTTTACTCTATCCCAAAAGTTTTTGTATGCTGTGTTTTTATGGAAAAATTTTTTTAATTTTTTCAGTTATCTAGTAGTTTTTAAGCAGAGTGTTATTCAGTTTCTATGTATTTTTTTTTTAATTTATTTCCCCCCCTTTCTGTTCCTGTTGTTGATTTCTGATTTCTAATCTTATGTTCTGAAAAGATGCTTTGTAATATTTTGATATTTTTCATTTTATTGAGGGGAGCTCTGGTGGTGTAGCCAGAAGGCTGGTTGTTCAAACCCACCAGCAACTCCTTGAAATGAAGACTGGTCAATCTACTTCCATAACGATACTTCCTTGGAAATCCAAGGAGGGGTCATTATGAGTTGGATCCAACTCCACGGCAGTGAGGTTTTTTTTTTTTTAAGCTTAACATATGGTCTATTCTAGAGAATGTTCCATGTTCACTGGAAAATAATGCATATTGTGCTGATGTTGAGTGATGTTTTCTGTATATGAATAAGAGGTCAAATTGGTTGATTGTGTTGTTCTCTTTTGTATTTTTGTTGATTGTCTTTCTAGTTGTTCTGTTCTTCATCAAAGGTGGTGCATTAAAGTCTCCTACTGTGATTGTGTAGCTGTCTATTTCTCTGTTCAATTCTGTTATAGTTTGATTTATGTATTTTGGGGTTCTTTCATTGGGTGTGTAGATATTTATTATGGTTATGTCCTCTTATTCAATTGACCTTTTACATTATATAATGTCCTTCCTTGTCTCTTTTGCTGATTTTTGCCTTACTGTCTATTTTATCAGAAATTATTATTGCGACTTCTGCTCTTTTTTGGTTGTGATTTTCTTAATATGTATTTTTCCATCCTTTGATTTTTACCTATTCTTATCTTTGTGTTCAAATATGTTTCTTGTACACAACATATTGATGGGTCATGTTTTACCTATTCTGCTACTCTTTGTCTCTTTACTGGTGCATTTAATTCATTTATGTTCAGTGTAATTATTGATAAGAATGAATTTATTGTTGTCATTTTACTTGTGTGTGTGAGTGTGTGTGGTGCTACTGATTTCTTTGTTCCATATATTTTTGTGCTGAGTTCATTTTTGTTTATGGATTTTCTTACCATTTCAATCATTGCATTGTTTTTTGTGTTTACTAAATCTTTATGATTTTCCTCTTTTTTTGATGAGAAAGTTTATAATTTTCTTTGAAGTTACCCCATGATTCATTATTTTCTTCCCAAAATTAAAACAGTCTATTCTGTATTGAAATTGTCTTGACTTCCTCTCCATTTGGAAATTCTATAGCTACACTATTAATTCCCTCTTTTTACTTTGTAGTTGTAATCTTATCAATTGATGTTTGTGGTTCTTTATTTTAAGTCTTGTAGGTGTATTTTACTTTGGATACTTATGTATCTGGATTGGTTTCTGTATGATATTGTCATGTATGTTAATATCAAGTTGTTGTCTGCCATTTTGGTTCTCTGTCTGAAGAATTTCCTTCAGTATTTTTTGTAAAATTGGTCTGATTTTTATAAATTCTCTTAAGTTTTGTTTATTTCCAGATAATTTTGCCATTGTATATGAAGGATTATTTTGCTTAATATATAATTCTTTGTTGGCAATTTTTTTTCTTTCAGAGTTTTATATATATTATCCTATTCCTTCTGTTCTACATGATTTCTCCAGAGAAATCAGACCTTAGTCTTATACCTTAGCTTATCTTAAAGCTACCCTTGAGAGTAGTTTTTGTTTTTCCCAAGTTGCTTTCAGAATTCCTTCTTTGTCTTTGGTTTTGGAAAGTTTGGTTATGTCTTTTTGAGACTATTCTATTTGGGGTTTGTTGAAATTAATGAATACATCTCTTCTCATCTTTCATGATACTAGGGAAGATTTTTTCCAACAAATCTTTGACAATTTTCTCAGTGATTTTTTTTTCTTTTTTGGTCTCTTCCTGTTCTCTAATTCTAATCACATGTAAGTTATTCTTCTTGATTCTGTCTGAAGTAATTCTTAGACTTTCTTCACTTTTTCTTTTCTTCTGATTTTTCCTTTAACAGATTAATATTGAGAGATTTATTTTCACTTTCACTAATTCTGTCTTCCACTGATTCAATTTTATTCCTTTGCCCTCTCAATGTGTCATCTACTTCTGAAACCCTAGTATAAATCTTCTGGATTTCTATTTCCTGTTTTTTGTATGGTTTCTAATTTCCCATTTTTTTCCATCAGTTTAGTCTTTTTTTTCACTTTATTTTTCATTTTTTTAAATTGTGATTTGTGTGAAGATCCACAGAGCAAATTCACTTTCCATACAGCAGTTCACATATACCTTGTCTCATGTCACTGACCACAGTTTACCACAATGCAACAGCTCCCCTCCCAC
>NW_006921614.1:13637668-13652080 GCF_000298275.1 Orycteropus afer afer
AACAACAACAACAACAACAACCACTGCTTGGGAATCTCCAAACTGTCTGTGCTGTCAGAATCGCTGCCAGACCTCAGCTCCGTCTGTCTCCTTTTTTGGTATTTTCATACAAATTCTTCTGCTAGTTGGGGTTTAGTCCACTTCTATATCCTTCCCTTCAAGGTTCAGGGGTCCAAGATTATCTTCTATGTCTGTGTTAATTGGTTTCCCTTTTCTTCGTTGAAGAGGGTCTGTGCAGTCTTTCTGCCTAGTGCTCCATCTTGCCGGAACTCTCCATCAGTTTAATCTTACATTGTTTTTCTGAATTCTTCTGGAGTTTTGTCTTTTCCTTGATTTTGTCTGTCTTTCCCTTGATGTTTCTCTCAATTCATGGAAGGCACCTAAACAAATTTCTTTTCTATTCCTAATCAGGTAGTTGCAATGCTCTTTATTCCTCAGGAAGGTTTTTGACTGTATATTGGTCACTAGTTGAGCCACCTTGTCATGTTTCTTTGTGTGAACTGAAGTTGTCTGCTGTCTCTAAGACATTGCGGTGTTATATTTTTATTTAATTGATGATTTTATGTTGATGTGTTTTGCTTCTTGTTGTTGTTAGGCCATCGAGTCAGCTCTGACTCATAGTGACCCTGTGTATAATAGAACTAAATACTTCCCAGTCCTGTGCTGGCCTCACAATTTTTGCTATACCTGAGACCATTGTTGTGGCCACTGTGGCCAACACAACCAATTTAACCTCATATTCATATAGAGAATACATCACTCAATATCAGCATAGTGTGAATTTTTTTTCCAGTGCACATGGGACATTCTCCAGAATAGACCATATGTTGTTGTTGTTATGTGCTGGTGAGTCAGACCTGACTCATAGCAACTCCTCCTTGGGTTTCTGAGGTGGTGTCACTATAGAAATGGATTGCGCAACCTTCCTTCTGAGGAGTGGCTCGTGCGTTTGAACCACCAGCCTTCTGGTTAGCAGTCAAGTGCCTTAGTTAGGCTTAAAACAAAGCAAAACAAAATAAACTCACTGCTGTGGAGTCGGATCCGATTCATAGCAACCCCTCCTTGGGTTTCCAAGGCAATATTTCTATGGAGGTAGATTGCCCAGTCTTCTTTTCAAGGGATGGCTGGTGGGTTTGAACTGCCAACCTTCTGGTTAGCACTCAAATGCCTTAGGTACTACACCACCAGAGCTCCCCTCAATAAAATGAAAAAAATAACAATATTACAAAGCATCTTTCCAGAACACAATACTAGAAATCAGAAATCAACAACAGGAGCAGAAAGGGGAAAAGTCTGTCCATTCTCACTTTCAAGGAGCATTCTGGCTGCAGTGCTTCCAGGACAGATTTGTTAGCTTTTCTGGCAGTCCATGGTACTTTCAGTATTTTTTGCCAACACCACAACTAAAAATCATCAACTCTTCTTTGGTCTTCCTTATTCATTGTCCAGCTTTCACAGGCATATGAGGTGAATGAAAATACCATAGCTTGGGTTAGGCACATCTTAGTCTTCAAAGAGACATCTTTGCTCGTCAGCACTTTAAAAAGGTATTTTCCAGCAGATTTTCCCAGTGAAATACAACATCTCTTTTCCTGACTGCTGCTTCCATTGGTATTGATTGTGGAACCAAGTAATATGAAATCTTTGCAACTTCAATCTTTTCTCCATTTATTGTGATGCTGCTTATTGGTCTGGAAATGAAAAAAAGAGATGAGAAAAAAATTAAAAAAAACAAGTACAAGGTATGGGAAAGAAAATAAAAGACTGGAGAAAACTGGAGGTGGATATTGGATGCCCTGTCAATGCTTCTGCTAGCTGAGGAGGCTGTGGGGATGGGGTGCCCAGCCGTGACAGTGCTTCTGCCAGGTTAGGAGTTGGTTGTGGGCATGATGCCCAGTGTTGGATGGCATTTCTGCCAGTCTAGGAGGCAACTGGGGATGGGGCATCCAGCCCAGGGTAGTGCATTCTGCCAGACTGAGGAGCTGGAGAGTATGTGCTCCCAAACATAGGAGTGGTATACATGCAGAGCCCAATCCACAAGTATGCACCTCAAACCTCAGGTGGTGCAGAGGCAGCATTGGGAGTTGTCACCAGCCAACAATGGGTACAAGTGGGGGATGGCCTCACTTCTGGTCTCTAGGAGGGTATGGGGAGTAAGGGGAAGATCACACCTTTCTGGTTGCCAGCCACCAGTATTGGCACTGGTGCAGTCTTTGGCAAGTAAAGCCGATTATCAGGTTGTTGCCTCAATTGGAATGCTGCTTGCAAAAATTCAAAATGGCTGCACTGTGTCAGACCAATTGACAATTCATTGCCCCATGTATCTCCTTGTTTGTTACTTTCATTCAGTTTCTTCTTCTGGTTGGTATCTGATCTACTTCTTTGTCCTTTATTTTGAGTCTCAGAGTTCCAGGATTATCATCCATATTTGTTTCATTTGGTTTCTTGTGACTTTGTTGTAGAGGGTCTGGATAGCTTGTCTGCTGAGTCCTCCATCTTGCCCACAAGCTTCATTTCTGCATTCTAAGTGCTTTATTAATCATAATTAAATGTTTACTGTTGAATGGGATTTATGTTTCACACAGAAATGAACTCCGGTGGTGCCCAGTTTAAATCACTTGGCTACTGACCAAAAGGTTGGTGGTTTGAACCTGCCAGCCCACTCCATGGGAGAAAGATGAAGCAGTCTTCTCTGTAAAGATTTTCTGCCCTTGAAACCCCATGGGCAATTCGACTCTGTCCTAGTGTCAACATGAGTTGGAATCAACTTAATGGCGGAGGGTTTTTTTTTAAAGATTAGAAAGGTAGATAATTCAAAGATTACTTTATTTAGATTTTATAATATGACTTTTTTTTTTTTTTTGCATGTTTGCCTTCTAACATGTTTTCCGTAATAATGAAATGGTAATGAAAAGATATAATTTGTATTGTGCAATATAGTTTAGTTGAAGACCACGAGAATAAATTTCATTTCTGCTTTTTACTACCTCTGTGACATGGAGCATATTATTTAAACTCTGTAAGGCTCTTTCTTCACTTGGGGCTGAGAATATTTACCTACAGAATTGTTGTATAAACATTTAACACAGTGCTTGGCATGGAGAAAGTGCTCTGCAGATAAAACAATATGTTTTTATTATTAATGGTAGTAAGACTTTTGCAGTGTACTGGACATCTTTTCCTGTGGCCTGATCTCTTTCCTGCTTTAAGCCCCATATTTGCAGTGTCTTGGAGGACATTAATTTTTACTCTGAAATGTCTCTAATACCAAAACCAAAAAAACCAAACTCACTGCCATTGAGTCAATTCTCACTCATAGTGACCCCCTTTGGGTTTCTAAGGTGATAAATCTTTACAGAAGTAGATTGCCTAGTCTTCCTTCCATGGAGTGACTGGTGGGTTTGAACCACCAACCTTCTGGTTAGCAGTCAAATGCCTAGGCACTACACCACCGGAGTCTCTAATACAGTGAAAATTATTTATAATTAGAGCAAAGAACCATTGAACAAGTTCTCAATTCACTTTTGGAATCACAGAAGAAAGAATAACTTTCTTTCCTACAGGATCTCTATGAGTCACAATCTATTCAATGGCAATGAGTTTTGTTTTGGTTTAAGTAATATATAAGTACGTTGTTGTTATTTGCCATTGAGTCAGACCCAACTCATAGCGACCCCTCCTTGGTTTCTGAGGCAGTATCACTATGGAAGTAGATTGCCCCATCTTCCTTCCAAGGAGTGGCTGGTGGGTTTGAACCGCCAGCCTTCTGGTTAGCAGTCAAGTGCCTTAGGCACTATGCTACCATACCTCCCATATAAGGATACATATATCTCTATATTTTTTCTATGTGTGCATATTATACCTATACACATATATATCCCAGAATATATATAATTCTGTGCACACACACACACATATTTTCCCAGGGGCCTCTCAGGGTGTTCCTTGGGAACCAGTCTGTATCCTTCCTTGAACATTTTAAGAGAATATTTTCCTTGACAAAATAAATATGTCTAATAATAGCTCTTTCTGTTGGATTTCCCAGGCAGACAAAGTGCAGAACTTGCACTAGAGTCAGTTAAGTCTGTGGGTGGAGAGGACCACGGAGTGCTGGGCATTCTGCCTTTCCCATGGGGCTCCACCCGTTCTCTCTGAGGAAGGACAGGGACAGAGAGTGAGCAGATGCTGACAGGAGCTCTGCATGGTGGGAATTCCTCAGTCCACAGGTCACAAAGTGGTGGTGGGCTAACTGAAAGCCAGTATGTGCTGGGTGTAGGACAGACCTGCTGTACCCTATAACTCACTGATCTTGGTAAGTTCTTCCTAGCTGGGGTTGTAACCATGAGCCTGGCGGACAGGCATGCAGGCCTACAGCATCCATAGTGGTGGTTTTAGGTTGATGTTTGGCTCACATTCCCAGGGTTTAGTGGAAGGGTCACCCTAGTCTATGGGTCCATCAGAGCTTTGCCACTCACACTAGATACATAACTTTGACTTTGAGCAAGTGATGTGATGCTCTGGCATCATTATCATTTCTCAGGGATGAGAGTCCCTATTCTGAGACACTCACTGCTGTGGAGTTGGATCCTATTCATAGCAACCCCTCCTTTGGTTTCCGAGGCAGTATCACTATGGAAGTAGATTGCCCAACCTTCCTTCTGAGGAGTGCCTGAGGCAGTGTTTCTCAAACTCTCCTTGGTGTGTGTGGCCCGCCCCTAAGTCTCCTGGAGCTGGGGATCTGTGTTTTGAGTCCCCTCCACCGAGGAGTCCCTACGAAAAGTACAGTTGGTGCTCTCCTAGGCTGCAGGTCACTTTCTTTCTTCTGCACTTCCAAATGGGCTCCTATCAGGAGCTGCCAGTTGGCAATTGAGAAGATGATATTGTGTCATTGATGAGGTTTGGTTAAATGGGAAAAAAAAAGAAAAAGAAAAAGATTAAACTCTGAAATATTTGGCCTCTTTCTGGGCTGACTAATTACCCTACCTCTTACATTAAAGTTAGCCTTTTAAAAAACATTTTTGTTTTACTCACAGCCAAGCATTTATTCTTTCCTGTCATTAATTAATGTGACAAAGTCTAGTTCTTATTCTCTTTTCCTTGATCTTTCTTGAAGAGAAGTCATTAAAATTGCATAAGAAAGGATCAAGAATGCAAGACCAGATGCCATTTCTTTCAACTAGCTATCTTTCAGGACTGCCCTATGTGCAAGTCAGGAAATTAAAAACGGACCTCTTAAGAATCAATGTGGAAGAGATGAAATCATCATTGCCCACATTTTACCTCCAATTGGAGAGTGTATATCCCAGTGGTTGGGACAGGCTCTGACAGCTGGGTTTCAAATCTCAGTCTCTCTGCTTATTAACAACAGAACTTTGGGCAAACATCAGCCTCTACATGCCTCAGTTTCCTTACCTGTTGAATGAGGCTGATAATCTATGTATCTCTTGGATAGCTCTTTGTACTGAGCAAATGCTGCATACTTGTTAACTGATATGAAATTTCTTGCTCCTGCTGTTGTTTGCTTAATCTTTGAGGTCTTTTGGTCTTTGGGGATTCTGAATTCAAGAAAAATTGTGGGAACCATAGTTTTACCTACACATTTCCATTTCCATTATAGCTCTTTTGCTTTTGCATCAGTTCCATCAAAACTAAAATAAGAAACATTCTATGAGATTAAAATGTTGGTTCTCTCATACTTAGTAGACTCAGAACCTTTTTCTAATAGAAGGCTGGGTTCTTTCATAGTTTGATATAAAAGATACAGGATGTAGTTTGCACATATAATATGTCATATGTATAAGACATAATATATACAGATATCATATATAATATAATATGTAGTTCATGTAGAGATGGAGCAGTGGTGGTTCAGTGGTAGAATTCTCATCTTTCATGTAGGAGACCCAGATTTGATTTCCAGCCAATGTACCTCATGTTCAGTTGCCACCCATCTGACAATGGAGGCTTGCATGTGCCTGTGGAGATGTGTTTCAGGGAACTTTCAGACTAAGATAGACTAGGAAGAAAGGTCTGGTGATCTACTTCCGAAAATCAGCTAATGAAAACCCTGTCAATCACAATGGTCCTGTCCTGTTGTGCATGGATCACCATGAGTTGGGAGCTACTCAATAGCAACTAACAACATATGTAAAGATATCTTAAATGGATATAATATGTAGAAAAACTAGCAAAAGGGATTTATGCTGCATAAAATCAATATATTAAAAATAAGTTAAAAAGAAGGATATAACACAAGTGTTTAATGAAGAACTGAGTTAAGGATCATTTGCACTGTGTGAAATCAGGTGGAAGGGACTGTTTCTGTCTATTTATAAATAAACCTTCCTTGAATGTACTTGAGAAATGAAATGAAATCCAACTCCAGTATTATTTACTCTGAACACATCCACAAATAGACAGAGAGGGCAGATGGGGACAGAGGGTCAAGAAAGGCTGCAAGTGAAAGAACATTTGAGAGGAACAGCTCGGCCAGGTTTGAGTGAGGCCCAAACTCTGTACAAAGTGGGATCAGTCTTGGCAGGGAAAGTACCAGCTGGTCCTCTTGGCCTTTCCTGTAGAGCCCTCTACAGTTTTGGTTTTATAGCTTTGGAGGAAGATATGGCAAGTGTTGATCCATCCCAGTAACTTCCCAGGACCTTTCTCCTCCACCAGTCTCGGGACTACTCAATAGTGACTGACCATCATGGTGTTATTGTGGTCACTGCCGAGGTGGCTAGACTCTTGTCAAGGCCAGGGTCCATCTCAGATGGCTGCAACAACTGTGACCATAAACACAAGGACCTGCACTGTGCTGCTCTGATCACGTTGGTTTCTTCAGTGCTTCTGTGTGCCAGAAACCCACCAAGATCTGCAGGGGAGGGCCAAGAAATGGGACCCACAAGTTGCATCATTAGTAGCTGTTTGATTTGTAAAAACTCCTTTAGTTTGCAAGCACGTATTTGAAAGATGGAGTTGATAATCTGCTGTTGTGCAGAATAAATAGATACTGTGTATTAAGTGCTTCTCACTGTCCCTGATGCTAAGTAAGCAGTCAGTAAGTGGTAGCTGAAATGATTATA
Organism: Orycteropus afer afer; assembly: GCF_000298275.1. Lineage (NCBI taxonomy): Eukaryota > Metazoa > Chordata > Mammalia > Tubulidentata > Orycteropodidae > Orycteropus > Orycteropus afer. Next base: position 13,644,748 of record NW_006921614.1, read on the forward strand.
AGCTTTACTGTGCCTGCTACACTAGAAGTTCATTGTTTAATTGGAGTTGGAATGTCTGGTTATATAAATCAAGGAGAAAACCAGGCAGCCAAGTCAAATGTGGGCCTTTGGGCCTGTAGTTCACCAGGCACCACAGGGCAGGCTGGTACCACCAGGGCAGGTTTGCAGGCTGAGGCCTCGGGTGAGTTTATTCAGCAATGCAGCTGCCTCACACTACCCACCTTACTGCAGAGGTAGTCAGACCCCTGTGCATGGGGTAATGCCATAGATGTCTGTTTGATGGTTACCTCTCCTGGCTGCTTCTATCTATTCTCCACCAACCTCCACAAACTCTACCTTGTGTGCCAAATCTTCAACTCCACCTGGCATAAAAGATAAAATAAGCCTGTGAGGCTAGAGCCCCAGGGTCTGACATTCATTCATTTCACCAATACTCAGTGAGAACTCAGTAGGGATGTGCAGTAAGTGCAGGCACAATGTTGGATGGGGGAGGTTGGGCGCAGTGATGAGTAAGATAAACCTTTCCACCCTCACAATTTAGAGCCATAAAAGGTAATTGAAAAGGTGCTGTGGTTATTGGAGTGCAGAACAGGGTGATTCTTCTCATCTGTACCTTAGTGTTCTAGGGCTGCCATAGCAAAGGGCCACAAATGTATTGTCTTACAGTTCTGGATGCTAGAATTCAAAATTCAGGGTGTCAGCAAGACCACACTTTCTCTGAAGGCTCTAGGAGAAGATCCTTTCTTGCCACTGTCTTGTTTCTGGTGGTTCCTGGCTTTGTTTGGTATTCTTGTTTTGTAGATGGACCACTCCAGTCTCTCATCATTCTAATCACCCCCCCTCACATGACATTCTCTCCTATGTCTCTGCGTCTCTCTTCTTCTTGCATAATGACAACCCTCATATTGGATTAGGACCTACTCTACTCCAGTATATAGAGCTTTGTGGTGTAGTGGATAAGGCATTTGGTTGCTAACCAGAAGGTAAGCAGTTCAAATCCACCAGCTGCTCTGTGGAAGGAAGATGGGGCAATCTACTTCCATAAAGATTTACAGCTTTGGAAACCCAATGGGGGTCATTATGAGTTGGAATTGACTTGATGGCAGTGAGTATGGCTTTTTGTTTTCTACTCCAGTATGGCCTCATGTTAACTGGTAACATTTTCAAAGGCCCCATTTCTGCACAAAATCACGTTCAGCAGTATAGGGGTTAGCACTTCAGCATAGTTATTATTATTAATATTGGAAACAAAAGGATGAGCAGGAATAAAGGCGGGGAAACAGACAGGTGGCATTAAATAAAATTTCACTAAGTGAGTGAAGGAGTCCCTGGGTGGTGCAAATGAGTAAACACCTAACTGTTAACCAAAACATTGGAGGTTCAAGTCTATCCAGAGGACTCCTTGGAGGAAAAGCCTACTGCTCTACTTCTGAAAAATCAGCCATTGAAAACTCTATGAAGCACAGTTCTACTATTACACACATGGGGTTGCCACGAGTCAGAAATGACTCTATGGCAACTGGTTTTACGTTACACAGTGGCTACAACAATGGACTCACGATAGCAACAATTATGAAGAGGGCACAGAACCAGGCAGTTTGGTTTTGGTGTACATAGGGCAGCTAAGAGCTGGAATCGAATTGACAGCCTCCAACAACAAAGTGAATGAATGAATGAAGCAAGGCAGGGAAAGATGAGGAAGAGTACTGGGGCCAAGATTCAAGGGCAGAGGTGGTTCAGACTAGCCTATCTGGAATCTAGGGAGTGGGACGCTCTGCAGGTCCTACAATGTGGCCTCCCTTGATGGACAGGCTTGATTTCCTGCTAATATTCCTACTGTTATTTTGGTTACTTTGTCAGCCCTAAAAGTTAATTCTGGCAGCTCCAAGGCTCCTTCCTGGGACTTCTTAGAAATGAAATTATGCTCGGTGGGTGCCATTTCCCCTTCTTCTGAAGTTGCTGCTGCTATATTTTTAGTACATTTAGGGGAGTGAAAAGCATTACTTACCTCTAGTTTTCCATATAACCACTTCTGATGACTATCCCTTAAATTTTTTTTTTTCAAGCTCTCCAGACTGAATTAACTTTTCTGTAAGAAAAGGTCTTTCGTGGTTTATAAATTTTAATGCAGGATGCTAACTGCCAGGATATTTTTGGAGCCCAACCACGGACCTTAATCAGCCTCCCTCCCCAGATGAAATGAGGCACAGCCTCGGCTGCACCTGGACACAGTGGCTCTTTCATATTTCAGTTTCAAAGTTATGACACCTTCTGGTTTTAACCTCAGGACGGCAGGAATTTTCTTTTAAAACCTGTTTCCTGGAAATGGGTTTTTGCTGTGCTAATGGATAATTTTTCACTTCATATTTTTTTAAGGTGTATAAACTATTTTTTTCCTCTTGCAAATAAGAAAAAATCCAGGGTATGTGGGGCAGCGGTAAGCGTGTCCTCTGTATTAAATAGGACAGGGCTTCCCTGTCCTAGATTTTTCAATATTTCATTAGCAACAAGGGATTCCTACACTGCTCTATTCATGCCTGTTCCTCTGCAGATACTACGCTGATTATTTTGATGAAAAGTGCTGAGTAAGAGAATGTTGCCTGAAAATTAGCCTCTAAGTGAACACTAGAGCCTCTAACCACATGGGGGCCTGTTCTTGTGACTATCTAGGGTCTCGTATTCAATGTTTCTGTGAAGGAAAGTTTTTGAGACTTTCCGCCTGCTTCTGTTTCTGTGTTCTTTCTTCCCCTCTGCTGGGCAGTTCTCCAGGGACGGAGGGTTGTGCCAAGGCAACAAAGTGCCCTTTGGCAAAATTTAAAAAGGTGCTCCCTCTGGGCAGTAGACTTAGAGGAAGGCAGCTCTTTATGCTCTGCAGGCTCACAGCTTGGCTAGCTGACAATGCCTGTGGAGAAGAAAAAGATAGCCCTCTTGGATGTAAAGAGAGCACCCTCCAGATTTCAGCCTTAAAACAGTGTGTGGACTGCACAACCACATGTGGAAGTCTTATTGGAGCTCAACCCAGAAATTTGTTCTTAGTCAGCTGTCTGTTTACTCTTGTTGAACTGCTGGTATTTAACCCCAAACAGTGCATTTGTTAAGATAGTGCCTGGGGTTTCCTGTTAAGGTAATGCTTTGGGAAAAGAGCTATCATTTGAAGCTCTTTTCCATCTGTTTGAAGGTAAAAAGTTGCTTTGGTGATCCTTTATGGTTATGTAAATAAAACAAAGCAAAAGACACATATTGCCTGAGGCAGAGGTTCTGGGACAAGTTCTAAAAATCTTTTCTCTCAATAGCCCACCAGTCACTCCTCAGAAGGAAGATTGGGCAATCTACTTCTGTAGTGACATGGCCTCGGCAACCCAAGGAGGGGTCACTATGAGTCGAGTCCATCTGGATGGCACATAACAATAACAACTCAATAGCCCTTAGTATGTAAATGTTGAGGAATGCCCTGGGGAGGAATCTTCTAGAAACAAATGAAGACTTCACCCCTTCCCTACCAGTACCAGTGGCCACAAATTGACTCTCACTCATGATCATCCATGATCTGAGCCAGAGTAGAACAGTGTGCTCCATAGTGTTTTCAATGGCTGATTTTTCAGAAGTAGATTACCAGACCTTTCTCTTGAGGTGGACTCAAACCTCCACCTATAGGTTAGGAGCTGAGTGTTTGTACTATCAGAGACTCCACCTGTTCCCCAGTGAGATTCAAAATGCTTGGGATCTAAGTCTGCAGATTGGAGAGGACTCCATGAGGCTCAAAGAGAGCCTCTTCTTGAGGGCATCCAGGCAGGGTCCGGGGTAAGATTCCAGATAAAATATAGGAACGAAATTTGAATTTCACATAAGAAGTGAATTTATTTTTCAGTATTAGCATGTCCAAGTAATATTGGTGTGTATATTTATATTATAAAGTTATTGATTGTTTATCTGAAATTCAGATTTAACTGGGCTTCTTGTAACTAAGAGTGCTTTGCAGCTGTGCATGACCTATGACCCCAGTGGAAAGCACAGTTGGTTGATTGTAAAAAGAAGGCATGAAACATCTCTGAATAAATGTGTCACACATGTGAACATGGGCTGGCAGACTTTAGTATCATGTTCATAAGATCAGTCCCACAGCAAATCAAGGGGACAGCAGTCACAGGAAGAGTTACATAGCATCAAGATGTGTGGACTGGAGAACTCTCCTGTTCCCTCCTGCCCTTGCCTTTGGAAGCTGGATCAGCTTCTTGGGATTGGATGAATCTGAGTGGATGTATAGACTAGATCAAAGTCCAAGGCTACTACCCTTTGAAATGTTTCAATTTCAGGGTTTGTAGTGAAAGCCTGTTGGGCTTTTTCATTTGTGGCTCCTTCCTTTTTGTCAGATTCTTAGAGTAGTAGAACCTAAATTTTTTATATTTGAGGTTGAGCGGTGGCTCAAAATAGTTTTAAAGTGTGGCAGCCTTTGACTTTGATCTAGTTCATGGAGTCTGTTCTTTAAGATTCTTAACCAAAGAGACTGGAAACTACACATTCTGCAGGTTCTTCAAGGTCAACCAGAAGTGCAACATCTTACATCACTAGACTAAATTTCAAACAAGATCTGAAATGTGTTTAGACTTTCAAAAGATCACATATAATGAAATTGATTTTTCTTGCTGTGTTAATTGTCAGAAATTTACAGAAATTTGTTTTAGATTGAGTTATCCTCTGCTTAATTATATAGTAGGCAAAACTAAGGATTTCAGGGTTAATTAGGTTTGGGATGCCTTTGAACCAATGCTACCGTTTACTGTGCTTTCTCATCTCATGTAATGATCTAGCTACTCTGGACATGGTTTGGGAGCTCTGGTAGCATAGTGCCTAAGGCACTTGACTGCTAACCAGAAGGCTGGAGGTTCAAACCCACCAGCCACTTCTCAGAAGAAAGGTTGGGCAATCTACTTCCATAGTGATACTGCCTCGGCAACCCAAGGAGGGGTCGCTATGAGTCGGGTCCGACTCGATGGCACATAACAACAACACAACACAGCGAGTAGTTTTCTCAATGTCTGAAAAGAGTGAGCATTGGGATGGAATTTACTTAAGCCAACATAACACTGAAATCTGGTTTTGAGCAAACTACTCACCTACACTCTTAAAACACTTAAAACCATTTCCTGGCAGAATGGCTATGGGTTTGTGTGCCCATAGCTCCTTCCTTCCTCTAACTTACTAAACCTTCTTTGCTTTTTATTACAGCTGCCTGTAACCTTAAATATTTTACTTTTTTGCAATTCTGCAGTTGCAAAGTCTCAATACAATTTTTGCACTTAAGCAGTACCACATATTTCCCCAGCACAGGGTGACAAAGTATCTCTAAAAGTCTTTTGACATGAGTTAGGGTTTGGTTTTTCCCAGCTGGATCAAAATCAGAGCAGCCCTTTCATAACTCCCAGAAATATGAACACACTCTGTGACTCCTGCTGTTTTTTTCCTTAACCTTTTCATGATCTGGGGGACATATTGGGCCCACCTACATTTTCTGCCTCTGAGGTTTAGTGGGAATCTTTTCTCCCACTTTTGGTGCATGTTACCATCTGGTGGGGGCCTGTATAACTGTGTGAATCTGAAAAAATGGGACTCATCCCACTACTAAAGATCCCTTGGAACAAATGTGTGCCAGTAATTGTACCAAAATCCATATTACCTCAAAAAGTCTTTATATTTTCATTTAATTCAAAATGACTTTCATTACTGAAAACACATGGTTTCAACAAAAAAGTCAAAGTAGAAAATAATTTGGTCTTGAAATAGTTAATATATGAGGACTCAGCAAACCCCTGCTGGACCCTTATGAGCAAGAAGGTCAGGAACCTGTTGCCAAGTAGTCACTTCTGACTTATAGTGCCATAGGTTTTTGGTAATGGTGACTAAGCAGCCTCTGGAAAGTAGCTTATGTATAGCAGGAGCTCTGGTGATATGGTGGGTAAAGCATTCCGATGGTAACTGAAAGGTCCATAGTTCTAACTCACCAGCTGCTCCATGGGAGAAAGATGAGGCGGTCTGCTTCCATAAGGATTTACAGCTTTGGAAACCCTATAGGGATTGCTATAAGTCGAAATAGACTTCATGGCAGTGGATTTGGTTTGGTTTGGTATCTGCAGCCAGTGTGGGGTAAGGATAAGGAATGTCATTCTTGGCAACAGGAAAATTAAAGAAGGGTAAAGTTATGTTTAAAATGATCAACCAGTACAGCTGGTGTGAAGATTGTCAGAAACAGATAAAATAACTGTGTAGAAGACAATCAGGTTGCCTTAGAGCCAGATCTACTCGTATAGTCCAATTACTTTGACTTGAGTTCTTCTTTGGAATGCTGAAAACTCAAACCATAACTTTATGAGGGGCTCTGCTGGACCATGAAAAATTGATTCCAAATGCAGAGCCTGGGGGGCCAGTAAGGGTGAGAAGACTTTAAAATAGCTGTGTGTGAGGGAGGCCACCCAGTTTTTTGAGAGACATTTGCCCTTTGCATCTTTTGAATTTCCAAATATTTGACTGTTGAATTGCTTGAGCAAATTTATTTCCACGTAAGTGTTTTAAAAATAAATTTTGTGTAATATTCCAAAGGGATAGAAATAGAAAGGTTACATTTAAAACTTTACTAAATCATCTTAATAATTATCAGAGCTCTTATAGCTTTTTATTTTTTTCCAAAGCTAAAATCTTAGAACCTGGTGTATAATTTAACACAATATGAATTATTAAGTATAAAAATAAATTATTAAAGTGATATAATAGGGTCTCAAATTGCCATACAAATACTAGGGCAGCCCATCTGATTCATAATTAATAATTTTTTTTATAAATTACAGATACATATTTTTACATAAAAACTTTTATTTTTTCATATATGTTATACATTCATGTAATTTAAAGAATCATGCAGTTCTACAAAGGTTGAGGTGAGAAACAGCAAGCAGTTCCTACTCTTCCCATCCACATCCACATATTCTCCTCATCAGTGGTAAACATTTTCATTTGTTTTAGTGGATTTTTTTTTTGTTATTTACCTCCATATGTCTAAATAACATGCACATGATATTTTTTATTTCATATTTAGTTTTTCTGTATTGACTTTTATATAGAGAAAGATAAGGATTAGGTCTCTTATCACTCTCCTCCAAAACACACAAGCATGCACACACATAAACACACCCACAAAAATTTTATGTCCTGCTTCAGAACCCCCATCTTCCCAACATATTGTTGTTGTTATGTGCTGTCGAGTTGGACCTGACTCATAGCGACCCCACCTTGGGTTTCCAAGGCAGTATCACTACAGAAGTAGATTGCCCAACCTTCCTTC
>NW_006921614.1:13653617-13669170 GCF_000298275.1 Orycteropus afer afer
AAAAAAAAAAAAAAAAAGACATTAATAAGACAGGAAATGAAGAAAAGGCCAAAACTGATGTCAGAAAAAACTCTGAAGCTTGTGCTTAAATGGAGGGTAGCTAACACAAATGGAAGAAATGACAAGATAAGAGAGCTGAACAGAAGATTTCAATGAGCAGCTTGAGAAGACAGAGTCAACTATTATAATGAACTGTGCTGAGACCTGGAATTAGAAAACCAAAGGGGAAGAATGCACTAAGCATTTCTCAAGGTGAAAGAACTGAAGAAAAAATTTAAGCCTCAAGTTGCAATATTGAAAGATTCTATGGACAAAATATTGAATGATTCAGGAAACATCAAAAGAAGATGGAAGGAATACAGAGTCACTGTACCAAAAAGAATTGGTCAGTATTCATCCATTTCAGGAGGTGGTATATGATCAAGAAGCAATGGAATTGAGGGAAGAAGTTGAAGCTGCACTGAAGGAATTGGTGAAAAACAAGGCCCCAGGAATTGATGGAATACCCATTGAGATGTTTCAACAAATGGATGTCACTCTGGAGGCACTCACTTGGCTGTGCCAAGAGATTTGAGAAACAGTTACCTGGCCAACTGACTGGAAGAGATCCGTATTTGTACCCATTCCAAGGAAAGGTGATCCATGGATTGTGAAAATTACTGAACAACATCATTAATAGCACATGCAAGTAAAATCTTACTGAAGATAATTCAAACATGGTTGCAGCAATATACTGACAGAGAACTTCCAGAAATGCAAGATGGATTCAGAAGAGGACATAGAACAAGGGATATCATTGCTGATGTCAGATGGATCCTGGCTGAAAACAAGGAATACCTGAAAGATGTTCACTTGTGTTTTATTGACTATGCAAAAGCATTAAATGGTGTGGCTCATAACAAATTACATATAATATTGAGAAAAATGGAATTTTCAGAACATTTAATTGTGCTCATGAGGAACCTGTACATAGACCAGGAGGCTGTTGTTCTAACAGAACAAAGGGATACTGCATGGTTTAAAATCAGGAAGGGAATGCATCAAGGTTGTATCCTTTCACTGTACTTATTAATTCTGTATGCTGAGCAAATAATGTGAGAAGCTGGACTATATGAAGAAGAATATGGCATCAGGATTGGAGGAAGACTCATTAACAACTTACAATACACAGATGACACAACTTTGCTTGCTGAAAGTGAGGATGACTTGAAGCACCTACTGATGAAGATTAAAGACTAGTCTACAGTATGGATTATACCTCAGCATAAAGAATACAAAAATCCTCACAACTGGACCTATAAGCAGCATCACGATAAGTGGAGAAAAGTTTGAAGTTGTCAAAGACTTCATATTACTTGGTTCTACAATCGACACCCATGAAAGCAGCAGTCAAGACTTCAAAAGACGTATCATATTGGGCAAATCTGCTGCTAAAGACCTCTTTTGGGTGCGGAAAAGCAAAGGTGTCTCCTTGAAGACTAAGGTGCGGCTAATCCAAGCCACATATTTTCAATTGCCTCATATACATGTGAGAGCTGGACAATGAAAAAGGAAGATTGAAGGAGAGTTGAAGCTTTTGAGGTGTGGTGTTGGCGAAGTATACTGAAAGTACCATGGACTGCTAAAAGAAGTAACAGATCTGTCCTGGAAGAAGTGCAGCAAGAATGCTCCTTGGAAGTGAGAATGGCCAGACTTCATCTCACCTACTTTAGTTATGTTGTCAGAAAGAACCATTTCTGGAGAAGGATATCATGCTTGGTAAAGTGGAGGGCTGACAAAAAAGGGGAAGCCCGTCAACATGATGGATTGACAGAGTGGCTGCAATGACGGACTCAGGTATAGCAAGGATAGTGAGGGTGGCACAGGATTGGGAAGTATTTTGTTATGTTGTGCATAGGGTCACTATGAGTCAGAGGTGACTTGACGACACCTAACAACAACAACAACAAAATGAAAATTCAGCATTTAAATTATTGTGACTTTGAAAATACAGTTCATAGCTGAGAACAATATACAGCACTATTGTGACTATTCATTTCTTGCTCAGCTCTTTCTTTTCCCTGGTTACGTTGGTTCCCTGGTTCTTTAAAACACTTATCACTAGTTCAATGTCAAATGGCCTCAATTGTCTAAATCTTCTCTACATTTCTTCACATACATTAGGTACCCCCTGAATTTTATCTTCTTAAAGAAATTTATTCCAGAGAATAAATAAATTCCAAATTTATTCTACTCTACAGTGGTTGCCCTCTGAAGCACAGCTGGTACCTGAGGATTTCCACTCACCATCAATCTGGAGAGACCCTCTGTCTCAGTCCTAGGTTGGATAGCCTCTATTGGATGCCTTGTGTTTTTATTTCTTTTTTTACTTCTTTGTTTAGATGGGAGATATCTTCCAGTAGTTTCCTGAGAAATGATGGAGGGATGTACTATTTTTGAGACCTTACATAACTGAAAATGTTTTTATTTTACATATAAACTTGGATAATAGTTTATCTGGTTATAAAATTGTAGGTTGGAACTAATTTCATTTCAGAATTTTGAAGGCCTTGCACCATCATCTTCTAGCATTTATGTTGCTATTTTAGTCAAAATAAGTTGTGTGTGGTTGATATTTTTTCTCTTTAGAGCTTGTGTGTGAAATCTTCTATTTGTCCCTGATATTCTGTAATTTCAGAATCAAAGCTTTTATGTAAATGTTTTTTATCCATTGTTCTGAAAATTTGCTGGACTCTGCCACCTTCAGTGTGGGAATCTTTCTTGGACTGTTTTATTTCCTTTTGTTCTTGTTCTTGAACTCCTATTACCTGAACTTTGGATCACTTAGTCCAGTCTTCTAAATTTTTCACCTTTTTGTTTCAATTTTTCTTCTCTGTACCTATTTACTCTACTTTTAGGGAGACTTCTTTACTCTTTCATGGATTTTTTTTTTTTTTTTTGAGTTTTCCTTTCTGTTATCATAGTCTTAATTTCCAAGGACTCCTTTCTGTGAATGTTCCTTATTTATTAATCCTATTTTTTATTACATAGATTTAATACATTTTCTTATTTTCCTGAGGGTATGCATTTTTTAAAGTTGTTTTTTTTTCTGCTGCATCTTCTCTGTACCCTCCAATTTGCCTTGTTTTATTAGTCTTAGTCTCTATTTTTAATGTTAGATACAAATGTATAGTTAGATACAAATGCATCTGTACACTGGAATCATCTACGGATCTTAAGATATTTCAAAGCCCATGCCACATGATGGACCAATTAAATAATTTCTGGAAAACAGTCATACGTATTAGTGTTTTTTGGAACTTCCCAGGTGAGTTTATGGGTGTTCTGTGCAGTAATTCAAGTTGCTTCTCAACTTTCTCCTCTATTGTCTTAGGATTCAGCTTTCATGGGTTGTCTCATTGATTACCACTTATCCATTTCCATCCTAGCTTTCAAAATTTTATTACTGTTGTCTCTTCTCTTGTCTTTTTTTGACTGTGTGTTTTCTATTTCATAAATCTCTTTACTGTAGGCATCTAAAGAAGGAGCAGGTAGTGGAGTAGGTTAGGCAGTAAAGAATACTGCGAGGAGATGAGATTTGAACTGAAAAGATCCCATTGACATGTAAACAAATATATAAATAGTATATAGAAATATATCAGAAAATATAGAAGTATATCTGTAAATAATACATACATACATATATATATATACACACACACACACACAAATGTATCAGCAGTAATTTAGACTTTGTTTGTTTTTAAAAAAAACCTTACATTTTCTACATGTATGGGTGCAAAGACTTCATAGTTACAGAGTAAAACCTGTTTATTCAAACCCTACTAATTTATAACCAGTAATAATGGCCTTGGTTAAATTTACCTTTGTTCTGTTTGGGAGGAGGAGGATTAAAAAAAAATCCAAGGTTACAAATTAGTTGCTAAGCTGGGTAAGAGAGAAAATATTCAAGGATATTATTGGGATTTACATGCAGAAAGACAAACATGTTCTTCTGATTACAAATGATGTTTGTTAATGTGAATCTGATAGGACATATGCTTGAACTGCATTTTGTTAGCTTTTAATCCATATTGCTGCATTAACAGGACTAGAATAAACTTTGTTCTTGTTTTCAAACAAATTCCATAGTTTTTTTTTTTTAACAGACTGATGTCTTCTCATCTTTCTGAACTTGTGCTTTTCCTTTTTCTTTTATAACCTACATTTAATCTCTTTGTCTTTTTAAAAATTATTGGGATTTTGATGAAATTTTACGGGCAAATTGGTTTTACATTCAATAATTCATGCACATTTTGTTTTATGACATTCACTGCAATCCCCACAATGTAACAATATTCTTCCCACTTTCTCCCTGTGCTTACCATTTTTCTTTATCCTTCTTTCTTATTCTTTCCTGATTTCTGAGCTTTATCCCTGGGCAGATACTGCCCTTTTGATTGCTTGTGGTTGATATTTCTAATGAGTGCATACGTCCTTGCTATTATTCTTCACATTATAGGCCTGTCTATCATTTGGGTGAAAATTTCAGTTTCTGACTTAAAGGGTGTCTAAAAGCCGTAGTCTTTGGAGTTTCCACAAATTTCTTTCAGACAGTAATCCTGGTCCTTTTTATGATTTTGAGTTTTGTTCCACATTTTCCTCCCACTCTATCCAGAATCTTTTATTATGATCCCTTTGAGAGTGGTCAGCACTGGTAGCTGGGCACCATCTGGTCCTTCTGGTCTTAGGCTCATCATCTACCTGAACTTGGAAAGGTTGAGGGCTTACTCTAATGAAACTAACAGGCAAACTGTGAAACGTAATGCATCATTTATAATTAATAAACCACTAAACACAGACAAGAAACCCAAGACTATAAAATACCATGATTTTCACAGTTAATACTAAATTATTTGGCATAGTCAATTCTATAGCTGGGTGGGAAATTACTATATTTAATTACTTTCACATTCACAATTTTACCTGTACAATGGTGGCCCTCTTTGAGAACTATTTTGGGAACTATTATAAAACCTGGAGGAGATTGTACTTTAAGCTTCTAATCTAGTGAACAAATTCTTGGTTTGCTTCTTTCTAATACTTTCATTGACTTTCCCTTTCCTTACTTGCCCCTCTCTCCACCTTTCCCTCTCTTGTTCCCTTCCTCCTTCCATCTTACCTCCCTTCCCTCTCTTGTGCTCTGATAGACATTCAGTGTGCTGGTCTATTTGTGTGAATCTGACCAGAGTGTTTTTTACCCCCTACATGTGGGTGGATGTAACTCGAGATTGTTGTTGTTATGTGCCAATGAATGGATTTCAACTCATAGTGACTAACCCAGAATGTAACCCAACACCTTGTCCTTTGAGGTCCTTTATGTGAAGAGTGTTGGCTTTCCTTCAGAAGTTCTAAAGGTCCTAGAGCTCCCTTTTTTGCTCTCTCCTTGCTAGGATGGTCTGACTATTCAAAGTTATATCAGTGGGATGGTGGAAAGAGAGCCACATCATGAGTCCAGGGAACTGGACATAGAAAGTCACTTTAAAGATCAAATGAGATTAGTGACTTTTACCCTTTTCAAATGTAAGCAACTTCTTTTAAAGTTAAAAAATAAAAATCCACAAACTCCCTTATAATAGAAGCTGTATTTCTGTTTTTTGCTGTTGAGAAAATACATGTCCAACATCTGTTTTTATTCAGCAATTCTTTCAAAGAAGTTTGAATTTTACTAACTGCACAAGTTAAAACAGACAGTTGAGCAATATCCATGCATTCAGTACATGTCATATTTAGTTCATGTATTTGGCTTCTAGAAACAGAGCTTTTTGGATGAAATACCTTAAGATTTAGAGCCTCACAACAAAGTCCAGAGGTTTATAACCAAAGTCTCTGTAATTCTTTGATCCTCCTGAGAGGATTATTGGAGCTACTTTTCCTGTAATTGAAGGAAGAAAGGAGATGGGATAGCAAAACGTTTCCTTGAAACCTTTTATTCTTGTATGCATTTATCTCAATGGAACCCACCTATAAAAGAGGCTAAAGAATGTAGTTTTTCAACAGGACACATTACCAGGCATCTGTCAGAAAGGAAGATGGGAAAGTAGATTGGATAGGCTACTAGCAAACTGTGACGGGGTCAGTTTACAGATGGTTCTAGAGGTGCATGTGCAATCACACACCTCACTGGGACCCACAATGTATGGGATGGAGACTACAGGGATGGATGTCCAGGATTTCTTACATCTTTAACCCTCTATAGCTCATGAAGCTGGCATCTTAGGGAGCAGGGTTCAAGTTTCTCAGAAGAGGCAGCATGTAGCAATGAAAAGTGCATTGAACATGGAGTCAGGCCACATGAACCCAAATAATCATCTATTGACCAGGAACTTTGTTGTTGTTGTTATGTGCCATTGAGTCGGACCCGACTCATAGCGATCTCTCCTTGGGTTTCTGAGGCAGTGTCACTACGGAAGTAGATTGCCCCATCTTCCTTCTGAGGAGTGGCTGGTGGGTTTGAACTGCCAGGAATTTAGGCAACACTAACTCCTCATAAGCTCAGTTTTTCCCCTATAAAAAGGGAGCAATAATGTCTACCTAGAAATATGTGATGAGGATGAGATGAAAGGATGTTTATGAAAATGTCTTAATGCAGAGTCTAAACATGCTTAGGAGCTCAGGTGGTATAGTGCCTAAGGTATTTGACTGCTAACCAGAAGGCTGGCAGTTCAAACCCACCAGTCACTCCTCAGGAGGAAGATTGGGTAATCTAGATACTGCCTCAGAAACCCAAGGAGGGGCCACAATGAGTTGGAACTGACTCGATGGTAGTGAGTTTGTTTTAGGAGCTCTGGTAGCATAGTGCCTAAGGCATTTGACTGCTAACCAGAAGGCTGGTGGCTCAAACCCACCAGCCACTCCTCAGAAGGAAGGTTGGGCAATCTACTTCTGTAGTGATACTGCCTCGGAAACCCAAGGAGGGATTGCTATGAATTGGATATGACTCTACGGCAGTGGGTTTGGTTTTTGTTTTAAACATGCTTACTCAGTGTGACTCTGAGTTCAGAAGCCCAAGGGTATAGTGCACTGGGACCCAAGGAGATGGGATGTGCCTGTGACTCCCACTGAGCTGGGACTGAGATGGATGGACCATAAGGCCATCACTCAGTGCCACACAAATTCCCCATCCTAGAGGCATGTATGAGTGGTTTGCTGAAATGTAAGGCCACTGTTAGCTGTATGTCTGGACTATGAAGGTCTTCTTAGGTATCTGCTTTATACTTCAAAATTACAATTTTTATAGCAGCTCATTTACAGCTGTTTGATCAGGTGTGAACTTCTACCAAGAAGACCACAAAAAAGAAATTTAACAAGTGAGTCTGAAATGCCATAAGGAAGGGTCAAACTCACCGAATTTTCACAATGAACAAAGTTGCTCTTTCTTTTTCATTTCCTTGAACTGCCTCTGGAAGAAAAGTTCAGGAGTTCAAGCAGTTGTCCAGGTAGTCATCTTCCAAGCCTGTTCTCATACTGTTCCCTTTTCCTGAAATGTCCTTTCCCCATTTCACCAAGCAAAAGCCTGTTTATCCTTTAAGACTTCATTCAAATGGCATCTCCACTTAGAAGCTTGATAACCCAAGACTTGGGCAGAAATAATTCCTCACAGTAAAGCAGTCTAGAGGTGTTGGTTTATAGCCATGCTTTCTGAAATTCTCTGGCCTTTCCCTCACGGTCTCAAGATGGTTGCTGGAGCTCTTTGACACAACATTTATTTTTTCCTGTAGCTGAAGGAAGAATGGTAATGAAAGAGCAACACCTAGTGGTGCTGGTGTAACATTTGCTTCCTGTCTTTAATACAATAATGTTGTTGTTGTTGTTGTTATGTGCCGTCGAGTCGGCCCTGACTCATAGCGACCCCTCCTTGGGTTTTCGAGGCAGTATCACTACGGAAGTAGGATTGCACAACCTTCCTTCCGAGGAGTGGCTGGTGGGTTTGAACCGCCAGCCGTCTGGTTAGCAGGCAAGTGACTTAGCCACTATGCTACCAGAGCTCCTAATACAATAATATCAGACATTAATTGCACACTTACTATGCACCAGGCTCTGTGCCAAGTGTTAATTCATTTAATACTTGTGAAAACTCTATAAGGTAGGAAGTATTATTATCCTAATTTTATAGATGAAAACTGAGGCACAGAAGGGTTAAGTAGCTTTCCCAAGACTACACAGCTAGGAAATGGCCAAGTAAGGATTTGAAGCCTGGTAATCTGGCTCATATCCCAAACTCAACCAATCATAGCACATGCATTGTAACTATTGTTAATAATGTATTAGTTTTTACACTAACTATGTTGAAGAGGTTCTGTGTAGCTTGTCTGCCTATTCTGCCATCTTACTGGAAGTCCCTTTACATCAACCATTTTATACATAACTAGGTTATAAGGAATAACTGGGTTATAAGGAATTTTCAGTCAAGGGCTCTGTCTTGCTCTTCTGAGCACACCCATCCTTTTATCTTGAATGAATGAATGCACACACACACACATACATATGTTTTGTTGTTAGATGCCATTGAGTCTGTTCCAAATCATAGTGATCCTATGCACAACAGAATTATACACTGCCCAGACTGTGCCATCCTCACATTCATTACTATGTTTGAGCCCATTGTTGTAGCCATTGTGTCAATCCATCTTGTTGAGGGTCTACCTCTGTTTCACTTACCCTTCATTTTATCAAGCATGATGTCCTTCTCCTGGGATTAGTCCCTCCTAATAACATGGCCAAAGTAAGTGAGATGAAGTATCACCATCCTTGCTTCTAAGGAGCATTCTGGCCATACTTCTTCCAATCCAGATTTGTTTGATCTTTTGGTAGTCCATGGTATATTCAATATTCTTTGCCAACATCATAATTCAAAGGCATCAATTCTTCTTCAGTCTTCCTTATTCATTTTCCAGCTTTTTCATGCATCTGAGGTGATTGAAAATACCATGGTATAGATAAAGTGCAACATAGTTTTTAGAATGATATCTTTTTTTTTTTTTTTTTAATACTTTAAAGAGGGCATTTGCAGCAGATTTGCCTAATGCCATACGTTTGATTTCTTGACTGCTGCTTCCATAAGCATTGATTTTGGATCCAAGTAAAATGAAATCCTAGGCAACTTCAGTCTTTTCTTTGTTTATCATGATGTGGCTTATTGGTCCAGTTGTAATGATTTTTGTTTTATGTTGATGTGTAATCCACACTGTAGCTATGAGTGAGTATGTGTGTGCATATATATAGATGTAGGTAGATATACACCTACAAACACACACATACACACACACTTATTCACATATGGTATTAAATTAAAACTGTATAGAAAACTCTAATATGAAAAGAGATTACTCTACGTCCCCAACTCAAGTTTCTCTTACCATCATAAACAGTTTTAATAGTTTCTTGTGATTTCTTTCAGAGAATTTTATGCTTATATCAGCATATATGTATTTGCTTAAGGGATTTATCCATGCAGGATAATGTGTAAACACATTCTACTCCTTGCTAGAATATACATACCTAAGTAAAATTATTTTCAACATACAGAAAATGAAAAATCAAGGAAAGGATGATTTGTGATATTTTGATACCTTAAGAAGGCCTGGTGGAACAGTGTTTAAAGTGCTTCACTGCTAACCAAAAGGTCTCTGGTTCAAACCCACCAGGTGCTCTGTGGGAGAAAAATGTGCCACTCTGCTTCCATTAAGATGTACAGCCTTGGAAACCCTGTGGGATAATTCTACTCTTCCTATTCTGTCCTATATGGTTGCTGTGAATTGGAATCAACTTGATGACATTTTTTTTTCTGTGATATTTTGGAAATTCCACTGATTTTGTGTCCATAAAAATGTTGACCATTTGATGATCTTAACCCAAAATCCAACTTAAAAAATGCTCTAACCATATGGTAGTAACTTCCAATCATTTGTGCAGTAAGGAATGAAATAAGGAAAGGGATAATTATACATCTTAACCAAGGTGCTTGTCAGCAGAGCTAACTGGGAGTTGTTTAGTTTCTCTTATTCTTCTGCCTTTACAGAGAAGCTTTCACTGGGTTAAGACAAAGGCGAGGGCAGTGTGAACTGTGACAGGAATGGAAGGCTCTAGAACTCACAGTGGCAGCTGTCTTAGCTTGGGTAGGTGGTAAGATAATAATGAACTATGGACTCCTGGTCCAAAGCAGAAATAGTTCCATAAAACTTGTATTTTCCCAGGGACTTTAATTTCACACATGTTCTGAGTTCTACTGTGCAAACATTCATCTCATTCTCTAGAAGGGAAAACACCTTCATTTTCCATATGGTACAAATTTCCCCCGAGAAATGAGGAGAGAGCAAGGATTTCTGCATCTGTGAGTCTGAGTAGAACGTACTTGTGAATAATGTACACCCTCCCCTACAGACAGAACTTGAAGTGGAACTAGCTGGTTCTCAGAAGCCAACAAGAGCTTTGACTCAGATCTCTTCAGGGTTCTGCTCCTTTTTGCTTTTTAGATAAAATCTCTTCTGTACAGGCCTTCAGTGCTGCAGGGGGGATCTCAACACTACACTTTTCTCTGTCCATTGGGGTCTGGATCAGATTACTGTCTCCTCAGAACAATTCCAAATAGCAAAACAGATTAAATTAGTTTTCAGTACTTTTCACCTGTGGTTCAGTGGTAGACTTTCTCCCCTTCCATGAGGGAGACTGGATAAGATTCCTGACAAAGGCACCTCAAGCCCAACCACTACTCTTCTGTCAGTGGAGGCCTATGTTTTGCTATGATGCAGAATGGATTGATGACAGCTAACAGTAACAAATTTTTCACCTGTATCATGTTTTTGGGAGGGAGTGACTATGAGTTTTGCTTGTTTTGAAGAGGAGTAAGAAAGGCCAGAGTCTCCACTCAGGGTACCCTTGACAGCATGGGACTGGGCCTAAATATGAGATGTGACCTTTAGAAGCATAGAGTGGGAAGAAAGCCACCACCTGCCATGCGAGTACTCCGTGAGCTCCCCAGATTAAACCCATCCTGAAGTATACACCCTCTGACAGAACACCAGTAGTGGCTTTGTAATATCTGTTATGGAAAAGCGGGAGTGCTTTTCCAAGCTTCAGGGTCAGGCATGGGCACTCCTTGTATTTCAGTGACAGTGACAAATACCTGATACCTCCCGGCACTGGCCCCCCACCCCAGAGTCTGCTTCATGAATAACCTTCCCTCTTGGCAATAGAGAGAGGATTAAGTGCACTGCTCTGTTTGCTATGGACACTTGAAAATGCTTCTTCAATGAAAGGCTAAATCAGTGTAATGTTTATGCTGCTTTCTATTTTCCAGAACACGTTCAACTTTGTCACTGTATGTTAGGCTCATGATTATCTTTGGAATGTGTTGAAATTATACTCATTTGACAGAGAGAAGAATTGTCTTTAAGATATTAAATGTCTTTCTCAGGGGTCACAGAGTTTGTTAGCAGGATTGAGACTAGAACACAAGTATCCTGGCTTTAGACAAATAACAGGCTTTCACATAAATGTTGACATCCAGGAATTTAAATTTTGTGGATTTGAATACCTTGTCAGCTGTGGGGTATTTAAGGCTTGAAGCAAGGTACTCTTCTGAGTGGTGGCCCTTTTTTCCATAAAGTGATGTGCTAAAGCCTCAGGGCAAGTGTCTGTCCCTGTAAGAATTAGCACATCTAAACTGGGCCTTCTTAACCTCAGATAATACCACTTTGTACTCCTCAAAACTGTTAGAAACTTGGTTTGGTTAATTCCACTTGGTTTAAGTTTAGAAACCATTGCTTATGTCTTTCATGATAATTGTAACTAAGTTCTCAAAACATGAATGTCTTTGACTGATGACTATGCTGTTTTCTTGTTGTTCATCTGCTTAGCTCAGCTCAGAGATAACTTGAAATTTTACATCACTGACAATATTTTTTGAATGACTGTTGGCTTTTTAAAGGAGCTCTGGTGGCATAGTGGACAAGGCACTTGGCTGCTAACCAGAAGGTCAGTGGTTCACACCCACCAACTACTCTGTGGAAGGAAGATAGGGGAATCTACTTCTGTAAAGATTTACAGGCCTGAAAATCCAAAAGGGGTTGCGATGAGTTGGAATTGACTTGATAGCAGTGAGTTTAGTATTTGGTTTTGGAGTTGACTTTTTACTTGATTTTCAAAATGGCCTGAAGTAGATATATAGTCTTGGACAAGGTCTACCTAATTTCCGAGGTTGCTTTGTGCCTTAGCTTCCCCAGATCAATCTCAGTTATCTCTGAATCCTCAGACTCAGTTGCAGCAGAAGCTATTTATGCAGCCTTGGCTTCTCTGCCCTTCTTGATTTGGTGGAGCTTTCATTTTAGGAGATTCTTCCTATTAAAGTCATTGGGAAATGGATTATCTCTAAGTGGACACTGAGCCCCTTTCTGGAACTCAAGCTATAGCATGAAGCTTAAGCTAATTTTGGGTTTATGTGGTTCACAGATGAGGAGCTCACCTCTGCTGGCACCCAGATTCTCATGATGGGCCTCCTAGGCTTGAGTCCCCACACCAAAGTACCCCACCTCCCAAACATGACCCAGATATCAAGACAAGAATCTGATTTCAGTTCCCATTCCAAGCTCTGGTTGTGGGTCTGAACACTGTGAGTTTAGAGTAAGGCTTTATTGGGTTCTGCCCTAGAGCCTGGAACTCACTCTTTAGGTCCCAGCTCAGTAACTTGGACCTTATTAGCAATGGGCAGACCTTTCGCAATTTATTTCTCTTGGCTGGAATTCAGAGCAGTGTTTCTCTGGATTCTTATCTTCCATGCTCCACTATCCTCCTGGGTTCCTGGTGTTACTCACATGCCTAAACCTTGTCTGAAGTTTACTATTGCCTTGGATCTTAAGGTAGGTGAATCTCTATTTTTAAATCTGCCTAATGGGAAGATGGGGAGTATTGCAGGGCACAGATCCAGCTCTGTCTTGCTTCAAGTGAGATCCTATGCTTTTTTGATAGGTCCACCAGTAAGATACAAGTGTCATAAAACTGTTGACAGAAATTGGGACAATAGGAAGACAAGCCAGTTGAGGTATAAGATGTTGAAGTATTTTCTAGATATGCAGAGTTCGTAATCCTGTCAGCATGACCAAACATGAAAGTCTAGTAATCACTGGTGGTGTAAGAATAGTGATAAAATTTTGAAATCATCTGGATAAAGTTTTGTTGAAAGGGGAATAAATCTTGTTTTAATTTTCATAGACGTCAAGTAGTCTATAAGACTGGTTAAGTGTTATGATGGCCAATGTAGGAAGAAATTTCAAATGGCTAGAAGTTTCTTTGGAAGGAAGGTTGGGCAATCCTACTTCCGTAGTGATACTGCCTCGGAAACCCAAGGAGGGGTCGCTATGAGTCAGGGCTGACTCGATGGCACATAACAACAACAACAGAAGTTTCTAATTAAGCATGAAGAATAAGTACCACTAACAGGATAAGGTCTACAGCATCCATCTAATCAATATTTTATTATGAAGCTGATTATTAGAAGTCAAAGAGTATTCTAAGAGAATGGGGGAAATATAAAATATAATAGGTACATGGCTTGAGAAAGGAGGTTTGATTTTGTAGATTTTTAAAAATGTACCATATTAGAGTTTCCCATTTAGAAAGAAACTAGCTAGTGTTTTCAAGGATATAAGCTATGCAGGAAAATATACTAAGATGTAGAAGCCAAAAACAAAATCAGGCCTTTCTATACTATAAAGATTTTGACATTAAAGGAATCATGTAGGGATGAGATCAGAACGTTTAGTTATGAGTTGGAGTACAAAGTAATGTGCCAAAAAATTAAGTGGACTATATAGTCCTAGCCATATTAGAACAATGACCCTTGTGAGAGTTGAGGACTGTTAGAATTCCCAAGCATAATTAGAATAGCCAGTTGTCTCCTGGGCTGCCTGGGACTAATGGTAACTGAAGTCAAGGCAGATATGCTTTTTGAGGCTACATAATTTCATCTTCTTTGTTAGCCTTGATTTTTTTTTTCATTGCCTAAATTCATGGCAATGAAAGCTGTGTTGTATGGTAAATCGGTGAAGTTAAACTTTATAAGCCAAGATCAGCTCTTTGGCATCCTTTGGAAAGTAATTCACAAAACCTTTGGAGGAGAATGTGCCAAAACATAATGCTAAAAATCAAATTTTAAAAATGGGGTTTTTATCAAAGAATATTACTCATAAGCAACCACACATTTCTCTTATTTCTAAGCCCTATGATATGATAAAGGAGCTCTGGTGGCATAGTGGATAAGGCATTTGGCTGCTAACCAAAGATCAGTGGTTCAAACCCATCAGCTGCTCTGTGGAAGGAAGATGGGGCAATCTACTTCCATGAAGATTTACAGCCTCAGAAACCCAATAGCGGTTGCTATGAGTGGAAATTGACTTGATGGTAGTGAGTTTATTATAGGATAGATTCACTGTCATCATTCTTGACTTCTATCTTGGAGCTGGTATTATTATTTGTACCTAAACTTAGTAAGAAAAGTTATTTTTATCTTATTAATTACTAAAACATTGTATGGAACAACTGTGTTTAGATATAAAGTTGTGCTTATTACTACCAAAATTCCTACTTTTAAATTTTAATAAAGATATGAGATTACCTAGAGAGAAAAGGTTATGGACTTTGGACTTGGATTTGCTTAAATCAATATTAATGGGAGCAATTTTTAAAAAAATATGGATGCAGCTGAAATGCATATGAATGAATGCTATTTCATTTAAAATATATGTTCATATTATAAACTAGTCATAGTTTTTTAATCACTTGAATAATACAGGTCTTAGGATTTTCAGATAAAGATTTTTTTTTTAAACTTTTAATTTTTGTTTTTGATTTACAGAACTATTACAAAGAAAGTATCTAGAGTCCCCCACACCCAGTTTCCCCTATTATATATTAACATTATATATCATCAACATCTTACATTGCTGCGGTACCTTTGTCACAATTAATGAAGTAATATTGACACATTATTATTAGCTGAAGTTCATACTTTATTCACATTTCCTCAGTTTTCCCTTGTGTTCTTTTTCTGTTCCAGGATTCCATCTAGGAGGCCACTTTACGTTTAGTTGTCAAGTCTTCTTAGGCTCCTCTTGATTGGGACAGATTCTCAGACTTTCCTTGTTTTTGATGACCTTGACAGTTTTGAGAAGTACTGGTCATATATCAGTTAAAGATTTTTAAAGGATGTAGATTTTCATCCTCATTTGGTTAATTTACTTTAAATTTCAAAAGAAAAGCTATATTTGGCTTTGGTATCTTTTATTTATTGTCACAACTTTTAGTGAAGAAAAAGTCTCAGTAAAAGAAAAAACTAACAGTACAATTCATAAGACATAATTAATTCTTTTGTAACATGTGCCTGAAGACTGAACTTACTTGTTTTTACGTAAGATAACTTCTCTATGGGAGCCCTGGTGGCGTAGTGCCTAAGGCATTTGACTGCTAACCAGAAGGCTGGCGGTTCAAACCACCAGCCACTCCTTGGAAGGAAGGTTGG
>NW_006921614.1:13669270-13726022 GCF_000298275.1 Orycteropus afer afer
AGTATCACTACAGAAGTAGATTGCCTAACCTTCTTTCCTAGGAGTGGCTGGTGGGTTTGAACCACCACCTTTCTGATTAGCAGTCAAATGCCTTAGGCACTACGCCACCAGAGGGCCTAAGTAATAGAACATGAGGAGATTTTCATGGACAGATTTAACTGAAGTTGATATAGTACGTTATATATTTGTATAAATGTGTTCTAACAATAATGAGATCAATTTGAAAAATATGTTGCTATATACCTGAATTCAATCAAAATGAGAAATTTTACAGAGATTGCTAATGCCAAATTGTACTGATCTCATTAAATGTGAAATTCAAGTATATTTAGACTATTGCCTAAATTTTAATACATGAAAATAATAAGATATGATTAGAATAGTTGGAAGAAGTTACTATTTTTTAAGCAGTTTCTAATTTCATAGTTTAGATTTATTTTTTGAAAGTTGATGAAACAGCTTAGCCTGAGTATGAAGTATATAGGACCTTGCAATTCACAGAGGGAGAGCAAGAACCTACTGGCGTGTGGTGTTTTATACAAACATTGTGTTCATAATGGTTAGTTAAGGTTGTTCCCATTGTGTGTAAGTCCGCATTCACAAAGAAGAAAAAGTTCATTAGACATTCGAGGAAGGTGCAGCTGCATGTAGTGAACATAGATGGCACAATTTTATATGTGACTCCTAACTGAAAACAGACTTTCATTCTGTTATTGGGATACTCATGACTGAACTTTCCATCTGTGAGCATGCATTTCTGCTGCAGAGGCCAGCTATTCCCTCATTGTATGCATTTATTTATTTACTGCTGTGCTGGGTGTAGTTGAGCAGACAGTTTCCATAAAGGTGGAAGAACAAGTCTGTTCGCTTTTTGCTCTGATGGAAGTTCTGGAGTAGTATGCTGCTGCCCCTCTTTCCTCTTACAAGGTCTGCCAGTGGGATCTCCAGAGGCAGTTCGCATGCTCTATCTTCAGGTTAAAGATGCTCTTTAGATACTTTCTGCAGGTGTAATATAATTCTCTTCATCCAGTCCGTTATGATGTCTCATTTGAGAGGATTTTTTTTTCCTCCTATAGAAATAGTAGATGCTCTGGTGACATAGTGAATAAGGCATTTGACTGCTAACCAGAAGGTTAGCGGTTCAAACCCACCAGCTGCTCCACAGAAGGAAGACTGGGAGATTTACTTCCATAAATATTTACAGCCTTGGAAACCCTGAAATAGTTACTGTAGAGTACCTCTCAGTGCAGCATTCTGGCACCAAACACAAGATTAATGCCTATGCTTATACTAGTGTTGTTGTTGTTGTTATGTGCTGTCAAGTCAGACCCAACTCATAGCGACCCCTCCTTGGGTTGCCGAGGCATTATCATTACGGAAGTAGATTGCCCCATCTTCCTTCTGAGGAGTGGCTGGAGGGTTGAACCTTCAGCCTTCTGGTTAGCAGTCAAGTGCCTTAGGCACTATGCTACCAGAGCTTCCTGCTTATACTAGTAGCCCCCCTAAAATAAAGCAGTTCCCATGGAGTCAATTCCAACTCATGGCAACCTCATGTGTGTCACCGTGGAAGTGTGCTCCATAGGATTTTTAATGACTGAGTTTTCTGAGGCAACTCTGAGTGGACTTGAACTTCCAACTTTGAGTTAAGCCAAGCACTTAACTGTTTGTGTTGTCCAGAGACTCCCTGTTTATACTAACATCTATCATAAATTAATCTACACATGCCTACTTCTAAACATCATAGAAAACCGGTATACAGTAACAAGTGCAATGTTGAGAATTATGTGTATACTTGAAAGATGTGTTGACGTGGGTTGAGAGTTTAATGAGAGAAAATAGAGAGAGACTGTACTCAACCATGTTCTATAATATATAATATAATAACACATTTATCTTACAGTGTAATACATAATATAAGATAAATATATTGGGGATAAAATCACCATTATTATTAACAGTCATCCCCTTTAGCAGAAACATTTTAAGCATTATTTAAAATTTCCTACAATTAGTGTAAATAATTTTCTTGTCCCCAGGTAAACTGATTGGGCCACATGCTTTTCAAGTCTTTTCAAATTCAAGTGAATTTTGTGATTTGAGAAATCAAAATCACTAAATATTTCTTTGCCTTATTTTGAACCTTTAAAATTGTGTGTTAAATTGCTTGGGATTACAAAATATATATATATATGTTTATAACCTACTGGATTGTGAGGCAAACTCCTTCCATTTCCTTCATTTCTTTCTAATATTTCATTTAAATCTATTATGTTAAATTTAAGCTGATTTCTCCTTGCTTTGCTTTCAGCCAGAATGGGAAAATTTCCACAACAAAAAATGCCATCTGTTTTCATTTTGGCTTAGTAAACAATAGATTTTAATTCCTGTTCAAATCAGCTAACAAAGTTCCCTGTGAAAACAGCCACTGCTGGTAGAAACCATGAATTTGAAATAGAACTGGCTGAGGCATGTCTTACAAGCTCAGAACCCCATCACCATATCACTGATTACTGCAGCAAAGCCAGACTTGAGACAAAGTTAGAAGAACCCCAAGACTATTCCTGTCACATTCCTTCCCCTTTGTAGAAAGGGGGAAATGGGAGACTTATTGATAAAACCCCAATAAAACTCCTTCCATGTTGATGATGGCTAATGCAATGGGGACAGCCTAATTACTTCATGGCAGCAAAGCCCTTGTCTGGTGAGAAATGGAGAAGAACTAAACATGCTAAATAAACACATGAATACGTAGCCAAACAAACAAGCACACTGTTTCCTTCTAGGGTTTTCCTCCTATTCTTACTCAAGCATCTGGGAAAGCCCAAGAGAAATGTTCTCTTTTAGGCATATCAAAAGCTTCTGAGCATGCTTGCTAGCTGTGACAAGCTTTCCTGCAGATGATGTGGAATCACAGATCTTTAAAGCTGAAGGGACATTAAGTCATTAATGTGATGGAGAGTTGAAGTGGCTACTTAATTGCCTTTAGGAATATCATACAGGACTTTAGTGGTAAAATACAAAGGCATTTAATTAGCAACTCTTTTAGTGCTGGGCTAGGTGATGAACAAAGAAGTTTAACCACTCATTTAAGAAGAAAGAACTACTACTTGCTTTTCTCTTCAGGCAAAACTATGTTCCATAATCATAGTTAAGTCAAATAAGGCAGCAATAATAGCTAATGCTAACCTTTTCCCATTTTCCATCATCAAAAATATTCATTAAGCTAATGCACTAAAGCATGTCAAAGAAGTTATGGTCAATGCAGAAATATGAATGATAAATCCAAAATGTTAAGCAAATAAATGTTTATAGTAACTGTTACTCTGATTTTCATTAGGTATAAGCCACTTGTTGAGAAGGTCACCAAATGGTAAATTATTTTGATAACACACACCGTGGATGGAGTTTTGGATGTTATTGGTGACATGAACATTTGAAATTCTACAAAATCTGAGAAGATGATGAATATTTTTCCTGGAGATACAGGCCTACAAATTGCCCCAAATGATGATGGGAACTTGTAGATAACACGGGAAGCTGGAGGTTGGACATCAAAGCCTGATATTGAGGAGGATATAATAAAGGGTGTGCTCTGGCATCCCTTAAGAAAAAACTTTACATAGGTAGTTGAGATGCTCAGTTAATACTGTCTGGCATCAGTTACTCATCTGCCAGTTTGTTGTACTGTGGTGGCTTGTGTGTTGCTGTGAGGCTGGAGGCTATGCTACCAGTATTTCAAATACCAGCAGGGTCACCCATGGTGAACAAGTTTCTGCAGAGCTTCTAGACTAAGACAGATTTGGAAGAAGGAAGGGGTCATCCACTTCTCAAAGAGTTGGCTGGTGAAAATCTTATGAATAGTAGCGAAATACTGCCTGATATATTACTGTTTTTCTCCTACTCATTACTAAATCAACCAACCAATCAATTTGTCTGTCATATACCACACCAAGGTATAACCTAGAGATACCGAGATACTTAATTACAGCATGGGATGATACATACATGGTAGATGCACACCCAACAAAAATGGAAGAAGGGTGCAAGGATGTGGGAGGGAAGTGTTTCAAGGAGGAGTTCACAAAGGGGAACATTTTTGAACAGGGTCTTGAGTTGTTGTTAATTGTAATTGGGTTGACTTGACTCATGGCACCTCATGTATAGCAGAACAAAACCTTGCCTGGTCCTGCAACCATCTACACGATCATTGGTGTGCCATAGTCTATTGTTGACGTCACTGTGTATTTTGAGTACTTTCCAACCTAGGGGGCTCATCTTCCAGACAACATTCTGTTGTGATCCATAGGGTTTTCATTGGCTGATTTCTGCAAAGATTTACTACCTCAGAAACCCAGTGGAGGTCACTATGAGTTGGAATCAACTTGATGACAGTGAGGTTTTTTTTTTTGTATGGTACAAGGGTACCACCTAAATATTTTCCTGCACTACACAGTAGAACAAAAGATAATAAGACAAAAACATGAAGAGCTCAGTAAGGTATTATGTCCTCCCTATGTTGAAAACCCAAACCAAAGTCACTGCTGTCGAGTCAGATCCAACTCATAGCGACCCCTCCTTGGGTTTCTGGGGTGGTATCTCTAAGGAAGTAGATTGCCCAACCTTCCTTCCAAGGAGTGGCTGATGGGTTTGAACTGCCAACCTTCTGGTTAGCAGTCAAATGCCTTAGGCACTACACCACTAGAGCTCCCCCCTGTGTTGAAGGGTTAAGTATATTTTAGATATAAAAGGCACAGTCAACTAGAGGGTATTAGAAGAGTATATACTATTTGTGTACTTTAAAATTTTTGATTTGGATGATCTGGATTAAATGAAAAGCATACTTCTTTTAAAGTTAATGGTTACCTTTATACTAATCAAGTTACAGTTCTTATATCAATCGTAACTATTCTTTGCATTCTGGAACAGATCAGAATATATTTTTAATTTTCTAGAGTTCACCCTTGGCATAATTCCATTACATCTTTACAACTTAATGGTGCTCTTCTCTGAAGGCTGAGCTCTGGCAATCTAAAGACCCCAGAGATTAGTCAAAAGGCCTAGGCACATGATACCAAGCCATGCATTCTCTTCTCTGAGCCCCTGCCAGGGACTCCTGGCTGGTGCCCAGATTCTGGACATCCTGAGAAGCTAACTGATGGTTTATACAGGGCTGGGTTTCCACTGGCTGCTCCCCTCCAGTGCAGCCAGAAGCAGACCAGCCAAGCCTCCTCTTGGCTCTTTCTTCCTTTCTCTGTTGTCTTCTTTGAGCTAACTCAAGTACACCATTAACTCTTTAGATCCTTTATGGATGGAGACAAGATTTAAGTAAATGCATGAGGAAGTGACAAGTATTATTGTGAAGTGTTTCATCACACCAGGTCATCATGGATATTATCTAGGCCCATGCTTTTCGAATATAGTGTGTACAGGCATCACCTGAGATTGGTTGTCAGGCAGATTCTCATGAGGTGGGCTGTGGGGAGGGGCTGAGATCACATGTCGAACAGGCTCCCAGAGGATGTCAATGTTGTTGGTCCACAGACCCACCTTGTGTAGAAGGTACTAGACAACTATATGTTTGGGAACATATATAGCTGATGATTTTGTATCTACTGGGCTTATATTACATGTTCCAAATTCAGAGACTTTTAAAGACCTTTGCACCCTCACACTGCTTTTCAGAGCTAGCCTTTTAAAGCCATTTTGCTTTATAGCATAACTGCAACATTTCATGTTCAGAGTAAGATGTTGAAGGATAAACTAGTATGTGATTAAATATTTTGCCCAAGATCAGAGAGAAAATCAGTGAATCTAGACCTCAGCTCTCAGAAGGTCCCTTGTAGTCGATGAGACCACACATAGCCTCACGTGGAAAATACTGTGCTCCATGAGCCCCTGCCAGCCCACCCACCTCTCGGAGCTCACCAGTGGAGAGAGATGAACTGCAGCACGGCTGCATACCCTCGGACCAGAGGACAGGAGATGGAGTGATAAAAGCAAACTTAAACTAAAAATTAAAAAGCATACCAAGAACACTATGTGAAATGAATGCTTATAAAACTGTCTGTGGTGGGAAGAAATCAAAGGCTTTTATTAGGTGATGAAAAACACTGTAAACTTCATGTAAAAACATTCCAAGGCTTGGTCTAGCATAGTATAAAAGAAGAATTTTACGAAGTAAGACTCATTTTAATCAAATGAACATAAAGGGGCTATAATTCTATTTATACCTGTGTTTGAAATTGGTATTAAAGTACTCACACACACACACACACACACACACACACACACACACACACACATCCATACAGCACTGCAATATTTTAGCAACTTCATTGCATAGGTTTTTTTTTTTTCATTTTTTTTTTAAACTTTTATTATGGTGAAAACATACACAAGTCATTTGCCAACATAACAACTTCCACATTTATAGCTCAGGGAAATTGATGACATTTTTCATATTGTGCCACCACTATTGCTATCCTTTTGCAAAATATTCCACCATCACTAGCATAAATTTAATGCTCTACAAACAAAAGCTTCCTCCTCCCTCCAACCCCTGGTAACCACTAATAATCTTTGATGTATATATATAATTACTATTACTCACTGTTATCAAGTCGATTCTTCTCATAGTGACCCCTCCTTGGGTTTCTGAGGCAGTATCTCTACAAAAATAGATCACCCAATTTTCCTTCAGAGGAGTGGCTGGTGGGTTTGAACCCCCAGCCTTCTGGTTAGCAGTCAGATGCCTTAGGCATTAAGCCACCGGAACTCTCTTGGTATATATATATTATTGCTGTTATGTGCCCTCGAGTCATACCTGACTCATAGTGACCCCTCCTTGGGTTGCCGAGGCAGTATCACTACGGAAGTAGATTGCCCAACCTTCTTTCCGAGGAGTGGCTGGTGGGTTTGAACCGCCAGCCTTCTGGTTAGCAGTCAAGTGCCTTAGGCACTGTGCTACCAGAGCTCCTTTGGTATATATATAATATATCATTTTATTTTTAAAACTTATGTAGAATACTGCATTGCCATTAACACCAAACACTAGGCTACAGATAAACGCATAAACAGATGATCAGATAGGGTCAGTGAACAAAAGTATACTTTAGACCAAGGATAGATTCCACCGAGGCTAATCTTGCACAGACGCCAGTGATACAAAATACCTGCAGTCCTTACAGAAACAAAAGACAGACACCAAATAATCCCTCACAGACAACCAGACACTATGGGAGAGAGATCCAGTAGATCTACCATCTCAGGACCATAGTACTGGGGGACACCAGACTCAATTGGCACAACAAAATACATAAAACCCTTATTCCACATCCTACATTGGTGAGTAGTGACTGGGATCTTAAAAGTGGCCATCTAAGATGCAGCTAACGGTCTCCTAGCGTCAGAAATGAAGAAGAACTCAGGAAAAAAAAAAACAAAAAAAAAAGGGGGGGCATTTGGAAGCAATCAGTCCTAAGACACAATGGCCCTTGAGACCAGAAGAACTAGATGGTGCCCAGCTACCAATGCCAACCACTCTGGAAAGGATCAAATCTGGAGATCCTGGATAGAGTGGGAGGGAAAACGTGGAACAAAATCCAAAAACTCAGTAATGACCAGAATTACTGGTCAGATGAAATCTGGTGTGACCCCCAATACTATGGCCCTGGAATACTTTCTGCTCCTGGAATAAAACTCACCCCCTGGGCCAGGCTCTCAGCCCAATAGTTAACAAGGTGTACACACAGACCACTCAACCCAGGGTGATGCACCTACATACTCTGTGGTAAAATATCCCTTAGAACAATAGACCACGGGACACCAGAGGACCAACATTCAAACTGAGGAAATGAAGGACAAATAGGAGTGTGTAAATATGAGGGGCACCGGGGGAGGGTTACAGGGTAGGGAGGGGAGGAGACTGGGTTAGGGTTGGACATGGCGAATGGGGAATGAAACTAAATGTACATGGAACATTGAATGTAAAACAAGCTCTTAAAAAACAAAACAAAACAAAAACCTTATGTAGGAATTCTATTCCCTTCACTCCCATCCCTGGTAATCAACAAAGAAAGTTCCCTTCCACATTGCATAGGTTTTGAAGTGCTGAGGTACTTTTCTGGTTACAGAACCCCGTGACAAAAACATGCCATGATTTACAGCTTTCAGATATATTATCGTATAAAGTGCTGTACACAATTCTATGCCTAAGTCTGTGCCCTGTATGGAGTCCCTGGGTGGTGCAAATGGTTAACACACTCAGCTGCTACTCCAGATGTGCCTTGGAAGAAAGGTCTGCTTCTGAAAATTCAGCCACTGAAAACCAGAGTTTTGTTTTGACACATGGGGTCTCCATGAGTCAGAGTTAACTTGACAGCAACTGGTATGGCAGTGTTTCTCAACTTTAGCCGAAGTCCTCTCCTTTTCTACTAACCTCCATTTTATTGGGAATTAAGTCAATTTCCATCACTAAATTTTGGTCAGGAAGCAGGTCAGGAGGGTTTCAGGCTGAGGACTGTAAGATGTGTTTGTGAACATTGGCTTTTCATTTGCTTGCATCCACTGATTATCCCATAGGTAAATTTTTGAGGGGAGATTTTGTAGTCTCCAAGGTGGTTTACCTTAAACTCACTTCCCCACAGGTGTTCCTGGGTGGGCAATGAGGAAGAGGCGGTGGTTTCATAGATAATCCATGCTGGATAGGATCAAGGGCACTTGCTGAAGGGTGGGAGGAACCAGGGATTAAAAGAAATAATTGGTTTCTAGTGTTATTACTGCCATTCCAGACCTGTGGCTGGTGAAGGATAAGTGGTATGGAGGCTTGAAACAAGGCCAGAGTGACCTGAACTGAAGGGATAGAGACTACAGCCTCATTGTGCGTTTGACTCACTAAGGGACTGTAAAGAAAATATCAGTGTCCTATCCCCTCTCCAGGCCAGTTCAATCAGAATCTTTAGGGCTGAGACCCAGGCACCAGTGTTTTCCAAAAGCACTTCAGGTAGTATTAGCATAGAGCCAGGGCTGAGAAACACTTTTAGAGCAAAAGAGAGTTTGGGCGAGCTGAGATTGGAGAGGAAGGTGGGGACTAGCCAGGCAGGGCTTCATAGGCCAAGTTAAGTCATTTTGGTACTTTTAGTGGGTTAGAAGAAAAGTTACAAATCAGAATTTCTGGTATTTTCTGTTTAGAGAAGACAGGCAAAGTGGTGTTGGGGAGGAAATAGAAAATTGTGAGTCATTTAAAAGATGTTTTACTTAAGCTCATCCATTGGGTATAATACAGGATAGAAATAAAATCTATATTACAAAAGAATCAACATGACCAGATATTTAGGTGAACAGTCTTAATTTGTTCAAAGTTAGTTTTGTTTGGTTTCCTTAAAATTGACAAAGACAGCTGGATATAAGAATAGAGGAAAGGAAACATTTTAAAATAATTTGTAGCTCTGGACCATACACTAAAGTCTGGTGGTGATAGAGTAGATGTGTGTTCATAGGATTTTTGATGGCTACTTTTTTGGAAGTAGATTGCCAGACCTTTCTTCTGAGGAACTTCTGTCTTCTACTGTACCTTAATCCATAACAATTCTTGGTCTTGTCACACATCCTCAGGACCAAACATCTCATCCCATAATCTCTGCTATAACAAGGGGTCTATTGGAATAAGGAAACTTGAAAGCATATATATATATATACATATATATATATATATATGTATATATATATATGTGTGTGTGTGTATAAAAGATGTCATTTTCCAATAAAGAATAAGAATCAAGTAAATCTGACCAGCACTATGCTCTATGTGGTCTTTTCTTGCTAGAGGAGGCTGTTAAATGTAGTAGTACACTACTTTTTATTTTATTTTATTTTTTGAAGGAATACTGCTTACTGCATATTATAATTTCAGTAAGAATTAAAATTATCTATACATCTTCTTTTGACAGCTGGCACAATTAGACTTTCCTGAATCAGCACCTTTAATTTCAGGTCCTTTCTTGATCTATATCCTTGAAGAGCCCTGTTTATGTGGTTTTTGAATGAAGCACTGTTCATGTCATTGTGGATGCATCAAAGGCTTTCATTTCCCTGGCAGCGTTATTTTCTCAGGTGACTGTGTGATCACACTCATGTTATCAGCAGCCTGGGGAGGATCTACTTACTAAGTTCTGAGGTCAAGGGTAACGTTTTCCCTTCCTGAGCTGATCAGCCAGATCCTGTACTGCTTTACACTAGGGCAGTCCCCATAGACAACAAACAGGCCATGCTTTGTGAGAATACGGCTAGGACTTTGGGGTGTTTTCTCATTTCATGCACAAGGAACTTGAGTGTGCTCTGAGGATGAAGACACATAGATGTACTTTACAAATGATTTCTAAAATTCCCTTTTTAGTTCAAGCAAGGAAATGTAGTTTTAATATTTCTTCTGAAAAGTCCTTTCTTTGTATTCTAGCCTAATCAAAGTTTAACAAAGTCATTATCAATTGTTATAATTTTGTTTTTATATTTCTAAGCATTAAGTTAAAGTTACTAAAAAGTGTTCATCTTTGCATCCTTAAGCAGTAATATGAAAAACATTAGTTTAGGGTACATAAATGATTCCACTGTCTGTCAGTTTGTCGTACTGTGGTGGCGTGAGTGTTGGTGTGATGCTGGAAGCTATGCCACTGACTGGTATTTTGAATGCAACTAGAACCATTCATGGTGGACAGGTTTTAGTGGAGCTTCCAGCCTAAGTCAGACTAAGAGAAACGGCCTGGCAATCTGCTTTCCAAGAATTAGCTGATGAAAATCCAATAGAACATTGTCCCATATGATGCTGAAAGATGAACTCCCTTGGTTGGAAGGGACTCAAAATACAGAGTGGCTCCAAGAATGGACTCAAGCCTGCTAACTATTGTAAAGATGGCATAGGCCTGGCAATATCTTATTCTCTTATACATGGGCTGCTATGAGTGAGAGCCAGTTAGATGACAGCAAACAATAACAACATAGAAATAGTCTAGCAGTGTGCCATAGGGACCCTGGTGGCACAATGATTAATACACTCAGTTAATAACCAGATAAAGATGTGGTAGCCTGTTTCTGTAAAGATTTACAGCCTTGAAAACCCTATGGGACAGTTCTACTCTGTCCTATATGGTTGCTATGAGTAGGGATTGACTTGATGACAGTGGGTTTGGTTTGGTTTGGTTTTGGTTTTTGTATCCCATATGTGAAGTTAAGAAAACCCATTTGCTATAGCAACTCTAACCTCAAACTACAAGGCTGTGGGTGTTCAATTAAGTGATGCAAAGATATAGGAATCATGATAATCATTTTTATTGAATGGAAAATGAGTAGGACTAGGCAAAATTGTCCAACTGAGTGAATTTCCTTTTAGGTTATTTTACCACTTTCAGGAAAACGGGAAGATTTTTTAGTGAAGGCTCCTGAGTGAATGATGTCAGGGTGGCCTCACTTCTCCAATAGCTTCTCCTGATGAAAGAATATTCTTGCAATGGAAGCAGCATCCTAGAGGCACTTGCTTCTCCTTCTTTGTCCATCAAGCCTTTTGGGAGCCCTACACCTCCTGCTACTTCGGGAATATAAAGCTGAAGAGGTGGGTCCACATTCCAGTGGGGGGACAGTCTACCAACAGCACAGCAATGCAGAAAACCATCCCTGTTTTGAAGGGGCCCAGATGAGGTAACAATAAGGTTAAATCCATGTCAGGATTGATCTTTTGCATTGATTTTTATTGAATGGGAATGAAAGAGGGACTAGGCAACGTTATCCAACTCAATGAATTTCCTTTAAGGTTATTCCACTATTTACAGGAAAAGTGGAAAGTTTTCTTGTGATGTAGTGAGAAAAGCTTGTGATATAAGGCAAGAGTGAGCTCATGTCCAGCAGCTGAGTGCACTCTATGGGCTATGCTACCTTCTGGTTAAAGTCTTAATTTTATGGCATTGAGTGAAACTCCAAACAGAAGCAAAAACATAAAGTCCTTGCAACTGGCTTAAATAGTCAAGTAGACATTTGAGCAATGAACAGCGATTTCTTAACAATAATAGTTTGCAGAAGAAAAGAGTTTGCAAGAATGAAGCTGATAGTTCTGATAAGTTGGTTTAGGTACTTGTCCTTGAACCTGATAATTAGAGTGATTCTTACCCAGAACACATATTTCAGAAACTCAGAACCTGAGAAATAGTGTTATCTAGAAGAATGATCTCCAAACTATTTTGATTTTGCACTGCTATCAGTAAAAAAACAAAAAACCAAACTGAAACAAAGAAAAACACACTCAATATATTTATTATTTATAAATTATACACACTGACAACCAACATATGTATACTTACTTTTATCAGTAATATTTTATGTATTATAAAACCAAAGCATGTTGCTGTTGAGTTAATCCTGACTCATGGCAACCCCATGTGTTATAGAGTAGAAGTATCCCATAGGGTTTTCTTGGCTGTAACCTTTACAGAAACAGATCACCAGGCCTATTTTCTGTGGAGCCAGTGGGTGAGTTCAAACCACCAGCCTTTAGGTTAGTAGTTAAGCACAAAACATTTGTATCACCTGGGTACCTTCTTAATATATTATAGATATTTATAAATAATATGGGAGCTCTAGTAGCATAGTGGCTAAGACACTTGCCTGCTAATCAGACGGCTGGCAGTTCAAACCCACCAGCCACTCCTCGGAAGGAAGGTTGGGCAATCCTACTTCCGTAGTGATACTGCCTCGGAAACCCAAGGAGGGGTCGCTATGAGTCGGGGCCGACTCGACGGCACATAACAACAACAACAACAACATAAATAATATATGCCAATTTTATTAATATATATTTTTAAACGTCTATAAGATATAAAGTTTTTAAAAAATGGAATAATAGAGAATAAGAACACTAAATCTTCCTGTACTCTGAAGACTTCCTTGGACACTTCCTGGGTACATACCCCACTGGGAGACCAGTCCAGAAAGTTGCACAGAGTGGCCAGAGCAGAGTTGTGTTTTGTATACTTGGGAATCTGGGCCAAGTCCCTTTTCTTCTCCATGTCATACCAAGTCCAATGATATATTATTATATAAGAAATGGTTAAATAGTTACAAAAGGAATTGATATGCCAGTATGAAATGTTTAAGTGAGTGGATTTGAATGAAACAAAGCCTTTCTGCCCTTCTCAGCCATCAGTGTTAAATTAGCTGAGAGGCATAACTTGTGGCATGTTTTCTGCCTAAAGCATTTGACTGCTAAACAGAAGGCTGGTGGTTCAAACCCACCAGCCACTCCTCAGAAGGAAGGTTGGACAATCTATTTCCATAGTGATACTGCCTTGGAGACCCAAGAAGGGGTCACTATGAGTCGTATCTGGCTTGACGGCAGTAAGCGTAGTTTAATAGAGAATGAAGATCAGAATCCTTTCAGGAACATCACACATTTGAATTGTGGTGTTGGTGAGGTTCTGGCCTCTCTTATCAGTAGAAAATGTGTTTTAATTTGAACAACAAACAAGATTTATCCACATTGCAGGGTGTTTGCTTCCTTTCTATTTTAGTATCTTCTATACACAACTTGGGAATACAAAGTAAACACAGTTCATGTTGAAGTTTATACAGTTGCTCTCAGGTAACAGAACAGGAGAAATACCACCTCTGTTTAATTAGAGAACTCGCCAGTTCAAAGTTCCTCTAGATGTCAGTATTATATAGGAAAATAAAAATGTGATAGCCTGTGGTGATGAATAAATGTCTTCTTACATTCTTTAAATGATAAAACATACATGATATACTTGGTAAAGAAAAAACATTCTCGTTTGGAAGCTGGATTCTGGTATTCCACAGGATTGACAGCTCCTCTTGTTGGTACAGTTGGACTGCTGTATCCTAAGAAAGTATTCACAGCGTGTGAGCGTTTTCCTGCTGGACACTCTAGTGGCCTTAGCTGAATGCTGCTCCATCAGCACTCCAAGGATTCTTAAAAATATTTTGATTGACTGACCTTGACAATACACACCAGTTTTCATTATTAGGTCACATATGCTTTTACCACTGTGTTCATGCCATACAAAATAAACCTAGAGGCACAATTCCTACCCACCAGGAGTTTTTACTTCAAAAGGAAAGCAATGAAAGATAAAGTTATAAAATATCTTAAGCATAACATTTCGTAAAAAGTGTTCTTAAACTATCTTGTTTAACTAATTTGAGTATATGCTTTCAAAATTAGACCTTTTTCCCTCCTGTCTTTCATGTTAATTCTAATCTTTCGACCAATGAGTATCTGTTTCTTCATTCTAGTAATTTATTTTGTCCTTCTCTCCTAAACTTCTTTCTCACCTCCTGGGGTGCTGACTGTGTAGTAAATATTCAACGAATTTTAACAATATAACTTGGCTGAAATCTTCTATCTCTTATTTAAGAGTGACAGTAAACTGTAGTGATTAAGAGCATAGACTGAAGTAGACAATGGAGTTAGAATGCCAGTACTGTCATTTCCAAGCTGCATAACCTTGGAAAATTACTCAACTTCATTACAAAATAGGATTAATAGTTTCTACCCTGGCAATCTTTAGTTCTTTTGTATATATGTTCACTATGAATTCGAACCCATTCGATGGCATCTAACAACACCCCAAAGAGATGCTACAAAGCACAACGGAAGTAATAATGTAATTTGCTTAGAATAGT
The DNA here is from genome assembly GCF_000298275.1 of Orycteropus afer afer. Lineage (NCBI taxonomy): Eukaryota > Metazoa > Chordata > Mammalia > Tubulidentata > Orycteropodidae > Orycteropus > Orycteropus afer. The sequence goes on from NW_006921614.1 coordinate 13,683,953, forward strand.
GCCTCCTAAATAGTCAGTGCTGTACACATGCCAGCTGCCATCACCATCATCACCATTATTGTCATCACTATTTGCTAGCTTGTGGACTAAATGCCAAGATTGAGGGATGAGCCAGTTTTTTGTCCATTAAAAAAAAGAAAGATTGCTACAGAGTTGATTCCTACTCATGGTGATCCCATGTTTGTCAGAGTAGAACTGTGCTCCACAGGGTTTTCAATGGCTGAGTTTTCCAAAAGGGTCTTTCTTCAAGGTGCCTCCATGTGGACTTGAATGGCCAACCTTTCTGTTAATAAGTGAGCCTATTAAACACTTATACGATTCAGGAACAACTTGTCCATTGTTGTTGTTGGTTGTCAATGACTGAGTTCCAATACATAGACATCTTATGTATCACAGAAAGAGGCATTATTTAGTCCTGTAACATCCTCATAGTTGTAGCTATGTTTGAAACCATTGTTCTAGCCACTATATCAATTCATCTCATTAAGGGACTTCTGTTTTGCTGCTTTAGCAAGTATGATGTCCTTCTCCAGGGACTGGTCCCCATTGATAACATGCCCAAAGTAAGTGAGATGAAGTCTCACCATCTTCATTTCTAAGGAGCATCCTAGCTGTACTTCTTCCGAGAAAGATTTGTTCATTCTTCTGATAGTCCATGTTATATTCAACATTCTTCACCAACACCACAATTCAAATGCTTCAATTCTTCTTCAGTCTTTCTTATTCATTGTCCAGCTGTTACATGCATCTGAGACAATTGAAAATAACATGATGTGGGTCAGGTGCACCTGAGTCCTCAAAGGTACTGAAGAAGTCCAAATTGCATTGAAGGTATTGGTGAAAAACAAAGCTCCAGCAATTGACAGAATACCAATTGAGATGCTTCAACAAATGGATGCAATGCTGAAAGTGCTCACTTGTCTATGCCAAAAAATTTGGAAGACAGCTACCTGGCCAATCAACTGGAAGAGATCCATATATGTGCCTATTCCAAAGGAAAGTGATCCAGTGGAATGCAGAAATTGTTGAACAATATCATCAATATCAGACACAAGTAAAATTTTTCTAAAGATAATTCAAAAATGGTTACAGCAGTATATAAACAGGGATCTGCCAGAAATTCAAGCCAGATTCAGAAAAGGACATAGAATAAGAGATATTGCTGATGTCCGATGGATCTTGGTTGAAAGCAGAGAACACCAGAAAGATGTCTATCTGTGTTTTATTGACTATGCAAAGGCATTTAACTGCATGTATAATAACAAATTATGGCTAACATTGTGAAGAGTGGGAATTCCAGAATACTTAATTGTGCTCATGGGGAAACTGTACATAGACAGAAGCAGTCACTTAAACAGAACAAGGAGATCCTAAAAACCAAACCAAATGTACTGACATTGAGTTGATTCTGGCTCATAGCAGTCCTGTAGGACAAAATAGAACTGCCCCACAGGGTTTCCAAGGATGTAAATCTTTATGGAAGCAGACTACTTTATCTTTCCCCTGAAGAGCAATTGGTGGGTTCTAACACCCTTTTGGTTAGCAGCTCAATACTTTAACCACAGCATCACCAGAGCTATGTGGTTTAAAATCAGAAAAGTTGTGTGTCAAGATTGTATCCTTTCACCATACTTACTCATTCTCTATGCTGAGCAAATAATCCAAGATGCTGGAGTATACAAAGAAGATTGTGGTATCACAATTGCAGGAAGACTCATTAAAACTTGTAGCCTAAGGCATTTGACTGCTAACCAGAAGGCTGATGGTTCAAATCCACCAGCCACTCTTCGGAAGGAAGTTTGGACAATCTACTTCCGTAGTGATACCACATTAGAAACCCAAGGAGGGGTTGTTATGAGTCAGAAATGACTCGACAGCACAGATGGCACATAACAACAACAACAACATATGCAGATGACACAGCCTTGTTTACTGAAAGTGAAAGGGACTTGAAACACTAACTTATGAAAATCAAAGACTACAGCCTTCAGTATGGATTACATCTCAACATAAAGAAAACAAAAATCCTTACAACTGGCAATGACATATCTGACAAGGGACTTATCTCTAAACTTAATAGAAAATCCCAACACCTCAACATCAAAAAGACAAACAATCCAACTAAAAAATAGGCAGAAGACATGAACAGACACTTCACCAAAGAAGATATTCAGGTGGCCAACAAATATGTGAAGAAATGTTATGATAATTAGCCATTAGAGAGACACAATCAAAACAACAGTGAGATACCATCTCATCCCAGCAATAATAGTAAAGTTCAACAAGACAGAAAATAACAAATACTGGTGAGGATTTGGAAAGATTGGGACTTTCATACACTGCTGGTAGGACTGTAAAATGATACTGTGGAAAAAGGTATGATACTTCTATAAAAAGTTGGAAATAGGAATACCATTTGATCCACCAATCCTGTTACTAGGTATGTATTGCAAAGAAATGAGAGCCAGGACACAAATAGATATATGCACACTCATGTTCATCACAGCACTGTTTATGATAGCAAAGTGATAGAAACAACCTAAGTGTCCATCATCACAGGAATGGATAACCGTACTATGGTACATAAACACAGTGGAATGCTATGTAACCCTAAAGAATATGCAAACCACCACATAACATGGATGAACTTGGAGGACGTTATGCTGAGTGGAATAAGTCAGTCACAGAAGGACAAATATTGTATGAGTCCACTATTGTAAAAAGTCAAGAAATTGCATATGGAAGGAAACTTTGTTTGTTACCAGGGATGGGATGGAGGGGAAAATTGCTAGGTAAGTAAGTGAAAAATATTAATTTAAGTAAAAGGAAAGGCAATATACTAAAAGCAAGTGACAGAAAAAAAAAAAAAAATCCTTACACCTGGACCAATTAGCAACATCATGATAAATGGAGAAAATACTGAAGTTGTCGAAGATTTCATTTTACTTAAATTTACATTTGACACACATGGAAGCAGCAGTCAAGAAATCAAATGACATATTGGATTGGGAAAATGTACTGCAAAAGACCTCGTCTGTATTAAAAAGCAGAGATGTCATTTTGAGGACTAAGGTGCTCCTGACCCAAGCTATTTGTTCATTAAAAACTCCAAAACCAAACCCATTCCTGTCAAGTCAACTCTAAATCATAGCAACCCTATAGGGCCGAGTAGCACTGCCCTGTAGGATTTCCCAAGCTAAAATCTTTACAGAAGTAGATGGCCAAGTCTTTCTCCTGTGCAGCAGCCGATAGTTCGTACCTTCCAGTTAGCAGTCAAGTACTTTAGCCACTTTACCATCAGGGCTCCTATTTGCTTATAGGGCTCTACAATCTCTCAGTAAATTGACAGGGGGAAAGAAAGATCAACGAAGTTGAACTGTGAGGTGAATGCTGAGTGCTGGAGAAATGCAAAGGGAACCTTGGAGTCTGTGTGAAGAGGGGAAGAATATTTTTCTGTAAAGGGTGAAGTACACATTGGGCATTCCTGCACTTAACACTTAAAAAAGAAGCTGCAAAATGTAAGGTTATGATCTGTAATCTTGGGGTTTCCACAGATTTACCAAACATGCCTCTGTGTTTTAAAGTCCCAACTGAAAAATGGAAATGTTCTGAGCACTGTTGGAAAGTAAATTTGCAACTTGCCTTGATATTACTCCTCTGCACTAACACTGTATTACATGCCTGCAAATCTTTCTATGGCAATTTTTTTCTGTTTAAAGGGAAAAAAGAAAAAAAAAAAAAAAAAAAGACTTGTTCTTTGGACATCCATACAACTTCATTTACTTATAGTACATAACTTTAGGATCTGTGATAATTTGGAGGGACTGGGCTAATGTTGACCTTTTACCTACTATTTTAAAATGATTTGCTGAACTGGTTCAGAATAGCCAGAATTTTGAGCACAATGTTTTTCTGCTTAGGAAAGAGTTCATCTGCTTCTAAGCAGTGAAAGAGCTCCCATGTTTAAAATCTTACTTTAGTCTCCTGTTTTCTGTTTTACAGAGCACATTCACATATATCCTCTCATTTTTATTTGATTTCTGTATAAACCATATCAAGACAATATAAGCAAAATTCAAGGGTAGCACACAAATTATCAATATCTTTTCATCTATTCATTAAGATGGATTTTCTTCCACAAACATGCCAGAGTTTCACAGTATTTGTTTGGAAGTAGTGACTACATTTGCTTTTAAATACTGTAGTCGATGCAGAGTTTCATTAATCCAGACTGTCTTGCTCTCTAAATTACTATTGAATTTTGTGTTTGAATCATGTAATATAGTGGTTTTCAAAGGGAGGCAGTTTTACCTCAGGGGATGTTTGGCAAATTTTAGAAACATTTTTGATTGTCACAATTAAGAGGTACTACTGGCATCGAGTGGGTAAAGGCCAGGGATGCTGCTCAGCCTCCTACAATGCACAGGACAGCCTCCCACCACAGAGAATTATCCAGCCCCCAATGTCTATAGAGCTGAGGTTGAGAAACCCTGATTGTTCTGGTTACCTAGTACCGCAAGGATATACCACAAATAGGATGGCCTTAACAAACAGGAGTTTATTCTTACAATTTGGAGGCTTTAAGTCCAAGTTCAAAGTGCCAGGCTGTAGGGGCTGGGTGAAAGTCCCTCAACCTTGGGGTCCAGCTTTGCCTCCTGCTCCCGGCCCACTGGAGCTAGAGGTGTTTCTTCACTCAGACAGCTGTTGGCTGCTGAGGCTGAGAAGCCCCAAGATTGACAAGTAAAATGGCACAGTCCCAATGTTACCAACCCACATGGCAGGTCACTGACTTAAGTCCATTGTAAGTCCCAAGGTCAGCAGAGCATAGGAGGCTGCTGAGCAATGACATGGCTACATGCAGGGTCCAAGCATGCCATAGGCTAGAGACCATTCCCAAAGGCTTCTCCTTTTATACAGGAAGCAGACTACATCCCAAAGTCAGCTACTCAGCTGCTTGTGGTAGATCCCACCATGGAGCTGATTGCCAGTCTCATCATGAGGAATAACTGCCACCAGCTGCCTAGCCACTCAACCAGGCCCAGCCAAGTTGACACACAAACATAACTACCACAATTCCCTGATGTGTAACTTATGTTACTCATTGTGCACCCACAGGCTAAAGAGAAGGTGTGGTCGCATGTAGGCCTGAATGAAAAAACACCTGTCACAAGCAAAAGGACCTCAGCCCTCACAGGTAACTTCTCTTGAAGACTAGATATTTATGATTAAGGAGAGCTGTGTTCTAAAAGTCTTTTTTGCTATTATTGTTCTTATTCAGAGGAAGTTACACATTTGCAAAGCTCAAATATAGGGAAAGGTGTAGTTTGAATACATTTATTTGCCTGGCTTTGAGTTTTGAATAGTTTCAAACAAGAAAATCTGCAGGAACCCACTTAGTCAATGCAGCATATTTGCTTCAACTCTGCTTTTTAAAAGCTTATATCTGCTGATAAAGAGAAACCTGAATAGAGATACCATTACATGCAACCACTAAAATTACACTGATCATATGTGTCCACATTATAATATTTTGTGTCCTGTGGTGGCTTCTAGAGAGATCTGCTCAGAAGAACCAGCCCTCCTCTGTGAAAGATAAGATCAATAAGCTCAACAAGAAAAATGTGGAGAAGTCTTGGCACATTTCCTACAGAAAGATAGCAATGTAGGGGAGAAGGTTTTGTGCCAAGAAATCCCATAAAGCCAGGGGAGAATACAGATAGAAGAGACATTTCATGCACAGAGAGACTGAAAAGACAAGAACATGATAGTGTTGGAAATGAGAAGCAAGTCGCTGTGCATAGAAATGAAAGTTCAGTGTGCAAAGGAGAGAAAAACAGACTTGATTCAAAGGAAGTTGCTAGCAAAAGAAAACCCAAGGCAAAATGGGAACCAGCAATTGCAAAGGAATCTGTGTGGGACAAGTATGCAAATAGCAAGCAGTGTGTTGATGAAACTAGTGATGATGTATTCTGTAAAACGTACAGCTTATAGCACCACACACTCACAGTACATCTATGTGCCCTGATAATTTAAAGCCATGTCAAGGGCCATATCAAAAGATAGTGGAGGTGACTTTTTCAACAGTGACTGGGAACCTAGCTTCTCAGGTTATGTAGTGTTTTCATGGTCATGTTTTCTTGCCTGTGACATTTTTAGGCATTGTCTCTAATTATTCTACCAACTGGTGGACAAATTAGTAGTACTCACATGAATCAAATTTTTAAAGATCAGATGCAAAGGTTTTATTTTTAGCAAGATAGAGCACATCATTCCTAAAATCAATAATTAAATAGGATTTATCTATATCAACGTATATCTTAAAAAGTGTACCTACTCCATTATACATGACAAATTGGCTATTTTCCCACAAATGTTGTGAAAATTGAATAAGAAGTAGATTATTGAGTACTTTCTTCCTGAATTGGGAAGCTTTGTATATAAATTCAAGTAATTTTGTGGTTATGATCAGCCACAGTATCTATTGCAACTAATACTATCCAAACACCTCAGATATTTTTTGCAAGGAATTTAAGCTCTAATTCTTATTATATTTGAAAATAGTATATTGAAACCTAATATTGGAAAAGTCTAATTCTCTAAGAATTATAAATAATAATGATTGTCAAGAAAGTCTGTCACTCTAAGGATGTGCTTAGTAAGCTCAGGAGCTACTGAAAATCTGAAATTAGGTAAATTCTTTCACCAATAAAGAGGTACTCTCACTGTTGTTAATATTCAGAGTGATTATTGCTTCTTTTGTTTTGCTTTAATGTCATCATTTCTCTCTTCCATATAAATGGAAGTGGAAAAAAAAAAGCTCAAGTTAGTTAAGTTTTATCATTAAGTGATTGCTTTTTCAAAGGGTCTCACTGAGGTACTTGGGAAATTCTCTTTGGATGCCAGTCACCTCCACCTGTCACACCTCCCTAAAGTCAATGGGGGAACCACAGTTCCATGTGGTCCTGAAAGACTGACATGCTTAAGTCTATCACGAAGCTCATGTCTGCTCACAAGGATACCATTCTAAGGAAGTATTAGTTCTAAGAATTTGAGCATATGAAATATTTCTTCTTGACACTTTGATAGCTGCAACAGGATTAATTCTATTTCCCAAGTGTGTCAATGGAGATAAGGCCATTCCTCCCTCTTGACTTCCTGAAAACCTGCAATAGGAACCCATAATGGGAACAAGCAGAGTATGCTGGTAGCAGCAAGCATACAATGATGGAGGAGAGCTTCATCAACGAGGACAATAAAAGGACCAGAATAGATGGAGTGGGTATAGAGAAAGAGTGTGCGTTCAAAGAGACATAGGAAGCCAGAGAGACCCAGAGAAGTGCACCAGGCAAGCCCAGTGGCATGCTGAGATTCAGACCCTCAGAGAACAAGATCTGGTGCACAGGTATCACTAAGGTCGGTGTTGCCCAGTGTGGTAACTCATAGTGTCTCTCCCCCGTGGACCTTCTCCCATACCAGACCATACAGAATCCTTGGTAATATTTATTATCAATTTTTATTGGAGCTCTGGTGGCATAGTGCCTAAGGTATTTGACTGCTAACCAGAAGGCTGGCGGTTCAAACCCACCAGCCACTCCTCGGAGGAAGACTGGGAAATCTACTTCCCTAGAGATACTGCCTTGGAAACCCAAGGAAGGGTCACTATGGGTCGAATCCACTCGATTGCAGTGAGGTTTTTTTTTTTTTTTCCTTTAATATGTGATAAATGTAATGCAGAGCTGCCTAGACACCAGGACACGCAGTTGTTTCAGAGAAGCAGTTTATTAGTACTCCCGGGAGAGATTCTCATGCCTTAACGTCAAGGCCAGAGAAGTCGCACCCCTGGGCAGGGGGCATAGATTTTTATAGACACAGAGAGGACCTAATTGGGGACATCAAGGAAATGACAGGGTCCTCTAAGGAAATGGCAGGGTCCAATTAGCTGTTAGCATGGGTCTGCACTTAATTAGCATGAGGGGGCTTCACAGGAGGAAGTTTGTCATTGCATGGGATTTTCCAGCCTGGGCAGGTTCTGTCACTTCGGTTGTCTTATCAGGCTGTCTCATCAGGGCCTGGCACCTGGAGGAAGCTGCCAACTGACATAGTGGGGCTTGGGTTTGCTTCGGCCTAACAATAAATATAGTGGGGTATTGCTAAAATGTAATGTTTCTTAGGTTATATGAATAAAACCAAAAAACCAAACGTACTGCCGTAGAGTCGGATCTGACTCATAGCGACCCCTCCTTGGATTTCTGAGGCAATATCACTACGGAAGTAGTTGCCCAACCTTCCTTCCAAGGAGTCGCTGGTGGGTTTGAACCACCAGCCTTCTGGTTAGCAGTCAAATGCCTTGGTCACTATGCCACCAGAGCTCCTAGTTATATGAATACCAGCAACAAAATGGTTTTGTAAACTATTTCTACATTGAATTACAACATCATTAGTAACTGAGTGAAAGTCTCTTCTGATTTTTTCTCCTTCTTTTTCATTAATTACTTCTTCATTCTCAAAAAAGTTATTGACATAGGTTCATGAATACTACTTACCACAATATTGTAGCTAAAACACCAGAAAATTTGACAAAATCAGTAACTATGAAAACACCAGCAGCAACGAAAACAGCAGCAGGTGCTTATAGCTGTGCAGACAAAATCAAGTGATTAAAAGTGTCGTAAATCTTCACCCAAATCCTAATAAAAAAAAAAAATAAATAAATAATAAAAGTGTCATTGTAATTGAGTAATAATAACAACAACTCTAACCAGAATGCATTCAAAACCAAACCCACTGCCATTGAGTCAATTCTGACTCAGAGCAACTGCCACTGGGTTTCAAAGGTGGTAAATCTTTAGGGAAGTAGGTTGCCCCATCCTCCTTCTGTGGAGTGGCTGGTGGGTTTGAACTGCCAATCTCTGGTTAGCATTCAAATACCTTAGGCACTGCACCACTGAAGCTCCATTCAAAAAGTATATTAGCATAAAGTTTTAGCCTTGTAGTTATATTGATACATGAAAACTGAGCTTATGCAAAATGTTCTTGTTGTTATAATTAAATGTGTTCTTGTTGTTATGTGCCTTCGAGTTGGCCCCGACTCATAACGTCCCCTCCTTGGGTTTCCGAGGTGGTATCACTACGAAAGTAGATTGCCCAACAAAATGTAGGGATATTTTTATAAAAAATAATAAATTTTAGCAGAAACATTGCACAAAATTTTATAGACAGTCATTTTGGAGTCACCTCCTTTGACAATGTCACCTGGTGTGGTTTATACCCCATACCTACACCACTCTAGTGATACCACTGGCCTGTGTAGGATGTGGCTTTTTGTTTCAGCCTTTTACAGCTAATGAACTCTCCAGCAAGCATTTCATTGAGCCTGCTAACCAGAAGGCTGGCGGTTCAAACCCACCAGCCACTCCTCGGAAGGAAGGTTGGGCAATCCTACTTCCGTAGTGATACTGCCTCGGAAACCCAAGGAGGGGTCGCTATGAGTCGGGGCCGACTCGACGGCACATAACAACAACAACAACAACAATGGCCTGTGGGAGACATCACACCATATTGATGCTTTTTGTACTCCTAAGTCAATCACTCTTTTTTTTTCTTCCTTTTTTGTTTTTAACCTGATGGGATGAAGGCCACCAAAGAACTCTTTTATGACTACTTTCCTTATTTTTCAGCTTACTTATGGTGTGAGAAGTGAGTGTCTATGTCAAATGGGAAAATCCAGTTCCCAGAGTTATGTGTTATCTGATTTTTCATAAATAGTAACACCTGCCAGAGTGCCTCCTACAAAATAAGTGCTCAGGAAATATGTTGAATCAATGTGAGTTTCAGAAAGAAAAGTTTCTGTCTGCTTGTCTTCCTTGGTATCTTCACTATATGCAAGTATAAAAGCTTAATAAATGAACAAACGTGGAAGTGAGCAGGCTCATGGTAAGCACATTTTCACAACTGCAGTCATGAAAAAGTTGAAGCATACTGGGAGAAATGCTCTCTGGTAATTGCACATTTGAGAAGTCATGCTGATGTAGACAAGAGTTTAATGCTTAAGATGAAAGGTGAAAAGTGGAGGATTTTAATAGTTGTAGAATACACACTTACCCAATTTTACCAGGTGTTTTATTTCCAGCCAGGAAAAATTCATCCCTGTGACCTAAATGTGTCTTAAATAAAGCCTAAAATATTTCAGACAATAATATATAATATCAAAAATTTTAATGATGTGAAGAAATTTTATGTTTTTCTGTTTTCCTCTCTAATGAAAGTAATGGGCTATATAGGTGGTGTTTTTATTTTTTATTTTTTTTAACAGATCAAACAATTTCTCACATTATTAAATAAAGTGGTCTCAAGTTTAGAAGTGTGATCTGTTTGAATTATACTGTGTTTGGAGACTTTCAACTATTTTTACGTTTCCAAAAGCAACCCCGAAGATGGTAGGAACAGTAGTTTAGTGGTCCTGAAATTCTTTCTCAAAGATGTTAGGTATCACCTTCATGAATCACAGATAATAATATTCAAGGAAAACTTAGATTCCTGAATCACTAGGAATAAAACATATGGCTCACTGCATATTATTATTACATGAGCGAATTTCTGTTATGAGGCCCAGGGCTAGGTGCTATAAAGTGGTCTGACTGCTTAACGAATGACTCCCTCTCCCTTTCACCTTCTAGAGGACGTCCCAGCTCCTTCTGCCCCATTTGATCATCGAATTGTGACAGTCAAACAAGCAGAAGTCAACAGTTTTTATACCGTGAGCAGGAAAGAAATTTTGGGAGCGTAAGTAATGCCCAATCTTAATAAAAAGAGAGCTTTTGAAGAGACGGATTCTTAAGGACATCATAAATATTTGCCAGTATTGACCTGAGAACCAGATACAGCACAAACAAACATTTGAGACATTTTAGCCATTTCTTAAAATTGTCACAGATGCCAGAAAGGTTGATGTGGTGACAGTGACTGAATTCCAAATTTATTATCTGCTTTCTTCCCATGTTGTAATGTCTGAAAATGAGAGCAGCCCAATGAGTCACCAGAAGATTTAGAAGTTGTCTGGTGACTTGGTTTAAACACCAAGGAATAAAACATGGAAATGAGTGGATACTGTATATTTCTTAAGCATATCTATATCTTTTTATCATTGTTGCTTGTTTTCCATATATATTATTACTATATTACTTAATATTATACATTTCAAATTGATTGCTTTCATCATTGAAGAACTTGTGGGCATCTAAATTAAAGTCCATTAGGGACTGAATTTATTTCTGGGGATGCTCTTTCCTCCTCTTCTTCAGACACAGTAACCTATGATATTTCTTCACTTAAAACCCCAATTATGTTTGCTACCATCAGCATTTCTATGTAAAATAAGAAAAGCAGAGCAGAAAACATATATAAATATTTCGAAAATTTAATGAGTAATGCAAAGAAAATATGCAACTATAGTACATGGTTTTGCAATTAGTCATTAGCTGACATTTATAAAGTCCCTTTCCTCTCTTTCTATTTCTTATTCTTTTGACCTTCATCATGTGGCACCATCTGAATAAGTTCATCTTCAGCAGCTGATGGGAGGGACTCCCCATGATACTACGTGGATGGGCTGAGGGAAAAGCGGGGTTCAGAAGTAGGGAAAAATGCCATCAGGTCTGAGCATTACTTGGGTAGTTTGTTTGGCTCTCCAGGGATTTTTGTGACAAGACTGGAACTAATTCTCTAGACCACAAAACAAAACAAAACAATACTGTCATCAAGTCTATACTGACTCATAGTGACCCCATAAGATAGAGTAAAACTGCCTCATAGGGTTTCCTAGGCTGTAATCTTTATGCAAGCAGATAGCCACATCTTTCTCCCATGGAGTGGTTGATGAGTTCCAACCACTGACCTTTCAATTAGTAACTGTGCACTTGTCCACTGTGTCACCAGTTATTTACAGACAAGGGCATGACTTTGTAACAGTCCCTAAGGTTTATGCTGTCCCTCTGGTCAAGGTTTGTCAAAGCCTTCTTAAGAACGTTGTTCTGTTAGTGAGGACCCCATTGATCTTTTCAGCTGCATGGTCCGAAAAAGGGGCAAATCACGTTGTACTGAACTTGAGAACAGCAATCTTCTGTTCTGGCTCCACTCAAAACTGGCAGCCATAACGTATTCAGTAAATAAGTTTTTGTTGTTAGCTGAGGTAGAGTCAGCTCCTGACTCATGGTGACCTCATGCACCATAGAACAAAATACGGTCCAGTCCTGGGCCTTCCAGGTTTTGAGTGCATTTCTGTATGTGAGTATATATGTAAGAATCTGTCTTACAAAGTATGTATAGATTTAAAGCCAATCAATACTGTCAAAAATCTCATAGGTGACTATATATATATATATATATATATATATATATATATATATATATATATATTTTACAAATACGAAAATGACAATCTATTTTTTCAATTATATTTACCTGTCTTCAATATTGTTATACCTCTTATTTATATTAATTTCCCAAAAATAATTTAATGTACCATATGCTTGGAAGTCACTTGGTAGTACAAACAGTTAACATGTTTGGCTGCTAACAGAAAAGTTGGAGGGTCTAGTCCACCCAGAGGTGCTTTGGAAGAAAGGCCTGGTGATTTACTTCCAAGAAAACAGCCACTGAAATCCTATGGAGCACAGTTCTACTCTGATGCACATGGGGTCACTGTGATTTGGAGTCAACACCACTGCAACTTCTTTATAGCTGGTTCTTATGCTTGCAAAACCATGCTTATTACATTCATATTTATTCAGAAGACTAGATATTGATACAGGTGGTTCTCAAATCACTAGAGGAACTTGATAAAAATGCAGGCTCTGGGGACTTACTCTGGAGTCCTGCTCTAGTAGGTCAGGGGTAGGGCCCAGAAATCTGCATTCTTAATAAGCCTAGGTGTTTCTGATACAAGTGACCCAAGGGCTCTTTCTGGATGGCATTTGGCAACATCTCATGCTCACATTCTTCTTTTTCTTTCCAGGGGACGTTTTGGCCAGGTTCACAAGTGTGAAGAGAAAGTCACTGGTCTGAAACTGGCAGCTAAAATCATTAAGACCAGAGGCCCTAAAGACAAGGTGAGGATGGTGTGGTGTGGGTTTCTCCCTTCTTGTCCAGACTTCATCACACTGAAAGCTCTTTCCTTCTTTGCAGGAAGAAGTTAAGCATGAAATTAGCATCATGAACCAGCTGGACCACGTAAATCTCATTCAGCTCTATGATGCCTTTGAGTCTAAGAATGACATGATCCTGGTCATGGAATAGTATGTGTCCCTTCCTTACCTTTCTTGTATCCTCCCCGTCTTATTCTCCCTTTTCAAGCTCAGCACACCTCCAAGGGCCTCATCCACAGCTGTTTCATTCTACCTGAGGACTGTCTGGAACCACATTTGGTGCCTTATTGATTCTAACCTGTGTGAATTAGATAATCTCACCAACTTCAGGAAGGAAATTATTTATGAATATGCATTTCCACTTGTAATTTTATTTATTAGAGGTAACATGGAAAAGTAGATTTAGCTTTGTATCTAAGCTATATTAGCCTTAAATATTAAAATATTAAAATTAATCTTAAATATTTTTCTGGATGACTCAGAGGAAAGCTATTTCTGAACTTTCAACCTAATAACAAATAAGAAATTTAAAGCAAATGCTGACAATTAGGGCTAAGAAGTTTCAATTTAAAGCCATCTTTATTTTAAAAAAATGTATAACTGGTTAGTCAGTTATAAGAATGAGTAGTTCTAACTAAAGTAGAATCAATATTGTGCTTTTATTCATTTTTTTTCTTTCCATTTTTGGTTTTATTTATTATTGTGCAATAAGCAATTTTGGATAAAAAAGTATCTAGCATTGGCCTCCTATAAGCATTTTATCCCTGGAATTAATCTGATGACTTAAAGGGTTGAGATTCAGCTAGCCTTCACTGTGTTTGGAATTTCCCTTCACTGTGTTACTGCAGTTCTCTTATCTTCAACATACATAGAGAGTGGCAGAAGTGGACTACCTTAAAAGTGACAGCAACTAGATGAAGTCTCATTTGTGAAACTGAAGGAATATAAGATAAAGACCCTCACTATCAGAATCCTCTAAAGAGGCAGTAAAGAAGGTAGAAAGAGAATAACATGTGCACACCTTTGGAAGAGGAGCTTAAACACCATGTTGTAACAAGAAAGTCAGGTGATTACTGAGAAATATGACTAAGGTCTTCCCACCTCTCCCCACTTCAGTGTTGATGGAGGGGAGCTGTTTGACCGAATCATTGATGAAAACTACAATCTGACTGAGCTTGATGCCATCCTGTTCATTAAGCAGATCTGCGAGGGAATTAGGCACATGCATCAGATGTACATCCTCCATTTGGACCTGAAGGTGAGGTGTGCTCTGTTCCTCACCTCCCCAGTCCCTCTCCTCACATTGGTCAGTGAGCCATCAGACACTATGTACCAGCTTGGGACATTGGTACTGTCATTAGCTACATATCCAGGAAGTAGCAAACATTTGGATTCTTATCCTCATTTCCTCTCAACTTCTGTTACTCCTAGCATTTGCATGTCCCTATCTCTAAGGTGGCGCAGTGCCTACGGTATCTGACTGCTAACCAGGAGGTTGGTGGTTCAAACCTACCAGCTACTCTGTGGAAGGAAGATGGGGCAATCTATTTCCATAAAGATTTGACACCTCAGAAACCCAAGGGGGCTTGCTATGAGTTGGAAATGACTTGATGGCAGTGAGGGTTTTTTTTTTTTTTTTTTTTTTTTCTCTAAGGGAGGAGCTCCAATGAGGTAGTGGATAAAGCATTTGGTTGTTAACCAAAAGGTCAGTGGTTTGAACCCACCAGCCGTTCTGCAATATAACAATGAGGCAGTCTGCCTCTGTAAAGATTTACAGCCTTGGAAACCCTCTGGGGCAGTTCTGCTCTGTCCTATAGGGTTGCTATGAGTCGGAATCGACTCAATGGCAATGGGCTTGGTTTTGATTTGGATTTCTTAAGAGCTACTATTCAGATTGTTATAATGTGCCTGTGTTAAGGGAATCTACATGGGGGATGGTTTCCCTAAAAGTTTAGAACAACAGTGACAAAAGGAGCCCTGATGGTACAATGGTTAAGTGCTTGACTAACTGAAAGGTTGATGGTTCAAACCTACCTGGAGGCTCTGCAGGAGAAGGAGCTGGTGATCTGCTCCTGTAAGGAGTCCAACTTAGAAAATCCTATGAGGGAAGTTCTCTTTTGTGTATGAGGTTGCTATGAGTCAAAAGTGACTTGATGGCACCTAACAACAGCAACAACTGGCCAAACATTCCAGCTCACCAAGAATTCCCATCATTCTCCCAAAATCTTTCAGAAAGCTCCCTTGGAAGAAAAGCCAAAAACTAAACTAGTTGCCATGGAGTTGATTCTGACTAATGGTGACCCCATATGTGTCATAACAGAACTGTGCTCTGTAAGGTTTTCAATTGCTGATTTTTTGGCAAAAGATTGCCAGGCCTTTCTTTTGAGGAAGCTCTGAGTGAATTCAAACTGACAGTTGACTTTCAGTTAACAGCAGAATGCATTAATCATTTGCACCACCCAGGGATTCCTTGGAAGAAAAAGGACCAAACACTGTTTAGTAGGGCTACTATTTACATTTTTCCCCTCACCCCCAAAACCACCAAGTAGAGGGTAAAGTCTCACCCAAGTCAAACTCCAAGGGAGCACTAAGTCAGAGGTTCTAGCCTTTAAGAGCAGGCTCAACAGAAGTTTGGAATCATCCAGAATGAAGAATGAGAAGGGACGAAAGCCTTCCTTTGAAGGCTTTCCCAACTGAGAAAGAGCAAAGGGGAAAAAACCTAGTGGACAGGAGCATTGGCATAATATTGCATATTCAGAGATGCTGTTTAAATGAGTCAGGTTGTCTCTCAGAACTCATAAATCTCAGGAAAAATGTTCTTCCAAGAAGGGAAAACTTATATTTAATAATTCTAGGAGGCAGATGTCAAGTAGAAATGACTGCCATCAGTCCTCCTGGAGAGCACTGGGCAGCCTCCCTTCCCTCCTTCCTCACACATTATGGTGACTGCAGACCAGAGAGAGGGACGGGCAGGGTAATGCAAGGTTGGCAGGGGCCCCACAGCCTCACCCACCACATAATGAAAGGAGAAAATATCCATACAGACAAGCCAGCTGTGACGTGAAAGGCCTGATGTGTTTTTCTGAGCATCGTTTTATTTTTAGTTGTGGTTCAAGGACAATTTGAGTGAACGATGGTTGTTTTCATTGCTAATGTGTCTCTTTCTCCTGCAGCCTGAGAATATACTGTGTGTGAATCGAGATGCTAAACAAATAAAAATTATTGATTTTGGATTGGCCAGAAGGTATGTCTATTTGAACACTAGCATAGGAATGGAGTTAAGGCAGATGGATACTCTTTCTTTGAGAAGATAAATCTTATATAGCCCTTGTATCCATACCATGAATTAGAATTAATTTAGCAAAAAGTATGTTCAGTCTTACATTTTGGAATTTGAAAGTTTAAAGCTTTCTATAGTATGTGCAAGTAAATACTATGAAAATTTAATCTAATATGGTAAAATCATTAAACTAGGAGCCATTAATTTGGAATTTATGAGAGTTTGTATTAATCTTTTATATTTGTTCCATCTGTACTGAGATTTATATTTTAAAAGTTATTAGTGTAAACAAGAATGCAAAAGGTTCGAGCACATATAAGCTTCTTCAGGGAACGAAACGCTTTTGGACCATTAATGAGGCATATGGGATGTATGTTGTAAGTTACTACAGCATTTATTTATTCCTTAATACAGACTTTTTTGAGCCATCTCCATAGCAGTGACTGTATCAGATTTCCTTTGAACGTCTTCTATAACTCAGATGTTCTAATTATTCTGACTGCCTTTTCCAATAACTGTTTCAGATTGTTA
The DNA here is from genome assembly GCF_000298275.1 of Orycteropus afer afer. Classification (NCBI taxonomy): domain Eukaryota; kingdom Metazoa; phylum Chordata; class Mammalia; order Tubulidentata; family Orycteropodidae; genus Orycteropus; species Orycteropus afer. Next base: position 13,700,906 of record NW_006921614.1, read on the forward strand.
AGGTTTTACACTTTAAGACTCTTAAAACCCCTGGAACAAGTTTTTGACACTGTCCTTTTAAATATGTAATTTCCTTTAAAGTCTATTTATTTTAAGTTCACAATATAGCCAAATTTAATTTGTTTTATAGAGTATATCTTTTCAATTTTCAAGATGTTTGATATTCTTCCACCTTTTCTCTTAAATTTCAGATATAAACAAAGAGAGAAGCTGAGGGTGAACTTTGGCACCCCGGAATTCCTTGCCCCTGAAGTTGTGAACTATGACTTTGTCTCCTTCCCTACTGATATGTGGAGTGTAGGAGTCATCACCTACATGTTGTAAGAGAGCACCGTCTCCATCTGACCTTTGTTTTCAAATCCATGGGTCTCCTGTGAGGGTTGGCCATTTTGAATAAAATCCCAAATTAAGGTCTTTTAAAAATAAACTCACTCCTTATTTATTGACCTGGTTATGTTCCAAGGACCAAGTTTTTATGGGAAAATTGGCATTATGTGAAAATGGTAGATAACTACATCATTAAATAACTGCCAAATTACATCATTTCATAACTGCCAAACCACTGAGAATTATGGCCTCGCCAAGTTGACACACACACACACACACACACACCCCATAGTCAGTTTTCACTTGTCTTGCACTTCACACATCAGTATTTGTTACTACCAGATATCCATTGTTAATGCACAAAATAGTTGTAAATTAGATTTTTTAACTATTGTGATAAATGCAAAAATGATAGGATAATGAGGTAGTCAATAAGTGAAGAGTAGGTGTAAGTAACATTGTGGAAACAGCTAAAGTGCCTATCAACAGATGAAAAGATAAGCAAAATGTGGCTTATTTATGGAATATTATTCAGCCATAAAGAGAAATGTAGTCCTGATATATGCTTCCAAGACCAAATCCATTGCCAAGTTGATTCAGACTCCTAATGACCCTACAAGACAGAGCAGAACTGCCCCATAGGGTTTCCAAGGCTGAAATCTTGGCAGAAACAAACTGCCACATCTTTCTCCCACAGAGCAGGTGGTGGGTTTGAACTACTGACCTTTCAGTTAGCAGCCAAGCACTTTTACTACTGTGCCATCAGGACTCCTTGTACATGCTACAACACAGTGAATTTTGAAAACATTAAGCTGAATGAAATAAATCAGACTCAAAAGGGCAAATGGTGTGTGATCCTACTTACGTGAAATATCCAGAATAAGCAAATGCATAGAGACCAAAGTTCATTAGTGGTTACCAGGGCCTAGGGGGAGGGGAAATGGGAGCTATTGCTTAAGAAGGTACAGTTTCTATTTTCCAGTTGCTGTTGAGTGGACCCTGACTCATGGCAACCCCATGTGTGTCAGAGTAGAACTGTGCTCCCAAGGGTTTTCAATGACTGTCACCTTCTGGAAGGAGATTGAGAGGTCTCCCCCCCACCACCACCACCAATTGCCTCTGGGTGGACTTGAACCTCTAATCTTTTGGTTAATAATAATAAAAAAACCTCACTGTAGTCAAGTTGATTAGACTCCTAGTGATCCCCCGTCCTTGGGCTTCTGAGGAGGTATCTCTATGGAAATAGATTGCCCAGTGTTCCTTCTGGGGAGTGTCTGGTGGGTTTGAACCACCAGCCCTCTGGTTAGCAGTCAAATGCCTTAGGCACTACACCACCAGAACTGTTTCTACCACCCAGGGACTTAGAGTTTCTATTTCCCATAAAACTCATTGCCATTGAGTCAATTCAGAGTCATTGTGACTCTGTAGGACAGAGTAGAACTACCTCATAAGGTTTCCAAGGCTGTAATCTTTACAGAAGTAGACTTCTCAGTTAGCAGCCAAGTGCTTTAACCACTATGCCACCAGGGCTCCTTTAGTTTCTGTTTAGGGTAATAAAAAATATTTGGAAATGGATAGTGGTGATGGCAACAGCATGGTGAATGTAATTAATGTCACTGAATTATATACTAAAAAGTGGTTAAAATGGCAAATGTTTCATTATAATTATTTTACCACATTATTATTTTTTTTTTTAAGTAAGATTTTACCATATTTGGCTACATTCTAAAGTCTCTGAGTCCCTGTAGGCACAAGGAAAGTGAATTATGTTCCCTGGATTTTAAATCTTAGGGCAATACCTAATGTCAAGCAAACAAACAAACAAACAAACAAACAACTCACTGCCATCAAGTTGATTCCCATGCATAGTGGTCTCCATTAGATTTCCAAGGCTGTAAATCTTTCTGGAAGCAGACTGCCTCATCTTTCTTCCGCGGAGCGGTTGGTGGGTTTGAACCACTGACATTTTGGTTAGCAGCCAAATGTCTTAACCACTACACCACGAGTGTCCTTAAAAGCCCTAAAAGCAGTCTTTAAAAAGAAAACTTTGTCCGGATCACCTAAGCAAATGCTGCCAGCCTCCCATTCCAAGGGGATGTGCCTGGATTTGCCATCTGTGTTTGACAGCACTTCACTTATAGGAAAAAATGGTGATCTTCCTTCAGGCTCAGCTTCTTATATGACTGCTGCCCTCATTGATTTGGAGCTAGGGTAGGGGAGTAAGCATTTTCTTGATTGCAATAATGTATTATAAAAATATGCTTATTTATTGGATGGTTTTCCTTCTATTGCTTTTAAACAATAGAACTAGAAACACAGCTTATCTTCTTCCTGGGGTTGAAAATTGTCTAAAACACTCACCCTGGCTCCTCTGTCTTCCAGACTTAGTGGCCTGTCTCCTTTCCTGGGTGATAATGATGCAGAGACACTGAGCAACATCCTGGCCTGTCGGTGGGACCTGGAGGATGAAGAATTTCGGGATGTCTCAGAGGAGGCCCAGGAGTTCATCTCTAAGCTCCTGATTAAGGAGAAAAGGTAAGCCCAGTTCAGTCTGTGCTCATGAAAAAGCAGGATAATCAGGAAGCAGTTACCACCAAGGGTGTTTAGAGTCTGGTCAGGGAACCCCCATTTCCCTATGATATTCAGTTCAGAGTTGTAGACAGAATGAATATGATGCTCCTCACTCCAGTTCCTGAGATTAGGACTGCTTTGTTCATTAGGCTTTGAAAGGGGCCTTCAAAAAGCTTCTCTCCCTCTGCCTTTTGATATGAGGCTCCCCCAGTCAAGACCTCTCTCAGCTTCAGTTTTCTCACCAAGAAAATGAAGGGTTTTCTATGGTCCTCTTTACCCCTACAAAGTGTACACATATTCTGTGTAACTGCACTTAGCAACTATTTCATTTGAGAGTTTACTATGTACCAGACTGTGCCATGTGTTTTATAGACATTATCTCTTTTAATCATTAATAATAATGATCGATTGCCATTAACATTTTATGGATGAAACATAGAGATGCTAAATAATATACCTATGATCATATAGCTAGTAAGTGGCAGAAATGATGATCAAACACAAAGTTCCCTTCCCCCGAAGTTCATACCCATAAGTATTACGTGACACATTGCCTTCTAATTTCCGTCACACTAAAGCCACATTAATTAACAATTCAGTGGATGAAAAACAGTGATATTGACATAGAGGGGCTTGCTTTTAGAATTATAGAGGAGATAGCACATTGATTTGCCTGCCAAATACACTGTTTTAGGCAGTTTTATTTAAGATCTTCAGGATCAACAATATGAGTTTTTGCTTTATTGTCTTTATGGCTTTTAAGTCATTAATAAACATGACCACACCAATAAATAAGGGAGTGCATGGGTGTCAGAGGACGCAGCATGTGTAATCGTCTGGCCAAGTACCTGGTCCTCAGAAGCTTCATCCCTTCCACCATGCAATTGATCATTTACTATATGCCAGGAGACACATCTGGGAGATAATTTACAATGTAATAGAAGAGAGAGTTTTTTTTTTTTTTTTTTTTTTTTAAAAAAAAGGTATAATGCTGTGTGTTTAATGCAAAGATAGAATATATTGACAAAGGCTAGAACTGAGTTCTAAAGGGTGAGGAGAACCTAGTCAGGCTGAAAGAGGCGGAATTAACAGGTACTTGTATTCTCTATCCTTAAAGGAAAGGTACACCAACAATAATATTACCATTGCTAATATGACTTGCACATTACTGTAGCCCAGGCAAAAAAACCCTGGTAATGCAGAGTGGTTAAGTGCTTAGCTGCTAACTGAAAGGATGACAGTTCAAACTCATCAGCACTCCATGGGAAAAAGATGTAGCAGTCTGCTTCCATAAAGATTACAGCCTTGGAAACCCTATGGGATAGGTCTGTCTACTCTGTCCTATAGGGTCACTATAAATCAGAGTTGACTCATCAGTGATGGGTTTTATGGGTAGCCAAGGCAGTGAACAGGGAGCTCTGGTAGCATAGTGGCTAAGACACTTGCCTGCTAACCAGACGGCTGGCGGTTCAAACCCACCAGCCACTCCTCGGAAGGAAGGTTGGGCAATCCTACTTCGGTAGTGATACTGCCTCGGAAACCCAAGGAGGGGTCGCTATGAGTCGGGTTTGACTCGACGGCACATAACAACAACAACAACAACAAGGCAGTGAACAGATAGAAAATGTCAACTTTATATCTTTGGAAGATAGGTCCACATTTACTGAGAACCCTTTATGGATTTTGTGTATCAATCCTTCAGATATCCTGTTATGCATGGTTAATATGTTTGTTTTACAGATGAGAAAACAGCCTGAGTTTAGTGAGGCAGTCCCACAGCTAGCTCAGAGCAAACTCAGACCCTGCCATTCCTCTAGTCTGAGAGTGTCCTTAGTTTCCACAGAAGCATCAAATACACACTGGGGTGAAGTGACTTCTCACCAAGTATTGGAACTGATACTTGAAAGAATCTAAGACCAGAGACAAATATCATCATAATGGAATAAATTTCTGGGATACAAAAATAAACTTGACATATTCATGAAATTTTAATGATTTTATTAAATAATATTTTTTTTTGCTTCTTCAAAAAATTGAGGAATATACCATGTTTATTGATTGAAGAAATAAATATTGTAAAGATATCAATTAAGCCCACATTGATTTATAGAGTCAACACAATTTCAATCAAAATCCCAACAGGACGTTTAGAAACTGGGGCAAAATGACTTTGAAATTTATGCAGAAATACAAATGAATATGTTCTACCTGATACCAAGATTCCTTTTTATTGTTTTTAAATTTGCTACTGTTCCTCGTAGGGAGCTCTGGTAGCAAAGTGCCTAAGGCACTTGACTGCTAACCAGAAAGCTGGCGGTTCAAACCCACCAGCCACTCCTCAGAAGGAAGATAGGGCAATCTACTATTCGTAGTGATACTGCCTCGGCGACCCAAGGAGGGGTCGCTATGAGTCGAGTCCGACTCGACGGCACATAACAACAACAATAGCAACTATTCCCCTTATTTTTGTTACTCATTTTAAAAAATAAATTTTTATTGTGATTTGGGTGAAAGTTTATAGAGCAAATTGGTTTTCCATTCAGCAATCCATACACATTATGTTTGTGATATTAACTGCAATCCCCAAAATGCAACAGCACTCTTCACACTTCCTCCCCCATGCCTTCCACTTCCCTCCATCCTTCTTCCCATCCCCTCCCACCTTTCTAGTTCTATCCCTGGGCAAATGCTGCCTTCTCATATGGTTGATTGTTCTAATGAGTGCATACCCTCCTGGTATCTCTGTCCACTTTATAGGCCTATCTAGCATTTGGCTGAAAGTTGAGCCAGGGGGTTGAGTTCAGTTCTTGAGTTCAGTTCAGTTCACTCCTTTAAGAGTGTTTAAGGACCATAATTTCAGGGGTTCTGCCAGTCTTTATCAGACAGTAAGCCTCATCTTTTTTATGATTTTCAGGTTTTTTCCACATTTTTCTCCTACTTTGATCCTTTTCAGCATGGTCAGCAGTGCTAGCCAGGCACCATCTAGTTCTTCTGGACTCAGGGTCATGGAGTCTGGGGTTCACGTGGTCCACTAGTCCTTTGGAATAAGTGTTTCTCTACATCTTTGATTTTCTTCATGCTTTTTTGCTTCAGAAGAGGAGAGACCAATAGTTTGTTGTTAACTTTTAAATAGTCAGTTTTCAAAAGTTTGACATGATAGTGGAGAAATAATAATTTTTTTTAGCAAAATTAGCAGTTAGAATGCTTCTGAGAGTTCAATGCTGAAAATTTATGATACTAAACACAATCTCATTTCAACTGAGATTGGTTGAGGATCAATTTTTTTTTTTTTTTTTTTAATTCTCTCTGCCCATATAAAATCCAACCAATGGTGGTGTTGTCACTAGGTTATTAGGATTTCTTTCTCCTCTAACCCAAGTTGACTAAAGGAAAGACTTATCCCTCTTCAACTTTTGTACTTAAATTACTTGGTATCTTATGAAGCAGTCCTTCAAAATGAAGTTTCAGACACTTACTTTATTGATATTTGTTTAGAATCAAATGTCAGATTGTTACACTGACTTACAGTTTTTTATTTTGAATTATTTGGCTTAATATGATAAATATTAGCATGCCAGACAAGCTTAAGAATTTTAGAGTTAGAATAAAATATAGTCTTTATTAAGCTACCTTAAAAGATTTTGTATTTGGGGCACCAGAGGACCAACATTCAGGTTGAGGAAATGCAGGACAAACAGGGGTGCATAAATATGAGGGGTACAGGGGGAGGGTTCCAGGCTAGGAAGGGGAGGAGACTGGGTTAGGGTTGGACATGGTAAATGGGGAGTGAAACTAAACATGACATTGAATGTAAAACAAGCTCTTAAAATTAAAAAAAAAAAAAAGATTTTGTATTAAAAAAAATTTCATGTAAAATTTTGTTGCCTCCAAAAGGATATGGTTTCTGCCTAAAGATATCCAGCTAATGTACTCTGGCTTAATAGTTACATCCACTCTCTATCTATTACCCTACTTATTTAACTATCCAAAAGTTCTTGATTCAAAAGTTCTTAATATATACCACTCAAAGTTTTAACACATACATTGATTTTGCAATCATCAAGAATCATTGTACCATTTTGTTTTTGCAATGATAAATATACATTTATTCTTCAGCTGACCAATAAAAGAACAATTTATGAAGCTCAGTGGTTACACCAAGAATGATTATTTATATTTGAAAGCAGACGTTCATAATTAATAAAATGTTTGAGTTACATTGAATTCTGCATTCAGCTACCTGGTCTTCCAAAGTCAAAGGGCTCACTTGGTGTGTCCCACTAATAATCTTCTGATTTTTCCTTTAGTTGGAGAATAAGTGCAAGTGAAGCTCTGAAGCACCCTTGGTTGTCAGACAGCAAACTACATTCCAGGCTCAGTGCACAGGTGACCACATCTTGTTAATTTTCCTCTTCTTGTCAAGTTGGCCTTGGTCTTTTGGTGACTATGTGCTAGATGCATAGGTATCTTAGATGAAGTTCTTTCTATTCCTTTTCTCACAGCCTTCAAATATTGTGCTAGTGTTGAATTGCTTAAAATGCATTTTCAGAGCATTTTATGTTTCTTAAGGAAATAAATGCTTATTATGTTATTCAGTAGAGTATTATTTATAGCATAATTGTTTATTAACTTTATTATTAAATCATTATATCCATTCTGGAATGAATTACATCATTGTGCTGCACACACACACATACACAGCCTCGGATGTATGAGTGTGTAAAGTTTCAGAGAATATGTATTAATATACTTACACTTGCTTACAATGGAATTCTGAATTCTATGCTTATCTGGTTTAGTCTGCTTGGGCACCAAAATTTCAACTCTCTAATTCAGCTTGGACCTTCATACCACTAAATCTCTGTCCACTCCCATTGTTTGAACTATCATTTATTTTCTGACTTCCTTATCTGTCTCTTTGAAACTGATTTATTTCCTAAGCTTTAGATTAATATATCCAACTTTGTACTAGACATTTTCCTTTGGACCTTCTCAGTCCCAAACCAAATTCATCTCTTCCACTGTACCTCATCCTAAACCATTGTTTCTCAGAGAACTCTCTGGGAGCCTAAATCAGCCCCAGGGCAGCTTCTTTGTCTCATCCCTCTCCCTCAGCACTTCTCCCATCTCATATGTAATTTATCTTCAAGTTCTGCTCATTATGGCCCATAATTACCTTTGTTTTTTTGGTATCTGTCCAATCCTCTCCCTCCCCATGGTATTCCTGAGTCAAAATATCCCCGGAAGTGAATTACTATAGTCTATCTGGTTTCTCCTGTCTATCTCCATCCAAATAATTGTGGATTGTATTAATAACATGGAAACGTGTAACATTTAAGTAATTTTATTAAATATTTAGGGTAGTCTACTGAGCAGGTTACATGTGGAGGTGATCAGCAGTTGATGCTTCTTGCCTTTCCTCATGCCTCCTTGGGGCAGATCTGATGTGAGCTTAAGCTAAGAGAGTTGCCTTTATGTCTCTAGCCTAGTAAGTGTTCAAGATATTCTGACTTCTTCCACCTTTGCTCCCCATCCTCCCCATCTCCCAGCGTTTTGGAGTGGAACTTTTTCACTGACCAACAAACCTCAGAATGACTATGCTCACTCAGGTACTCGCTTTTTCCACATCCAGTTTTTATTGAAATTAACTTTAATTCTAAATTTAGCAGCAGTGCTCTTATTTGTATGCTGAATATACCTTCTGTAATAATTGGTACTGATGTCAATAAAAATAGACTTATTACCTAGTCGGTACCTCATCCAGACTACATAAACTGCTTATTAGGGTTACCAACCTATTTTGAGCCAATTTTCCACCAATGTATTTTTATGCAAGCTTATTGGTATCCAAATACACTTTGACGTGGTAGGACAATACAGAAACCATAGCAGATAATTAATGACATTATAAATTTTAAAAAAGTTTAAAAATATTTTTAAAACCATGTAACATCAATAACAAAAATCACCTTTTCCCTTATTCCATCCAAATGCTGGTACTTGAGGTGAACAGATAGTCAAGAACAGTGAGGATTTTTACTTTTTTTGAAAAAAAAAAAATTCTGTTCTATAAATCTAATTAGTTACTATTAAAGTTATAATTATATAGTAGCCCTGGTAGCACAATAGTTAAGTGCTTGGTGGTTAACCTAAAGGCAGTGGTTTGAACCCACCAGCTACTGTGCAGGAGACAGTCAGCTTCTGTAAAGATTACAGCCTTGGAAACCCTATAAGGCAGTTCTACTCTGCTCTACAGGGTCACTATGTGTCAGAATCGATTAGATGGCAAAGGGTTTGGTATATGCCATGCACTAGTCTAATTTCTCTACATAAATTAATGCATTTAATCCTCATACTAGTCCTAAGAAATATGCACTGTTGCTATTTCATTACACAGATGAGGAAACTGAGAATGAGTGACAGTGTATTTGCCCAGTGACAGCCAGTATGTGGCCCAGGCAGGCTGGCTCTAGAACCTAGAGCAGAGCCTCACAATGCCCACCCCAATGATTGGATGCTGGGCAAAGGGGGTCTGAGTGAAGATTCCAGAACTGTTTTTATACCTTACATTTCTGGTGTTACTGAAAGCCAATATTTAAACTTAATATGTTTTATTTTCCAATGAAATATGGTGACTAAATTTTTCTGGAAGATTTACTTTTGGAATAATCTAGATTCTAATATGTTTCATAAAATCAGAGTTTAACTTTACATTGCATTTAACTGTTTTCCAAAGCTATTTGTCATTTAAACCTAAATTCTATTTTCAGCATCCCTTGTAGCATTTCATTCTATTGTACATGGGGTCACCCTGAGTTGAGGGCCAGCTTGACAGCAGCTGACAAGGACATACCTTTTTGTCTCTAACTGTTTTATGCTTAGAAGCACTGCTATCTCTTAACTACTAAGTATGCCTATAATCAGTCACTAAACTTACGGAGGATTTTTCTTCTTGGAAGTTAAGGTCCTGATGCTATCTGTCTTCTGTATTTTGTTCAAGATGACATGCAGTGGTTCTCAGCTTTTCCTCTGTGTCCAAATCATCTACACATAACCTATATTTCATCAGAAACAGCTCTCAACCTGGGGTAGGGAGAAGTATCCCCAAAGTAAAAATCTATCACAACTCAGCATATATCTGCTACAGAGTTAATAAATGTGTTGGCAGTGTGGGAAGAAAAAAGGATAAATATAACAAGGTTTCTTTTCTCTAAGAACTAATAAGCCCCTCTTCTTCCCATTCCCCACACTACTTAACTCAACCCTTCCCCTTTACTGAACTAATAAACTGCTAGCTGATATTTGACCTCCAGTTATTTTCTTCCCTAATCCATTAATCATTATTTTCCTAATTAAAACTCTGTTCATATTCCTTGATCAAGAGATCTTCAAGCATTGCCTTTGTCCACACAAAACCAAATACACCAAGCATCCAAGGCCTGCTGCAATATACCCAATCTCAGATTCTCCATACTCCCTCCATATCAGCTCAAATCCTGGTTATTGTCCAAGGCCTATTTTAAATGTCACTTCCTTGAAGATATCTTTCCTCAGTGCCCAAACTGGAAATCCTTTTTCTATCTTCATGAATTTCTCTTGTGACACTTACATTTTATCTACTAGATTTTAAAGTTTCTGGAAGAAGCAGTTTCTGCTTCAGAATCTTCTCTGTATTCACTGCAGCTTAGAATCGGTCCTGACTCTTGTGCTTGGAAGGCATACAGTAAATGTCTGCTGAAGTGAGTGTTGACAAAAATGTGTAAAAATTTGACTATAATTAGGCACTGAGCTGTTTGGCCCTGGACCTAAGTGAAAAGGAAGAGTATTTGTGGCAAGGGCGATAGACAAACCTACAGGGAGAGGTAGGGGATAAGCTTGAACTGGACTTCAACATCAGTCAGGACTCAAGTCAGTGGACTTGTCCAAGAGTTGTGTCTACTATGAAGCCTTAAGGAGCTACTCCTGAAGAACATTCTCTACTCAGTAGCAAATTATTCACTCTCCAAGTATTCTCATATAAGTCAGGAACTGATGGAAGAATTCTAAACCTTCTCCATATCTCTTATGCTTTTCCTAGAAGAAGAATTGCTACTCTGATACTGAGAGCCATGGGACCAAATAGTCTACGGAAGGAGCCCATTTGAAAGGTTGGTCTCAGGTCTTTTTCTAAAGAGGTGTTTGTGCAAGCCTTAGAGAGAGAAACAAGTAAGAACTCTACATTTGTTGCACAAACCTGTGGTGAGCAGGATAGTGTTTTGGCTGAGGGGGTGGGCTGCAGTCAGACCAGCTGTGTTTGCACCCTGGCTCCGCCAGCTCCTAGCTTGGAAACCTCAGGCTCCCGATTTGTGTATTGGGATAATAATAGTATTACTTCCTAAGGTGGTCATGTGGTTCAAATGGGATAATTTGAGTCATATAAGCAAAGCCCTGAAGCCAGGGCCTGGCAAATGATAAACCTTGTCAGTAGGTGCTAGTAACTACACAAACTATTTCATTTAGCCCTTTCAACAATTCTGTGAGGTCAGAAGAAGAGGTGCCCTCTTTTATATAGACAAGGACACTGAGTATCAGAGACTCAGAGATTAACTCATCCACAGCCATGCAACTAATAAATGGTGGCATATGATTCTGTTCTGTCTCTGAGTCTAAAGCCTAAGTTCTTTTCTACCCAGACTTGCCTCCTGCTCTTGGTCCACACTCCCACACCAAGAAACAGTGTTTTGCACAGCCCAGATATAGGCTCTTCTTTACTCTATTTAGAGTGTCATCAGAATTTTTAAGAGATGGTTTTACCCATGTGGAAATAATATCTAGTTGGCTCAATTTATGCTCTAAAGGAGAAGCCTAAGGAAATATCAATGTACCTATGACAGAGGACTTGCAGAAATTGAACGTGTGTCCTTTTGGGGGACCATTTACCCTCCAGCAGGTTGACACCCTCAGATTTGGCAAGTGGTCTAGCTTTGGTAAGTAGTCTACAGCCATTTCTGGAGCTTATTTTCAACCACTGTACAGGAATTATGACTGTATGTCTATGTTTTTGCTACCCATTGGTCCTCATCTTTTATTTGGATTTGTGTTTACTCTGATCTTGAGGTTTTTGTTTATTTACTTTACTGTATATAGTCTTTTAAAAAATTTCAATCTTCTTATTAAATATATATAATATGTATTTATATATAGTATATGTATAACAAAAAATTTGCCATCTTAACCATTTCTCTTTTTTTAACCGTGATTTGGCTGAAAGTTTATGGAGCAAATTGGTTTTCCATTCAACAATCCATACACATTCTATTTTGTGACATTTACTGCAATCCCAACGCTGTAACAACATTCTTCCCACTTCCTCTCTGTGCCCACCCATTCCCTTTATTCTTCTTTCCTCCCCTCCTGCTTTCTTAGCTCTGTTCCTGGGAAAATGCTGTTCTGTTGCTTTCATGCTTATTTATTCTAATGAGTATATACCCTCCTGATATTACTGTTTGCCTTATAGCCCTATCATTTGGCTGCCAATTGAGCCATGGGGTTAAGTTCAGTTCCTAGGCTGAAGGATGTCTAAGGGCCATAGTCTTGGGGGTTGCACCAGTCTTCATCAGACCAGTAAGTTTAGTCTTTTTTATGATTTTGAGTTTTGTCCCACATTTTCCCCCATTCTATCTGGGACCTCTTATTATGTTCTTTTTCAGAGCAATCAGCAGCGGTAGCTGGGTACCATCTAGTTCTTCTGGTCTCAGGGTCATGGAGGCTGGGGTCCAAATGTTCCATTAGTCCTTTGGAGTAATTGTTTCTGGAGGCTTTGATTCTCTTCAGTCTTCGTTGCTTTGAACAAGGAGTGCAAAAAGGACATGGAGGTAGCATCTTCATCTGACCTCCTCTAACTTCACAAGAGGGAGACAGAATCACCATCAGCAGCCCAATAAGCTTATTCTTATGAGGTCAGAGGTGCCGCCACTCTCCAGCCTTTTTACCAATTCTGACATCAACCGTCCCTCCCACAGGACTCACTACTTCTCTGCTGGGTTTGACAATTCATTGCAATGGGCACACAGAACTCACAGACAATACTCATGATTACAGAATTTGTTAGGAAAGTAACAGGTTACAATTCAGACTAAGGAACACTCTCAAGATACAATTCTTCCATCAGGACAGGTTTCTTTCAGCCATGCCCTCAGGCACACCTCCTTGGCCCTTGGCTTCTTGGCCTCTTGGCCTGGCCTCTGGCCTGCTCTGGCAAGTGTTACAAAGCTCTTTTACCTCTGCTGATAGGGACACTTACATGCACCCCACTTCGCCAGCAAGCCTCCTACCCAAAAGCACTCACCTTTCTTGCTCCTTGAGCCAGCAAGCCCACCCCTCTGTCTTGTGCCTCTTGGTTCTTCAGCTGATCGTCTCTGCCAACAAAGTCCATCACAGGGATCTTGGGTCCAAGGACGTATTCCACTCCACCTTCGGCTCTTCTCTCTTGATGACAGTGAATCCTCTCTTCTATCTTTAGGAAGGCTCATTTTAAGCCCTGCAGCATGGCAAAACTAAACAATCCTCACATTAGAGTTCCATAAACCTTATTTGCATGGTCCCAACCCTACAAGGATGCCATATTCCTTATTTACATTACTCACAAGCTAGCCAATCCCCTTATATTTGCGTAGTTCCACCCAGTAATCTGGTGGGAGTCACAAAGACCATGGCTAGAAAAGCCATACCAAGTAATCACTGTACCACAGGGAGAGATCAGTAGTTGCACCTTAGATGGCTGCTCATAAGCTTTTATGACCCCCATAGGAGCTCCGGTAGCATAGTGGCTAAGACACTTGACTGCTAACCAGAAGGCTGGCGGTTCAAACCCACCAGCCACTCCTTGGAAGGAAGATAGGGCAATCTACTTCCGTAGTGACACTGCCTTGGAAACCCAAAGAGGGGTCGCTATGAGTCGGGTCTGACTCGATGGCACATAACAACAACAACAACAACAAAGTAGGATGTAAAACACTTTCTTTGTGGACTATGTTATGCCCGTTGACCTTAGAGACTGTGGCCCTGAGCCTCCATACTCAGTGACTCATTCCCTCAAGGTGTTTGGTTATAACTAAAATGTTGTCATAACCTTGTTCCTTGTATGCTCTACTACATTCATGGATATATTTGTAGCACATATAAATACATAGGTAGTGATAGCCTCTGTCAGACCTATATATATTTGTGGGTGTAGTCCCATTCATCTTCCTACTGCTGTTCAGATTAAGTGTCTATCTATGCATCCACTTATAAATAGTTATTAGTATTATTATAGGATTGTGTATGTAATAGTTAATGAGCTCTGTCTCATGCCTCTTGTAATAATATTCATGTAATAGTATTATTCCATATAATAGTATAATATCATATTATTCTAGGTAATAGTATTCATCTTTGTTACTTTTAACTCTTCTGCTCCTCTCTATCTCTTCCATTGCCTTGAGCATTGTGTGCTGTCCCCTTATACTATACTGCCTTTCCTTTCACCCAAGTTAATATATGTCTACCCTCCAGTTGGTGATTGTCCTTCCCTACCTCTACAACCCCTGGTAACCTTCAAAGAACAATTATTTCTGGGTATAAATCTTTCTTAACTTTTTACAATAGTGATCTCATACAATAATTGTCCTTTTGTGACTGACTAATTTCACTCAGCATAATGTCTTCTAGGTTCATCCATGTTATGAGGTGTTTTGCAGATTCATCCTTATTCTTGCACAGTATTCCATCATGTGTATATATCATAGTTCATTTATCCATTCATCCACTGTTGGGCACTTAGGTTGTTTCTATCTTTTTGCTTTTGTGAATAATGATGTGCTCAGTATGCAAGTGCATATATCTGTTTGTGTCATGGCTCTTATTTCTCTAGGATATATAGCTAGTAGCTGGATCTATGGTACTTCTATTTCCAACTTCCATGTTCATCCATGTTGTAGCATGTATCAGGACTTCAATTCTCTTTATGCCTGAGTAATATTCTGTTTTATGGATAGACCAGCATTGGGTTAATCTGTTCATGGACTTTACTGTATATTCTTGATGTGGTTTTGAATCTTTTAGAGAATAAGATTGGGTAGAAGTATATCAGTAAATTATCATAAACGGCATTAACCAGTGTTAGGAAAACAGTTGGTCTTTGATGTCGGAGTCACTTACTTATGAGATTGTCATTTATTTAGAAATATATGGAGGGTCAAAATGAAGACTTGTGCTTCCTATTTACAAAGACAATTTCTGTTTGTTAAAAATAGCTAGGACAACAACGTTTTGGGAAGAGTAGAAAGAAGTTTTGTTTCTCATGATGACATGGAGAAGGAAGCAACCTATGCTTCCCAAGGCGGCACAGCCCTTGCCTTCACTGTGAGCTGTGGTGGCCAAGCTGTTCTTTCTCCCTTACCCCCGCCTACTCACCTAGAAGCATTCTGTAAGCCTGCTATCCCAGTTACCACAAAACCTGAGGGTCTACCACAAGCTACCTTCTCACTATAACCATGGTCACTTTAGAGACCTGGTGAGAATGAATTCATTGGGTGACATGTTTAATGCTGCCAGGATGAAAGGAGGAGGAGCTATGGGGAAATAAGAATGGGACAGGTAGAGCTGACTCCCTTATTTATTTGTATTGTGCTTTAGGTGCAAATTTACAGAGCAGACTTTGTTTTACATTCAACATTTCATATACATTTTTTTTTCACTCCCCAACAAACATCCCCAACCCTAACCCACTCTCCTTCCTTCCCTTCCCAGCAACCTCCCCCCATCCCGTGCCCCTCATAGTTATGCACTCCTGTGTGTCCTGCATTTCCTCCATGTGAATGTTGCCCCTTTGGTGCCCCATGGTTGATTGCTCCAAGGGATGCATCTCCATAGGGTATGTGGGTGCTTCACTCTGGGCTGAGTGGTCTGTGTGTAAGTCTTATTTACTATTGGGCTGAGAGCCAGCACCTGGGAGTAAGTTTCATTCCAAGCGCAGAGTGTATCCCAGGGCCATAGTATTAGGGGTCCCACAGGATTCCATATGATCAGGAATTCTAGTCTTTATTGTGTTTTTGGATTTTGTTCCACATTTTTCCTCCCACTCTATCCAGGATCTCCAGTTTTGATCCTTTCTAGAGTGGTTGGTATTGGTAGCCAGGCCCCATCTAGTTCTTCTGGTCTGGAAGTCCATCATGTCCTAGGGCTGATTGCTTTCAACTGTCCTTGGATTTTTGCACCTTTTTTTGCTTCTGATGATAGGAGACCATTCATTAGCTGCTTCTTAGATGGCTGCTCGAAAGCTTTTAAGACCTCAGTTGTTGCTCACCAACGTAGGCTGTGGAACAAGATTTTTATGTATTTTGTTGTGCCAATTGAGTCTGGTGTTCTTCAGTACTATGGTCCTGAGTCAGTAGATCCATTGGATCTCTCTCCCACAGTATCTGGCTGTCTGCGAGGGATAGCTCTATATCTTTCTTCTGTTGCTTCTGTAAGGATTGAGGATATTTTATATCACTGGTATCTGTGCAAGATTAGCCTCAGATGAATCTATCCTTGGTCTAGAGTATAATTCTATTCACTGACCCCCATCTGATCTTCTCAGTTCCTCATGTGTTTATCTGTAGCCTGGTGTTTGGTGTTAATGGTAATGCAGTATTGTAGATATACTGGTATTAGCCCCTGTTGTCTATATCTTATGTGCACAATTCAATATCCTCCCTTTCCCTACTGTTATCATGGTGGTCACAGACTCTTTCCATACCATCCCTCCCCTTACCCATCTCATGCGTGGCCCCCAACTAGACCAAAATTATTCCCTCCCCTTCCCTCCCCTCTCCGGTAACCTACAAAGTGTGTTCCCTTCCTTAAACAAACCTTTCCTTGTCTTTTTACAATAATAGGCTCATATAATATTTGCCCTTCTGTGATTGACTTATTTTAGTCAGCATAGTGTCCACCAGGCTCATCCACATTATGAGATCATTCACATATCCTTCATTGTTCTTTAATGTAGCAAAGTATTCTATTGTGTGAATATACCATAATTTGGCTATCCATTCATTAGTTCATGGGCTTTTAGGTTGTTTCCATCTCTTTGCTATAGTCAATTGTGCTGCAATGAACATAGGTGTGCATATATCTGTTTGTGTCCTGCCTCTCACCTTTTCAGGATATATTCCTAGTAATGGAATTGCTGGGTCAAACAGTATTTCTATTTTCAGTTTTTTAAGGAGATACCATACTATTTGGCACAATGGTTGTACCATTTTACAATCCCACTAGCAGTGTATAAAAATTCCAATCTCTCTGCAACCTCACTAGCATTTGTTATTTTCTGGAGCTGACTCCTTTTGAACCCAATGTGGTGGATGACAGTGGCAATCCTAGGAAGTGACTTTTGCACAGAGATAGAGAAGAAAGTGTTTGATGGGTCACACTGACCCAGTAGATACAATCTTTGCTGGAATTGTGAAACTCTTTTCTGAACTTGATCAATTGCTTCCTGACTTGGCTGGCTACCTGCCTTTCCTGTGCTCCTTAGTCACATTTGGCCACAGGAATTCACCTAGGTCCTACTGTAGGCTGAGAACAGACCTTTCAGGTCCAGGTGGTTGGTATGATGCTTCTTAGCACCTTCCCCCTGTCTTTTTTTTTCTTTCCTCCTTTCTTTCTTTATTTCATCTTTTCTTTCTTTCTTTCCTTCTCTCTCTCTTTTTCTTTCCCTCTCCCTCCCTCTCCACTCGCTCCCTCTTTCCCTTTCCTTTCCTGCCTTCTTTCTCTTCCCCTCTCCCTCCTTTCTTTCTTTTTTAAAATTAAAACTTTCAAAGGGGGTATTAACTCTGGGAACAGCCTCATTTGAGAAGATAGTTGGGTGTGTGTGTGTGTGGGGGGGCAGATCATTCTTCACAACAATATTCCCTGCCAGTATGAGAGGGATTTTTTGGCAAGATGTATTATGAGTAAAACCAAATTTGAGATAATATTGATTTTTAAAATCTGGTGGTTGAAGATTACTCCTGTGGAAACAGACTTCCAGGCTGTAGAAAGAGAGCATAGTCCACAACGTAAATTGAGGCATGTAAATCTCCTACAATTTGCTAGAGGTTTTTTGATGTGTTGAGGAAACATTCCAAAAATCAACCTAGTGGTGTTTCATTTCTCATTCTATTGCATCTTTTGCCAGCCTGTGAGATGTAAATTTAGGATACCTCCTCAGACCCTTAGGGATAGTCTAGGGGAGTAAGTGGTCTGACTGGCCCAGGTCAGATGTGGTTGTAAAAGCAAATGGAAATATTCACACGCGTGATTTGGGCTGACGACAAAATGAATGGGCGGCCACAGCTTTAGGGGCTGGTTATACTTGAGATAAAACAAAGAAGCCTTGTCCTGCAATATTGCAAATAGCCCTAAAATATCTTGCATAAACTAAAACGAAAAAAAAAAAAAAAAAAAAACCTTTGGTAAGCAGTGGAATTCTTCAAGAGTTTTTTTTTTTTTTTTTTTTTCCCTCTCCCACACACATATATGTTGTAAAAAGTCATCTGTGGTTTTCCTAAGGGGCATAACCAACTAATTACAATTTTAAAAGCCCTGCTGAATTAACAAGATTCATATTTTGTTTGTTTTGCAGGAAAACTGCTGTGGTTGCTGCTGCTGTGAGAAAGTTTTTGGGAAAATCAGCAGTTCTAATGCCTTGACCCCTGTGAAGACTGGCAGGGGCCATACCCAGTGGAGTCACCGGACTTCTTGAGCTGCTGAGGGTCTGAGGGACCCACTGAGGGATCCAGGAAGTGCAGACATTGTGCCTGCATCCCTTACCTTCCATCCCATCTCCCCCATGGAAGTTCACACTTGGAAAGATGTTTGCCTGCTTTTTTTTAGCTTTTAAAATTTTTATTTTATTTTTTGGTCTTAGTTACTGGCTAAGGGGCTGCATTATGTCTGCTATTTGGCAGATTACTAGAGAAATTATGTTGTTGGTGTTAGGTGCTGTCCAGTCAACCTCTGACTCCTAGTGACCCCATGCACAATAGGATCAGATCATTGTGATCTATGGGGTTTTCTCTAGCTGGCTTTTAAAAGTAAATTGCCAGGTCTTTCTTCCTACTCCATCTTCGTCTGAAAGCTCTGCTGAAACTTGTTCAGCACCGTAGCAACACACAAGCCTTCACTGACAGACAAGTTGTGTCTTCACATGAGGTGTATTGACTGGGAATGTGGGTTGCCTGCATGATACTTGAGATTTATTTGAACTTTTAAAATCTGAGGATGCCTTTAGAGGGAGAAAACTGCATGTAATCACTAAACTATGACTTTTAAAGTGGTGGTTATATGACCAGAAAAAACTCTAAGTCCAGTATACTCATAAACACTTAGTTTCTCAGACTTAATTCTTTTAATTGAAATCAAATGAGTTCAATTGATAACTAATTTGCTTTTAGAGACATAAGCCTTCTTTGATTTCTGAAGTATAAGCACCAGATACTATATCTTCCATTCATTCTGAATTCTCCTCAAAGTGCATGTATTTCTTTAAAGTAGCTGATTCTCTTTTCAAATTAGCAAAACACATTTTTAGAATTCAATTCCTGGTGTCTTCTATTCATCCACATGAAACATCCCAGTTTTTAGAAGTGATGCAAGTAGTATCTGTTTATTATTGGCATTCAAAATTTCATACCCTGGAATAATGTCACAGTCACCAGACCTTTCCTCAAGTTAAGGAGAAGAGACGGACTATGTCTCCCTGTGAAGGATGAGCTTGGTTTCCAGGTTGGAATAATTTGGGAAACAGCTTTCAAGTCTGGGTAAATGGAAACATTTATGAAGACCAGTCATTTTACCTATGCATGGCTTCATGAATTGTGAAAAAAATAAGATTCAGAAACCAAAATCAGGGGAACGCTCTGTTCACGTTTTAGACATGAGAATGCTTTCCAGTCAAAAGCTCCTTATTTCCTGGAGTCATGTGCCATTTCATTACAGATACTTAATACGAGAAGTGAGCTCTACTGCATGTGGCAGGCACATGCTTTTGCAGAAGGCACAGGGTCTTTAAAATGCAAAACACGTGGGTCATTTCTTTGTGAAGAGGAGACAATGGAAAAGCCCCTGCTTAATCCGTATTACACATTCAACACCAAGAGAACCATTTAGCTTCATAAGCTTTCCTCACGTTTTCTCTTTCCAAGACTGTCATGTTGAGATCAGCTCTAATAATCCTCTTATCTTTACCATTAAGTCATTCTATGCTACCATTGTCACAATAGCAATTAAAGGTAATAAAAATAACTTGGTGCCCATGTTAGTGAGGGCAGGTTTAATTTACATTGGCTTTTTCTATTATTTCTCACATCCACCTAATGAATCTTTATAGCATGACCATGAATAACTTTATGCTCAACATCCTTAGTCTCATGTTTAAGGTAAAGGGATATAGAGAGAGGAGAAAATGTGTAATTTGGATAAGGCCACATGCCAGTTTTGTGGTTGTGCTAAACTGTTTCTTTCTAGACTTTGCTCTTATACTGTGATGCGTTCCTCTTTTCCTTTGGCTTATGCATTTATCCAAGTTTGGTTTCTCCTCTTCCTGTTAGGTGACTATGCTTGAAATGCTTAATTTAATTCCCCTAAAAAAAAAAAAAAAAAAGGCTATGACTGAAGTGTTATATTACTGTGCTATCTTTAGCTGATGCTATTCATTGAGTCTGGAAAAACACAAACCAATGCATGCATTAATACGCCATTATACCACAGAGCACTGGCCTTCATTCAAGTGCTAAATAAGACACAAGGGGCTGATTTTTAAGCCCTGAGTGGAAGGGCGTTTTTTGTCCTGCAGCATGGATTATCTACCAGACCATCAGGAGGTCTCTTTAAGTTTGTGTCCAGCTTCTATTCTGACTCTCACTGGCAATCAATTATACCCAGACCCCATTCAAGAGACAGCCTAGGCCCAAAACAAAGGAATACTTGCCTTGCCAAATGAATGTACTCCTGACTTTCTGGTTAGGAGGTGTTAAGTTTTTTTTTTTTTTTTTTTAAGGTTTAGAAAGGAGGCTGTACTTTGAAAATGGATCTTGTTTAAGTTTATAGTTGGATGTCCATATTTGGATGGGGTCTTGCCATGCTGGTGGGATGCCTTTTATACCCAAGCTGGAGATATTTCACATTGTCCAGCCTCAGTGATGGTGAAATGTGAGAGTATCAGTCGACATTGCATCCCATTCCCTCACTCCCACCTGTGTGTGTCTGCACCAGAGAGCCTGGCATTCACATGCTGCTGCCCCACTGAAGAAAAGCTCTGCAGAGCAGAGGAACCAGGCCAGATGGGTTCATGGGCCCAGAAAAGCAAGCCTGGCTATATTGGTGCAATTGTGATCCATTTTTCCAAGAAATCATTAGGATTTGAGAGGCTGGCTTTCTCCTCCATCCTCTTCATGGCATTTTCTTCCCCACATTGCCCTTTATGGCTGTGTCTCCCCATCCTGACCCTCCACCCCCCAACACACACCAGTTCTTTCTTTAGTCAATAGAGGAAATTAAATACTGATGTGGCACCTCCCACTGTCTAGAGAGAAATAGACCTCACAAAGTATGAAGGAAAAAATGTGCCCATACCTGTAGTCTGGAAGGCAAGACTTACCCAGAGTCTGCATCTATTTTAAAATTGTGGAGATAGAGCTCATGCCCCAATTTGTTACATGATGTGCTTAAAGAACTTTGAAAAAGATTCAACTAACTTAGAGAAAAGATTTCTAGGTAGAAATTGGGTAACACATCTGTTGACACTACAGGTTTGTTTGCATTTACTTTTGTCTGACTTGGTATTACTTTGCTTTCTTTTCTCCGAAATGTAGGTAGGCATGCATGCATGTAGGTGTACCACTGTCATGGCATACTTTGGTGTGAATGTTTTGAAAGACATTGGAATACTTTCATTCTCATTCATGTTACAGAAATAAATTATAGCATTTTGTTTGTTTGTTTGTTTAAGAAAGAAAATACAGATTTCATGTTAGAGAAATGAGAATACTGCTTCTTATGTGATTCTCTTTTTGCCTCTCTACCCCTGTCCCTGCTATTAGGCAGGGGTGTCAGTGTGTAGACATTGCTTATTTAGTGTGGGTTATAGACTTTTTTTTTTTAACTTTTTATCATGATTTGGGTGCAATTTACAGAGCAAATTTGTTTTCCATTCAACAATTCATACACATTTTATTTTGTGACATTGATTACAATCCCCACAATATAATAGCACTCTTCCCAATTTCTCCCTGTGTTTGTCTTTTCAATCTTTTCCATTCATACTTCTTCCCTATCCCATTGTACCTTCTGAGCATTATCCCTTGGCAAATGTTGCCCTTTTGATCTCCTGTTGTTGGTTGTTTTGGGCGTGTGTGCCTCTCTAGTGTTACTGTTCACCTCATAGACCTGCTTGTTGTTTGGCTGAAAGTTGAACCACAGGGGTGAGTTCAATTCTAGGCTTGAAGGATGTCTAAGGACCACAGTCTTGAGGTTCCACCAGTCTCTATCAGACCAGTAAACATGGTCTTTTTATGATTTTGAGTTTGTTTCACATTTTTCTCCCACTATACCCAGGACCTCCTACTGAGATCCCTTTCATAGTGCTGAGCAGTGGTAGGCCAGACATCATCTTTTCTGGGTGCCAGCTAGTTCTTCTGGTCTTAGGATCATGGAGGCTATGGCTCACGTGATTCATTACTCCTTCAGTATAATTGTTTCCATGAGTCTTTGATTTTCTTCACTCTTCTTTGCTCTGGATGGGGAGAGAACAGTAGGTGTACCTGAGATGGCTGTTCACAAGTTTTTAAGACCCCAGTCTTTATGCACCAAAGTAGGATGTAGAACATTGTCTTTGTGGACTATGTTATGCCAAATAACCTTGATATCCCCTGAGACTATAGTCCTGAGCCCCCAGGCCAAGTGACTCATTCTTTCAAGGTATTTGTTTATGGCTAAAAATTTTGCCCCCTGTATGGTCTGCTGTACTCATGGATATATTTGTAGCACATATAAATATTTGCAGCTCATATAAATATATATGTAGAAATATCCTGTCAAATCTATATATCTTCACAGGTATAGGCCCATTCGTTCCACTTCTGTTCAACTTGTTCTATGTATCCTCTCATAACCCAAAAACCAAACTCACTACCATCGAGTCAATTCCAACTCATAGCGACCCCTTTTGGGTTTCTGAGGTGGTAAATCTTTATGAAAGTAGATTGCCCAGTCTTCCTTCCACAGATTGGCTGGTGGGTTTGAACTACTAACTTTCTGGTTAGCAGTCAAATACCTTAGGCTCTGCATCACCAGATCTCCTTGTATCTACTCACAGATATTGTTATTATTGTTATTGCAGGATTATGTATGCAGTAGTGTTTACCACTGTTGCCTTTAACTCTTATGCCCCTCCCAATGTGTTCCTTTGCCTTGATCATTTTGTGCTGACCTCCTTCTTATTTTATATTGCCTTTCCCTTTCACTCAAGTTAATATGTCAACTCTCTAGTTTGTGATTTACCCTCCCTTTCTCTCTTACCCCTAGTAAACTTGAAAGAATGTTTCTTTCTGTATGTAAATCTTTTCTTGACTTTTTATAGACAAGTAGTGGTCTCATGCAATGTTTGTCCTTTTGTGATTGACTAATTTCACTCAGTGTAATATCTTCCATGTCCATCCATGTTATGAGATGTTTTGCAGATTCATCCTTATTCTTTAACATTACATAGTAATCCATTGTGTGTATGTACCACAGTTTGTTTATCCATTCATTGATTGATGGGCACTTAGATTGTTTCCACCTTTTGGCTATTGTGAATAATGCTGCCATAAATATGAATATGCATGTATCTGTTGATATCAAAGCTCTTATATCTCTAGGATATATATACCTAGAAGTGGGATTGCTGGATCATGTGATATTTCTATTTCCAGCTTTTTAAAGAAGCACCATATCACTTTCCACAGTGGTTGCACCATTTTACAGTCACCAGCAGTGTATGAGTGTTCCAGTCTCTCCACACCCTCACTAGCATTTGTTGTTTTCATTTTTTTTTTTTAACTCTACTTAATGTAGGAGCTCTGGTAGCATAGTGGCTGAAGCACTTGACTGCTAACCAGAAGGCTGGCGGTTCAAACCCACCAGCCACTCCTCAGAAGGAAGGTTGGGCAATCCTACTTCTGTAGTGATACTGCCTCAGAAACCCAAGGAGGGGTCGCTATGAGTCGGGGCCGACTTGACAGCAAACAACAACAACAACTATTAATGTTGGGGTGAGATGATATCTCATTGTTGTTTTGAGCTCTGGTAGCATAGTGCCTAAGGCACTTGACTGCTAACCAGAAGGCTGGCGGTTCAAACCCACCAGCCACTCCTCAGAAGGAAGGTTGGGCAATCCTACTTCTGTAGTGATACTGCCTCAGAAACCCAAGGAGGGGTCGCTATGAGTCGGGGCCGACTTGACAGGCACATAACAACAAACAACAACAATGATGAATGGTTAGGAGCATTTCTTCATGTGTTTTGTTGGCTGCTTGAATGTCTTGTTTGATGAAGTGTCTGTTCACGTCATTTGCCCATTTATTAATTGGATTATTTGTCTTTTTGTTGTTGAGATGTTAAACTTTTCCATAAATTTTAGATATCAATCCCTTGTCTGATATGTTATAGCCATCCCCCACCCCCCCAGTCTGTAGGTCTCTTTTTAGAACTCTTTCAGTGAGGACTTCAGATGCACGCAAATGTTTATTTTTAAGAGATGCCAGTGATTTAATTTTTCTTTGCTGTTTGTGAGTCTTTACTTATGTTTGCTAGTATATTTGTGCTGTGTATTAGGACCTCTAAGTTTGCCCCTATTTTTTCTTTAATGATCTGTATGATTTTAGATTTTATATTTAGGTCTTTTATCCATGTTGAGTTTGTTTTTATAAATAGTGAGAGATATGGATACTGTTTCATTTCCTTTGTAAATGGATATCCAGTTTTGCCAGCACCATTTTTTAAAGATACTGTCTATTCCCACATTTAATGGGTTTTGACCCTTTGTTAAACATCAGCTTTCCATGTTGTTGTTGTTGTTGTTATGTGCCGTCGAGTCAATCCCGACTCATAGCGACCCCTCCTTGGGTTTCCGAGGCAGTATCGCTACGGAAGTAGGATTGCCCAACCTTCCTTCCGAGGAGTGGCTGGTGGG
>NW_006921614.1:13726122-13743559 GCF_000298275.1 Orycteropus afer afer
TAGGATTGCCCAACCTTCCTTCCGAGGAGTGGCTGGTGGGTTTGAACCGCCAGCCTTCTGGTTAGCAGTCAAGTGCTTTAGCCACTATGCTACCCTTTCCATAGGTGGATGGATTTACTTCTCATTTCTCAATTCTGTTCCATATTCCTATGTGTCTGTCATTATACCAATGCCAGGCTGTTTTGACTACTGTGGCTGTATAGTAGGTTTTGAGAGTGGGGAATGTGAGACCTGTTACTTTGTTCTTTTTTAATAGTGCTTTGCTTATCCAGGATCTCTTTCCTCTCCATATAAAGTTGGTGATTAGTTTTTCCATGTCTTTAAAGAAGGTTGATGGAATCTGGATCAGAAAATGCATTATATGTTATAGATCACTTAGTTAACTCTTCCAATCCATGAACATGATATATTCTTCCATTTATGTGGCTCTCTTGGTTTCTTATAGTAGTATTTTGTAACTTTGTACAGGTCTTTTGTGTCTCTGCTTAGATTATTTATAAGTATTTCATATTTTGGGTGGCTATTGTAAATGGCATTCTTTTCCAGATTTCCTTTTTAGAGTTCTCTCTGTTAGTGTAAAGGAATCAGATTGATTTTTGCATGTTGATTTTACACCTTGCCACTTTGCTGAATCCATCTATTAGTTCCACCAGTTTGCTTGTTGAGTCTGAGATTTTCTGCGTATAGGATCATATCATCTGCAAATATAAATAGTTTTACTTCTTCTTTGCCAATTGGGATGTCTTTTATTTTCCTTTCTTGCCTTATTGCTCTGGCTAGACTTCCAGTACAGTATTTAATAGGAGTATGATAGAAGGGATCCTTGTCTGGTTCCGATTTACAAGAGGAATGTTTTCAGTCTCTCTCTATGGAAACTAATGTTGGTCATTGGTTTTGTGTCCCTGCCCCATTCTATTCCTATTTTGCTGAGTGTTTTTTTAAATCAAGAATTGGTGTCAGATTTTTTTCAAATGCCTTTTCTGCATTGACTGATATGAACAGGTAGTCCTTCCCTTTGTTATATTTATGTGGTGGGTTATATTGGTTGTTTGTCTAATGTTTAACTATCCTTGCATGCATAGTATGAATCCCACTTGGTCATGATATATTATTATTTTCATGTTATTGGATTCCATTGGTTAGGAGCGTGGTGTCTTTGCCTGATTTGGGTATCAGGGTTATACTTGCTTCTTAGAATGAGTTTAGGAGTATTCCACCCTTTTTTATGTTCTGGAATAGTTTAAGTAGAATTGGTGTCAACTGTTCTCTGAATATTTGGTAAAATTATCAGTGAAGCCATTTACGACAGGGCTTTTTGTTGTTGTTGGGTGTTTTTTAATGACATATTAAGTTTCTTCTTTTGTGAAGGGTGTATTAAAATTTTCTACCTCAAATTGTGTTAGTTTGGATGGGTAGAGTTGTTTCTATAAATTCATCCATTTCTTCTTGGTTTTCAAATTTGTTGGAGTACACTTCCTTACAGTATTCTGTTATGATCTTTTTCATTTTAGTTGGTTCTGTTCTGACATCACCTATTTAATTTCTTATTTGTATTATTTGCATCTTCTCCTTTTTCTCTGTTAAATTTGTCAGTGATTTGTTAATTTTATTAATCCTTTAAGAGAACCAACTTCAAGTCTTGTTGATTCTTTCCATTGTTTTTCTGTTTCAACTATTTCTGCTCTAATCTTTATAATTTCCTTTCTTCTGGTAACTATAGGCTTTCCCCTAAGACACTTGCTTTGGTTCTTTCTTCTCTTTTCCTCGATCGCTTACTTCTTCTTTTTAACTTTTTATCATGATTAGATGAAAGCTTACAGAGCAAATAGGTTTTCCATTAAAAAATTCACACACATTTAGTTTTGTAACTGATTGCAATCCCTACAATGTAACAGCACTCTTCCAACTTCCTTCCTGTGTTTACTATTTCTTTCTTCTTTTCTGATATATGTGTTAATTGCTGTTAATTGTTCTCTGAGCACTGCTTTTGCTGTGTCCCAAAGATTTTGGTAAATTGTGCTTTCATTCTTCTTTGACTCAAGGAATTTATTATTATTATTTTTTAATTTCTCTGTTACACAGTCGTTTTTAAGCAAGGTGTTCTTGCATCTGATTTTTTTTTCCCCTTTGATCTTCTTGTTGTTGACTTCTAATTTTAGCATTGTTATCTGAAAAGATGCTTTGTATTATTTCTGTGTTTTTTAATTTATTGAGGCTTGCTTTGTGGCCTAACATATGATCCATTCTGGACATGTTCCATATGTGCTGGTAAAGAATGTTTATTGTGCTGATGTTGGGTGAAGTGTTCTGTATACATCCATGTTGTCAAGTTGGTTTACTGTGTTGTTCAGACCTGTATCTTCATTATGTTTCTTTCTATCAGTTCTATCCTTCATTGAAAGTGGTTTATTAAATTCCTCTACTGGTTGGAGCTCTGGTAGCATAGTGCCTAAAGCACTTGACTGCTAACCAGAAGGCTGGCAGTTCAAACCCACCAGCCACTCTTCAGAAGGGAGATGGGGCAATCTACTTCTGTAGCGATACTGCCTCAGAAACCCAAGGAGGGGTTGCTATGAGTTGGGTCCGACTTGACGGCACATGACAACAACGACACTATTATTGTGAAGTTGTCTATTTCTCTCTTCAATTCTATTAAAGTTTGATGTATGTATTTTGGAGCTCTTTCATTGGGTGTGTAGATGTTTGTTAATGGTTATGTCCTCTTAATGGATTGAACTTTTAATCATTATATAATGTGCTCCCTTGTGTCTTTTACTGGTTTTTGCCTTTAAGACTTTTTTTAACCAAAATCAATATTACCACTCCTGCTTCTTTTTGATTTCCATTTGCTTGAAATATATTTTTCCATCATTTGATTTTTAACTTATTTTTTTCTTTGTGTCTAAGGTGTGTCTCTTGTAGACAGCATATTAATGTGTCATATTTTCTTATCTATTCTGCCACTCTCTGTGTCTTGACTGGTGCATTTAATCCATTTACATTCAGTATAATTATAGATGGGTAAGAATTTGATGCTATCATTTTGATGTTGTGTCTGTGTGTGTAGTGCTGGTGTTTTTTTTTTTTTTTTCCAAATATTTTTCTGTGCTGAATTTGTTTTGTTTACAGATTTTTAAAATCATTTCCTTCATTGCTGTTATTTTAGCATTTACTGAATCTTTATGATTTTCTTCTCTTTTATTTTGGTGAGAAAGTTTATTAATTTTCTTTGAGGTTACCTGTAATTTATTATTATCTTCCCATGTTTAAAATGATTTGTTCTAACTTGATAGCATCTTAATTTCATTTCCATTTAGAAGTTCTGTAACTACATCATTTATTCCCTCTTTTTGCTCTGTTGTTATCATTTATTGATTGATGTCTCTGTTTCCATATTTTCAATCTTGTTGGTTGGTTAGTTGGTTATGTGCTGTCGAGTCACACCTGACTCATAGCGGCCCCTCTTTGGGTTTCTGAGGTGCTATCACTATGGAATTAGATTCCCCAATCTTCCTTCTGAGGACTGGCTGGTAGGTTTGAACTGCCAGCCTTCTGGTTAGCAGTCAAGTGCCTTAGGCATTATGCTACCTGGGCTGTTAATTTTATTTTTGATACTTCTATATCTGGGTTGATTTATGGGTGATCTTTTTGTGTGTAAAGACCAATCTTATGACGATGGCACTGGACTGGGCGGTGTTTCATTCTTTTGTCCACAGGGTCTCCATGAGTTGGAACCTACTCAATGGCCCCTATTACCAACAACATAAACTAATCTAAGGAGCTTCGGTTGGAAAAGTCATTTGTGAGAACATTAAGGAGAGAAGGAGGCAGGGTGCTTTGTGGTCCTGGATGCTACACTCAGTTCAGCTCTCTATTCCCCAGCACCCCATCACCATTAAAGGTAGCAATAAAAGCATCAGGCTCAGGATTACTTAGGCTCACTTCTCAAAATCTCAGATGCACCCTACTTTCCTTTTGTACTATTTTATAAAACTTCTTTCTTATTTTTCCTAGTTTGAATTAAAGTTCATCTTCCAACTCATCACAACTCTCCCCTAAAGCTCTTTCAGAATGAAACTAATTATTCCAAAAGGGAATTATTTTTTGGTCCTAAAGGAAATTTGATACTGTACTTATTAGACTCCATCTTAGTTATCTTGTGCTGCTATACCAGAAATACCACAAGTGGGTGGCTTTCACAAACAGAAATTTATTATCTCAGAGTTTGGGAGGCTGGAAGTCCAAATTCAGGGTGCTAACTCTAGGAGAAGGTCTTCTCTCTCTGTCAGCTCTGGAAGAAAGGCTTTGTTTCTTTGAGCTTCTGCTCTTGTGGCTTGGCATGTGTCTTCTCCCATCTCTGCTTGCTTGTTTAATCTCTTTTATAACTCAAAAGATATTGACTCAAAAACACCCTACACTAATTTATCTTATTAACACAACAAAGTCAACCCATTCCTAAATGGATTATAATCATAGGCATAGAGGGTGGAATTTACAACACATATTTTATAGGACACAATTCAATCCATAACAGACACTGAGTTCCTGGGTTAAATTACTTTCGAGCGTTACATGAAGTCTACACTTTCTCAAATTAGAAGTGCTGCATATTTCTTCTTGCTTCATTTTAGTGATGTGTGTTTTGCATAAATAGTCTTGAAATGGGCAATTTCACCTTCCGTGAAGGCTTGTAACTCAACTGCTATTACCTATTCAGAAGAAGAAGAAAACAAACAATACCTGAGTGTACATCTGTTGATTTATATGTTTGTGATCATCCCTGCAGATAGATGCTAGTGAGTTCTTTTGATGAGGTTTATCAATGTAGATAAAAACCAAACTGCTGTCAAGTCGGATCTGACTCATAGCAACCCCTCCTTGGGTTTCTGAGGCAGTTTCACTGCAGAAGTAGATTTGCCCATCCTTCCTTCCAAGGGGTGGCTGGTGGGTTTGAACCACCAGCATTCTGGTTAGCAGTCAAATACCTTAGGCACTGTACCACCAGAGCTCCTATCAGTGTAGATAAGAAATAAAAATGTATGAATAATGTGGTTACTGTATATATGGTGTATATTTTTATTTCCGAACATAGTTTCATTCAGTTGTATCTTTTTGCCTTATGAAGATGTATAGCAATCATATTCATGTATCATATTGAAGAATAAACATGGACTTTATTTATCATTTGGCTAATGAGCTAAATTATTCAGCTATTCAATGGAGTGGACTTGTCAAATGCAATACAAAATGTCTCCTTTATGACAAAGTCTGATTTGTCAATGACCACTGTGATATTAACAACCCAAGTACCTTAAAGGAATATCACACTTAGAGGGCATCAGACCATCTGCAAGAATACTGCCTGCCCCATGAGAAAACAACTCTCTCATTTGAAAACACAGAGGTTACAATGTGCCAACATAAGGCTTAGGATTTTTTCCTATTAATAGAAAGATGTTGCAGTAATATATCAGACAGTGTTCATTGCTATTCACAAGGTTTTCACTGGCCAATTCTTTGAGAAGCGGATGCCCCCTTCTTTCTTCTGAGAAAGATGTTCGCTGAGACATGTGTAAAGTGGTTCCTGAACAACAGTTAGTAAATTATTAAGGCAAATAACAGCAGTTTCAACCTTATAATGTGACCTAGTGGATTTTCCTTAGGTCCTGAACAGTGTTTGCTTCAGAAAACCTTCCACTGAAAGACTTCAGTACACAGAGGCCACCCCACTATTGGTGTGGGTTGCTTCCTGGGGTCATTGTATTGGCTGGATATGCAGCTGTGACTATTCATTTCAGAGACCTATGTCCCTGGGTGGTGTCCAGGTCTATGTTTGCATTAGTCCAGTGGGGATTGGCTCACTTTGCACCAATGTAATGACCTTACCCCCAGCCTGGCTTGAGACAGCCTCACAGAACTTTCTATTACTATTCCCCCTGCAAGCAGGTGTGAGAACTTTCTGTTCTAACACTTCAACTTTGTCTTGGTTATACCCAAGAGCCACAAAAGACTTGTAATTGTGAGGGTTTGAGAGAGTGAAAAACTGTACCTGAGGTGTGCTCAGAGACATGAAACAGCTTTATTCCAAAGAGCAGGGGAGGCTTACAAGAAAAGTGAGGTCACATTCAGTGGCATAAGATGCTGCTATTAACTAAGGAATATGGCTCATGAGGGTAAAGGGAGGGGGTTGGGATGACTTTGCATTATCTGGCATTTGGCCAAACAAGATGGGGTCTGGGAGCTATTTTGAGGAGCTATGACCATGCCTGGTACACTCCACCTCAGCTCCCCAGTACAGCTATTACCATCTGCATGCCCACTTCTTTGGCTTGATCCCTTGAATTTGGGCCCTGGAGCATTGGAGCCAAAGGCTACAAATACAATATAAACCACAACATCCAAGCATTATTAATAAGAAAACAACATCCAAGTATGATTAATAAGAAATGCCTCCAAGTGGAAGCCAGGCAAAAAAGGAGTCAGTACTTAATTGCTGGATAACAGTAATATGAGTTTGCATATGCTGTAAAGCTTTATTGATAGAATGGTTATAATATGAAATATAAATGCAACAATCAGTGTTAATCAAAGTACAGGTGCCACCCAGTGAGGCAGTGAGGATATCTAAAGGTATTCTATTCTGTAAAACAACCTTTCTCATTTGTGTAGTTTTAACCTATAATGAGGTGATGGCATGGGAGGTTTCATTTAGAGTAGTGGTAGAATGTTTAGATAAAGCTTCAATTTGCCACTTTATATCATTGGTGGCTGCCTCAGATTTTAACATGGCTAGGGGGTAAAACCACAAACTAGTTCCTTTAAGTAGTTTATTATGATAACAGAAGGTCTCCCAATTGTAGGGCCAAGCTGGTAGAGTAATATAAAGAGTGCTGGGAATATAGGGACATACCTGGGTGCAGCTACCTGCCCAATTATAAGGTAAATAAGGCCACCCATTATTTCCACATGCCCAAAGCCATTTCCACGCCAATGGGAAGGCCCCTACTCTATTATTACTGTTTTGTTTTCCCAGCCACATGGTATCATTTATTAAGATGGTCTGATTACCAATGTGTTGAGGCATTCACCCTAAGTTTTACTATTATTAACAGCATGCCTTTCAACACACCAGGGGACAACCATATTTACTTGTATTGCCTCAGCGCTAAGCCGTCCTAACCCATCCCAAATGGCATAACTCAAAGGGCGAGTAACATCAACCTGTTCCCTAACTAAAGCAATAACTTTGCTTCTAGTGTAACTCCAAGAGAGGAGGGGCATGGTACACTGTGAAGAGAAGGGGAAAGAGGAAGAGCCCATTACTAATTCACTTTTCCATACATTAAAGTAGCCCTATAGAGTGTCATTGGTAGGGAGCAGCTTCCATGGTTGTCCATTATTAGATGATATTGGCATCACTCCACATAACCACCAGTTGAACTGGTTCTGGACTTCTGCCACTGTAAGTGCCCAGTTGTCATACAGGTTGCTGGCAGTCCTTAGGGGTGATGAGACAGCAATAGTAAAGGAACAATAATA
The DNA here is from genome assembly GCF_000298275.1 of Orycteropus afer afer. Classification (NCBI taxonomy): domain Eukaryota; kingdom Metazoa; phylum Chordata; class Mammalia; order Tubulidentata; family Orycteropodidae; genus Orycteropus; species Orycteropus afer. The sequence goes on from NW_006921614.1 coordinate 13,733,662, forward strand.
GGTAAATCATATTGATCTAATAAAACACAGGTGGTGTTAGAAGTGGAGGTTAAGATGACCCTTTGACAGAGCGTCTGCCCTGGCTTGCAGTACTATAACTTCCCCTGCCTCCCCCGGGGGCCTTCAACTCTAGGCAAATTGGTATAATCTAGTGGGGGCATGGGGAAAATCCATAAACTTATAAAATACATTCTTTTCTTTAACAATTTTCCACGATCAACAATATTAAAGTTCATTTGGGGGTTTGGGATGCAACCAAGGAGTTATAAGCAAGGAAGCCTCTAAACCTTCATCCCAAGGGGAAGAAATCCCAAACTACCATGGGCCTACTTGCCATTTTCCAGGGAAGTTTAACTACATAGGCCCCTGTGTCTAGGTACTGTGCCAATGGCAAAAGGAGGTTATTTTCATCATATACTGCAGGGAGCAGAGCAGTGTCCTCATAGCTTTCATCTGGATCTGCATGGTTTGTAGGAGTCTTTGAGTGAGCATCTGATAAGCACTTGGACTCTCTTGTTGGTAATATTCATTAATATATCTCAGAGTATCTAGAGGGCGCTTAGTCCACTGTTGTAGGGAGTGAGTCTCTCTTCTTAAGGATTTTTTTTTTTTAAATTTTTATTCTGATTTGGGTGAAAGGTTACAGAGCAAATTCACTTTCCATACAGCAGCTCACATACACTTTGTCTCATGACATTGACTGCAATTTACCACAATGCAACAGCTCTCCTCCCACTTCCTCCCCATACTTACCCCTTCCCTGTGTCCTTCCCTCCCATAGACTCCTGCCTCGTGAGCTGTCTCCCTGTGCATACATACATCTTCTATTCTCCCATGACTGATCTCTCCAAGGACTGTATCTACCTAATGTAAATGTTCAGTTCATATGCCTGTCTTTTATTTGGCTGGAAGCCACAGGAGTGAGTTCAATTCCAGACCTGAAGGGCAGTTAGGGGCCATAGTCTCAGTGGTTCCATCTGGCTCTATTGGACCAGCAAATCTGATTTCACCCCCCCCCCTTTTTTTTTTAATCCAGGATGTCCTACATAGATCCCCCTCTGAGTGGTTAATAGGTAGCCAGGCACCATCTAGTTCTTCTGGTCTCATAGTTGTATAGGCTGAGAACTGCACGGTGTATCAGTTGCTTGGACTAATTGTTTACATGCATCTTTGGTTTTCTTCATTCTTCTTTGTTCTGGATGAGGAGAGACCCATTGGTGCATCTAGATGGCCGCTTGCAATCTTTTAAGATCCCAGTAACTTACATGCCAAAGTAGGATGTTGAACAATTTTTTTTTTTTTTTTTTGTAGTATGTCATGCCAATTGAGCTTGATGTCCCCTGTGACTAAGGTCCCGAGCCCACAGGTCCAACTACTCACTCCTTCTGGGTAGCTGGCTGTGGCCAAGAAGTGACTACAACTTAAGGTTGTTTTTCAAGAGGCCATTCATCCTTTTTGCTTGGCCAGCAGCAGTGGGGTTGTATGGCTGGTGAAAATACTGAGTGATATCATCAATATCTGCCCAATTTTGTACTTTGTGGCCAGTAAAATGGCTTCCTTGGTTGCTCTCAATACCCATTGATGTGCCGTATGTGTTGTACAACCAGGCAAGGCCCCAGATGGTGGACTGCTGTGTTGTCCGTTTACAGGGATATACTTGCAAAAGGCTAGTAGCAGTGTCAGTGCAAGTCAGGGCAAAATGGCAATTGTCAGATAAAGGAAGAGGCCCTGTGTAGTCAATCTGCCACCTCTGGGCTGGCAACACTCCATGAGGAATGTGGCCTACCTCTTGTGGGACCAGCCTCTTTCTTTCTAAAGCACAGGGGGTGAAATCATTGCATGCTTAGGACATAGTGTGCCCATCCTCTTAGTAATAGTATATAAAGTCCTATATCCTCTATGCCCAGTCTTATGGTGTAACCAATGGGAAATTTCAGTGCTTGGGAGTATATTGGTAATCACATAGAGCCAGGCCAGCTCATCTGCCTGAACATTGCCTGGTGGGGTTAGAGGGCTATGGGCTGAGACGTGGTATATGGTAATATCCATCCCCACAGTGTGAGCCCATATGTTGGTCCAAAGTTTCTTACTCCAGAGTGGCTGTCCAGTGATCATCCAGTCCTTCTCCCACCAGTCCATCATCCATAGCGTCAAGCCTTTATACACAGAGCACAGTTGGGCTGTCCTTGTATGTAAGCACCATCCAGGTGCCCTGAGCTTGGCCCGTTGGCTGCTCTGCCCTTCCCTTTGGTCTATTTATATAGTCTCTGTGACTGTATGGCAGTAGCCATCCAATGGGGAGGGTTCACTCTGTCAGAGCCATCTGTGTACCAGGCAGCCTCAGGAACGGGCATGATGTTGGTCTTAATATAGTTTACAGTGGTCTTAATATGGTCTACAATTTACAGTGGAATTTTCTGCACCTGGGGGGCAACTTTGTCAATACATGTTACAGGTCCTAATATCTGGTGCAGCTCAGTGCTTAGAGGGCTAGCAGAGAGGGTGCTTCACTGTTGAAGGTATGCATGCCACTTAAAATGTGCCCCAGCTTTGGCTACCCCTGATTGTGGTTTAGTGAATTATTTTACCCACCATGCAATGGGGTAGTAGCTTTCCACTGTTATTGGGGGCTCTCTTGATTATATCTCCTACATGTTGCAAGCTCCAATATATAGTACATAGCTGCTGGTCCACTGTTCTGTATCATTATTCAGCCCCTTTCTATAACTGCAAGTAGAATCCAACATCTACCCTGTTGTCTTTGCCACAGACCCCAGCCAACGCCCTTGGGGTAGCTAGCTACATCCATTTCAGAAGGGGCTCCAGTCTCCATGGGCCCTAGGGCCTTTGCTTGTTGTACTGTTACTTTAGCTGCCTGAGATGCATGCTCTTGCTCATTGCCCCAGTTTCAAATAGTTCCTTTTGAAACCAAATTATATTTTGTTGTTGTTGTCATGTATATATAGGGAGCACAAAATCTGGGCTAAAGGGAGAAAAAAAAGCCCTCCAGTTTTGCAAGGCTTTTACATTGGTAGTTAGAGGATAAGCTGTAACCTTGCAAATGACTGCAGCAGGCATCATGTTAGTCTTACCTGCCCATATAACACCCAAGAACTTGAAAGACAATCCAGGCCCCTGTAATTTGGAGGTGTTGATGGCCCATCCTGAGCTTTCCAGGTGAGAGATGTAGCAAAGACAAATCATTGCAGGTTAACAGAACATCATTAACGTAGTGGAACAAAGAAACATTGTCAGGTTTGTTGCATGAGAACCAATAAATGGTGACTTCTACATGGGGCATCCGATCCCCCAGTAATCTTCATACCCACAACTTCTGAAGATGTTGGCCTTGTCCCTCATCTAGAGGGCAAGGATTCTCCCAGGCTGGAGGAGCACTGGGTTGAGCCGGTTTAGGATGGGTTCCATCTTTGCCTAGGTGAACGGTTGCTCAGGCTTCATATGCTGCCAAAGCCACAAGAGGGCAGCATTGGGCTGTTTATATATTTTCTCTTTGGGAGTGCCTGCTGCTATGAGATCTGCCCATGGTTGCTGGTGAGTAACTTTTACTGGCCCTTTTTGTTTTCCGCAGTCATTAGTGAACTAGCCCATGGCTATTACTGGGTGCCTACACTTTTTCTCTGTCTCACTTAAGTCCGTGACAGATTCTAATGGATTCCATTTCTTTGGGTCCCCATTAGAGTTCCCAGATAATAGCATGAACTTGCTGCCACGGAAGCTTTTGCCCTTTCACTTTGGCTGATCTGCAGGCAAGCGTTTCTACTGCCTGATTGGAAGCCTGTAAACACGTAGATAAAGTTCGGGTGGTGTTTGCCAGAACTACCGAGCTTCCCTGTTTAGCTGGGGGCCACCCTTCAGCTGGCATGCCTTTGCATCAGCGCCTAGCTCAGCTTCTGTGGCTGCACTGACCGCACACAGGAGCAGCCAGGCTACAGCAGCTTCCAGTGCTCTGGGGACCTTTTCAACTCCTATTCCTTGCAAGAGCTCTAACAAGACTTCTGGCAAATTCAGGGTATCCTAGTACTCATGAACAGGTCCCCAGCTGTATAACAGCTGAGCTATTGACCCAAACATCAACATATTGGGCCAAATCGAGTTTTCGCATGTGGAGTCTCATTCCCCACCCATATTCTCTGACGCCACTGCGGGGCGGGGGCGGGGGGGGGTGTCTTTCCCTCTCCTGGCTGGCTTACCAGTGTCTTGGTTATAACTAAGAGCCACAAAAGGCTTGTAATTGTAAGGTTTGAAAGACTGAAAAATTGTACTGGAGGCATGCTCAGAGACATGAAAGAGTTTCATTCCAAAGAGTCGGGGGAGGCTTACGAGAAAAGCAATGTCACATCCAGTGGCAGACAGCTGGTCAGGTTCAAAGTCTGCTAAACCCTTTCCTTTTTCCAGAGATATTTATACCTCTGTTTGAGGAACTATCACATAGGGGCTATGAGCCTTGTGTGAGTACCATTGGCACTTGATGCTAGTAGGGGGTCCAGGGCAAGGTCTGTTGGTATGTGCCTGAGATAAGATGCTGCTATTAACCAAGGAGTGTGGCCCTTGAGGGGAAAGGAGGGGGCATGGATGACTTTGCATTATCTGGCATTTGGCTAAACAGGATGGGGTCTGGGAGCTGTTTTGGGGTGCTACAGCCATGCCTGCTACAAACCTCTAAGAAAGGGATTCTGACTTTTTTCCTGAAGTGAATGAAGCAGCCTCATTAGCCCTCTAAGATCAGCACAAAATAGGTCTCAGTGGACAACTCCACTTTCCAGGGTATATTCTCAACATTTCCTCAGAGCATTGTCACTGAGATAGGAGCCAGCCATCCTCTTCTTAATCTCAGTCCTCCTCCCCACTCTCCTTGGGTGAGGTGGAGTAGGACATCCTCTCTCACCATATCACAAAAGGAGGGTTCCACCCACTTCTTCCTATCCCTTCCTCACTTTCTGCACATAAAAGTCCTGACTTAAAATGCGGGTAAGTGCTTCCCCACGCTTCTCCTTGAGCATCTTCTTTCTGCCACTGCTAACATGGGACTTCCCCAAGAGCTGGTGATCTGCATTCCCCAAGTGTTGTTGTGATCCAGAAACAAAACAAAACACAAAAAAACAAACTCATTGCCATCGAGTCAATCCCAACTCATAGCGACCCTTCCTTGGGTTTCTGAGGCGATATCACTATGGAAGTAGGTTACCCAACCTTCCTTCCAAAGAGTGGCTGTGTGGTCCAAAGAGGGTCTCTTTAAAGATATGACTTATGTTCAGCTAGCTTATGAACTCAGCTACAGAGTTCAGGGCCTCTGAGTCCCTCCCAGAACTCTTCCAGTTATATCTAGAGACCTCCAGAATATTCTAACACATGCATAGAACCATTGTGTGAGAAAGATGCCTTCTCTGGCTGGTCTCTACCTCTAGGCACCCCCTACACTGCTCTGATTCACCCTGGCAGACATGGGTAACTGTCTCCTGGCATCTAAGTGCAGGTGAGTGTGGTGCTTCCTGGAGTCCTCATCATGCTCATATTACATGCACATAGAAGGGCAAGCCTCTCAGGCTTTCTCTCCTCTTTTATACTCCAACAGATTGAAGCAAGCTTGATCATCACAAGCATCAAAAGGCAGTACGTCTCCTCCCCCATAACCTGTCTGTTGTTAGCCACATCCACTTGGTTCCCAACTCACGGTGACCCCAAGCTCAATGGAATGAAACACTGCCTGGTCCTGCACCAGTGTTAAGAATTGAACCTTTGTGATCCATAGTGTTTTCATTGGCTGATATTCCGAAGTAAATCACCAGGCCTTTCTACCTAGTTCTTCTTAGTCTTGAAGATTCACTGAAAGCTATTCAACATCACAGCAACACACAAACCTTCACTAACAGATAGGTGATGGCAGTGCATCATGAGGCGCATTGGCCAGGAATCAAATCCAGGTCTTCTACATGGAAGGAAAGAATTCTATCACTGAACCACAACAGCCCCCAGTGTACTAGGTGGTATTTGATACGATAAAGGCAAGACTCAGGCTGAATTCTGCCAGCCATGTTGTTGTTGTTAGGAGTTGGCTCCGACTCATGGTGACCCTATGTACAAGAGAATGAAACACTGTCCAGTTCTGTGCCATTCTCACAATCTTTTCTATGCTAGAGTCTGTTGTTGCAGCCACTGTGTCAATCCATCTCACTGAGGGTCTTCCCCTTTTTCACTGACCCTCTACTTTACCAAGCATGATATCCTTCTCCAGGGACTGGTCCCTTCTGACCACATGATAAAAATGGGGGAGACAGTCTAGCTATTCTTGCTTCTAAGGATCATTCCAGCTGTAATTCTTCCAGGACAGATTTGTTCATTCTTCTGACAGTCCATTGTATTTTCAATATTCTTTGCCAGCACCACGATTCAAAATGATCAATTCTTCCATGGTCTTCCTTATCCATTACCGAGCTTTCACATGCATATGAGGCTATTGAAAATGCCATGGCTTGAGTCAGGGGTACCTTAGCCTTCAAAGTGGCTCTTTGCTCCTTAACACTGTAAAGAGGTCTTTTGCAGCAGATTTGCCCAGTGCAATACATTGTCTAATTTCTTGACTGCTCCTTCTGTGGGTGTTGATTGTGGATTCAAGTAAAATGAAATCCCTGAGAACTTCAATCTTTTCTCCATTTATCATGATGTTGCTTCTTGGTACAGTTGTGAGGATTTTTGTTTTCTTTATGTTGAGATATGATCTATACTGAAGGCTGCCATCTTTGTTCTTCACCAGTAAGTGCTTCAAGTCTTCTTCACTTTCAGCAATCAAGGTTGTGTCATCTGCATATCTCAGGTTGCTAATGAGTCTTCCTCTAATCTTGATGCTGTATTCTTCTTCATATAGTCCAGCTTCTTAGATTATTTGCTCAACATACAGATTGAATAAGTCCCTGAGAATGGCCATGAGACCTCTTTTTCTTCCGTTATTGCCATGAAGTCTTGTTCTATCCAAAATACACATTTCTGAAAGCCAACAGGCATGTTTGAACCCCTGAATCCCTGAAGTAACCTTTAGTGACAACTTAAGATAGGGCTTACAAATCACCACAGGACTATTAACTAAGAATGTTTTCAGTCTCTCTTAACAGTCTAGTGAGGCATGTCCCTAAAATAGGTATGAAGTAGCAGAGAAAAATCTTGCTGCTAAAGTGGACTTTAGGGCTGTACTCATTGAGTCCCATGCCCTTTCCAGAGGAATGACCGTTCTGAGTTCACATCACTATGAAAACCATGATCTTGCAATGCTTTGTGAATTGTTGAACTCCAAAAAAACCAAACTCACTGTGGTCGAGTAGATCCTGACTCATAGCGACCCCTCCTTGGGTTTCTGAGGCGGTATCTCTATGGAAGTAGATTGCCCAATCTTCCATCTGAGGAGTAGCTGGTGGGTTGAACCACCAGCCTTCTGGTTGGCAATCAAATGCCTTAGGCACTATACCACCAGAGCTCCTATGAGCAAATGCCCTCCTTAAGTAACCATCTGCCTCCTATGTTCCCAGTTTTATTGTTGGAGAGCATTCAGCTTTTACACCTTCATGCTTCATAGATCATGACAGATTTCATGCTAGATCTCTTGAGCTCCAGTGTCTTCCTTCCCCAATCCTGCAGATGATGACAATTTTATTTCTAAAACATATTACTTTCTAATCATATTACTTTAAATTTTGGAACTTTATCATAAAAAAAATTCAAACTCCTTAGTGTCACATTTGAGATTTTCATATATTCTTGTGGTCAGATTTACTTTCCAACATCATTTGCTATGCTTTCCCACCTCTTTCTATTGTGAAGACAAAGGAACTGCTCTTAGGCTTCTAAAACCACAACCAAACCCATTGCCACTGAATCAATTCTGACTCATAGTGACCCGTAGGACAGAGTAGAACTATCCCATAGTGTTTCCAAGGCTGTAAATCTTTACAGAAGCAGACGACTGCCTCATTTTCCTCCCACGGAGTGGCTGGTGGATTTGAACCAGTGACCTTTTGGTTAACAGTCAAATGCTTTAGACTGTACCTTCTGTCTTCACTGCAAGAGCTCATGCACATGCATTCTCTCTCTCTGATCATTAGCTCTGGGGTAACCAGCTGCAACATCATGAGCAGCCCTATGGGGAGGCCTAAGTGGTGTGGAACTGAGGCCTCCTGCCAACAACCACATGAGTGAGCCTGGAAGTGAATCCTTCCACCCAGACAAGTTTTCAGATGAGAACTGTCCTGCAACCTCATCAAAGACCCTGCACAGCCAGAATCACCCAGATGAGCCACCCTCAGACTACTGATCCTCCAAGAACTGTGTGAGGCCATGAATGTTTGTGCTTTCTACTGATAAGATGTGAGGTAATGTGTTACATGGTAATAGGTAATGAATTCAAGAGGAAGGCATTTTTGCCTTTTTTCTATCACTTTGGGAAATATAAGAAGTGCAGAACTCAATCATGCAGGGCAGGGCTCTGTGTGAAACATCTTTCTCCCCAGCACCTCACCCAGGATCTTGTGCTGCTAAGACAAGAAATGAATGTATGAAATAACATCAGAGGAAATGGCCAAAGAGAGACTTCCAGTTAGATGGAGGAATAGGCAGACAAACTATACAGATCCTCTTCAACAAAGAAAAGAGAAACCAACTGACAGAGATACAGAAGATAATCCTGGAGACCTGAGCCTTGAAAGAAAGTATACAGATGTGGATTGGGCACCAACTAGTGGAAAAATCTGAATAAAAACAATGATATGGAGACAGTCAGACCAGTGGACTGTTAGCTACTCTGACAGCACCAATAGCCTGAATACTTCCAAGTGGTTTTGGGACCTGAGAATTGACCTAAAGATCAGCCATGGTTGCCAAGGGCTGCAGGGATGACTAAGCTGATGGCCTATGACTAGAAAGGGAAAGAGCAAGGAGGGGGATAACCTGAGCTGTGGACTTTCTGCTGTCTGGAGGGTGCAGCCATTTTGAATGTTTACAAGTGGTTGGCATTTTGGATATTTAAAGTGACCGAGGGCTCAGCCATTTTGAATTTTTACAAGCGGTAGCCATTTTGGATATTTAAAGTGACCGAGGGTACAGTCATTTTGAATTTTTACAAGTGGCAGCCATTTTGGATTTTAAAGTGACAGTATTCTCATTCAGATTCCAGGGACCTAAGAATAGGCTTTGTTTGCCAAGGATGGCAGGGACATACGTCAGGCTGACAATGGGAAAGAAGACAGGTGGTGAGTGTATAAGTGCTGTCAATTAGCGAATAGAGGGGCACAGCACAGTACCCTTCTTACATAGATAACATACAAAGAAAATGAAAATTGTGGGCAAATCACTCCTACATACAATCACCAATTAAGTATAAACACAAAAACATCACAATGCCTTGGAGACAACAACATCACAGTGCACACAAAGAAGCAAGATAAAGCAGGAGAAACAAGGGACCAGGCTACAGAACCAAAACATATCCCTGAGGAAGATGCAGCATTGGCATTGCCTGATAAGGAATTTGAAAGAATTATATTTAGGTATCTTCAATGAATTGAGATCTGATCAAGGACAACACTGAAAAAATTGATGAAACCACAGAGAAAACCCTAGAACAATTTCGAAAGACAATTCAAGAGCAAACTGACAAAATAAATGAAAATTAGAAATGATACAAAATCTACAGATAGAAATTCAGAAGATTAATAGTAAATTTTCAGAAATAGATAACACATTGAACAGGCAAAAGATTAGAATTGAATCAATGGAAGACAGAATTAGTGAGATTGAAGGCATATATCTCAATACTTCTTTGGAAAGGGATCAGTCAGAAAAAGATCAAAACAAAATTAAGAACTGCTAACCAGAAGGCTGGTGGTTCAAACCC
>NW_006921614.1:13743960-13746748 GCF_000298275.1 Orycteropus afer afer
GATCAGTAAGCCTGATCTTTCTTATGATTTTGAGTTTTGTTCCACATTTTTCTCCTACTCTATCCAGGATCTCCTATACTGATCTTTTTCTGCGTGGTTAACAGTGGTAGCCAGGCACTATCTATTTCTCGTCATCTCAGGATCATATAGGCTGAGGTTCACACGTTCCACTAATCTCTTGGTCCAATTTTTTTCATGAGTCTTTGATTTTCTTCATCCTTGTTTGCTCCAGACAATTAACCATTATTGCTTTTGTTAGACTATATTACCAATAATGTTCTTGAATGTGTCTTACCACTAGACAGTTATAACTCTGATAGGAGGAGGCTGGAACAAAATCTTGTCATTTCTTTATAACTAGCACCATGCCTGGTGGAGAACTGGGAAACAATATCTATTTGCTGAATAAGTGAGTAGATTATCCACTTTTGACTTAGATGTCAAGAGCTCTGGTAGCATAGTGCCAAAGGCACTTGACTGCTAACCAGAAGGCAAACAACAACAACAACATGAAGATTTTTATTTTATTTTGAGTATTAAACTCTAAACATTTCATTTTCTAAAGTTTTAATTCAATACTCAGTTTCACATGAGTAAAGCTAATATAAGCACAGAATTTTGGCTAAGAATGGTAAATAGGCCCTATTCCCCAATTAGGAAATTCTAAATTCCAGAGTTCAATTTTACATTTTGAACATTAGCAAATAAGTAAGCAGTTGTGTATTTATGGACCTTGAAGGGAGACATAGAAATGTCCAAACAAAAGATATCCAAACATTTATGCTCTGAAGAAAAAAAAAATTTCCTAAGTAATTATTATTTAGGAGCTCTGGTAGCATAGTGGCTAAAGAACTTGACTGCTAACCAGAAGGCTGGCAGTTCAAACCACCAGCCACTCCTCAGAAGGAAGGTTGGGCAATCCTACTTTCATAGTGATACTGCCTCAGAAACCCAAGGAGGGGTCGCTATGAGTCGGGGCCGACTCGATGGCACATAACAACAACAACAACAAGGTTCATGTGGGATACCATCAAAAGGAATAACCAATGTGTAATCAGAATTCCAGAACAGGAAGAGACAAATAAAACCACAGAAAAAATTGTCCAAGATTTGTTGGAAGAGAATTTCCCTGGTATGATGAAAGATGAGACTATATCCAATCAATAAGTTCAATGAACCCCAAACAGGATAGACCCCAAAACAAAATCACCAAGACATATCATCAAACTCACCAAAACCAAAGACAAAGAAAGAATCCTGAAAGCAGCACAGGAAAAATGAAGTTACCTACAAGGGGCAACCAATAAGACCAAGCTCGGATTTCTTGGCAGAAACCGTGTAAGTGAGAAGACAATGAGATGGTATATAGAAAACCCTGAAAGAAAAAAAAAATTCCAACCAAGAATTATGTACCCAGTAAAATTGCCCCTCAAATATGATGATGAAATTAGGACATTTCCAGATAAGCAGAAATTAAGGGAATTTGTTAAAACCAGACCAATCTTACCAGAGGTGCTAAAGGGAGTTTTTGTACAGAGAAGCAACAACAAACAACAACTGACCATTAACACACATGATGATATAACCCAGAAACCAACCCAGCTATGGAAGGTATCCAAAGTAAATAAGCCTGCAAGACTGTAACAGGGAACCAGAGACTTCCATTGACAAACGAGGAGAACTACAAACTGAAAAGAGGGAAAAAATTGTGTAGATACAGAACTTCTAGATGGTAGGGAAGTCAAGACAACTACAAGATAGAATAGACTATTCTAAACTTAGGAACAAAACTATAAATCACAGGGTAACCTCAAAGAAAAATGATAAGCCTTCACAACAAAATAAAAAAGAGGACCAGCACAAATATTTAGCAAATACAAAAACAATAACAATGAAGGAACTGATAACATGATTCATAAACAAAACGAGCTCAGTCCAGAAAATTAAATGGAAGAAAATCAACACCACACACACAAAAAAACAAACACCACCAAAGAAATCAACACCACAAAAAAAGCACTTAACAAAAATAACAGCAACAAATTCAAATTTGTCGATAATTACATATCTGGCAAGAGACTTATCTCTAAGATTTATAGAAAACTCCAATGCCTCAACAGTAAAGGAATTAACAATCCAATTGAAAAATGGGCAGAAGACATGAATAGACACTTCACCAAAGAGGATATTCAGGTGGCCAGCAAACACATGAAGAGATGCTCATGACCATTGGCCATCAGAGAGATGCAAATCAAAGCAACAGTGACATACCATGTCACCCCAGCACTGATGGAAAGGTTCAACAGGACAGAAAATACCAAAAGCTGGCGGGGATGTGGAGAGATTGGGATTCACTTACACTGCTGGTGGAACTGTGAAGTGATACAACCACTGTGGATGTATGGTGATTCCTTAGAAAGCTGGAATTGGAGATACCATTTTACCCAGCAATCCCATTACTAGGTATATATCCTAGAGAAGTGAGAGCCATGATAGGAACAGATATATGCACACCCCTGTTTATCGCAGCACTATTTACAATAGCCAAAAAGATGGAAACAACTTACGTGCCCATCAATGGAAGAGTGGATGACCAAACTATGGTACATATATGCAATGGAATGCTATACAGCACTAAGGAATAATGTACAATCTGCAAAACACTGCATAATATGGATGAATGTGGAGGACATTATGCTGAGTGAAATAAGTCATTCACAGAAAGACAAATGTAGTATTAGTTTGTTATGGAGAGTCAAGTAAAGGTTTATATATGGAGGGAAACTTT
>NW_006921614.1:13747768-13748432 GCF_000298275.1 Orycteropus afer afer
GTATCACTACAGAAGTAGATTGCCCAACCTTTCTTCCAAGGAGTGGCTGGTGGGTTTGAACCGCCAGCCTTCTGGTTAGCAGTCAAGTGCCTTAGATACTATGCTACTGGAGCTCCTATAGCTTACAATACTAATGAGAAAAACATAATGGAAAGTTTTACAGTTAAAACACATGGAAAGTTCTACTTACACAACTTTAACTTATCGATTAATGAAACCTAACTGATAGAACAAAACTACTTCAAAAACAACGAGGGTTAGGCATGAAGCAATAATTTCAGTAACATTCATTCACTAACAGAAAGCTATTAGTCTATAGACCCTAAAGGCATGTGAGACAAATGTAATGAATATAAAAACAAACAGCAACTATGTCAATAGTAAATTCTTACCAGTCAATAAACCCAAGTTACCAACTTAAAGCAACCTCAAAAACAATGAAGACTTAAACAAAGTCCAATAACCTCAGAGGATTATACTCAATAGAATGGATGAAAGGTCTTATTCCATGATCTTGGGGAAGCTACCTACTGCTTCTGTCCATGAGAGCATTTCACCCTCAAGTTTAAGTTTCCAGTCTATTGGCAAGTCCAAAGTAGTTCTTTAGTTTCTTTAAGCTGTGAGAAATGTATCTAAGGTTTAACACCTTTCAGTTTCGCTGCAT
>NW_006921614.1:13748976-13750319 GCF_000298275.1 Orycteropus afer afer
TCTCTATCCAGGATCTCCTACATAGATCACCTTCTAAGTGGTTGACCTTGGTATCTGGGCACCATCTAGTTCTTCTGGTCTCATAGTCGTATAGGCTACAGATTGGAAGGTGTACCAGTCACTAGGACTGATTGTACCCATGAATTTTTGGTTTTCTTCATTCTTCTTTGCTCTGGATGAGGAGAGACCCATTGTTGCATCCAGAGGGCAGCTTGCAAGCTTTTAAGATCCCAGTCACTACTTGCCAAAGTAGGAGGTGGAACAATGTTTTTTTGTAGTATGTTATGTCAATTGAGCTTGATCTCCCCTGCGAGTATGGTCCCGAGCCCACAGGTTCAGCTATTTGGTCCCTCTGGGTAGCTGGCTGTGACCAAGCAGTGACTACCACCTTGCCTCTTGTAAGCTCTACTATACACCTGGGGATTCAGATCATACACATAAACTTATAGGACCATTGCCAGCCAAACCTATACATGTTCTTATGTTCTTGGGTACACTCCCCACTTCATAGACATACCTAATAATTCAGCCTGTCCACCCCTCTGTCCAACCATCTATCCACCCGTTTACCCATGTTTGCCTTCACTGACAACTCAGTACTGTATGTGCAAAAGGGTTCATATTTGTTGTCTGTACCTCCCATGTACCTCTCGATGTCTTTCTTTTCCTCAGTGCCACCATATTGATCACTCACATTTGGCACATTGCCCTTCTCTTCAACCAAATCAATCCTTATCTCTATCTATCTAACAGTGTTCCCTACCCTACCCTCCCACTAATGGTAACCAATAAAGAAAATTTCCTTCCGTAGATAAACCTTCCCTTGACTTTTACAATAATGGACTAATACAATATTTGTCCTTTTGTGATTGACTTATTTCACTCAGCACAATGTCCTCTAAGTTCATCCACATTATGCAGTGTTTTGCAGATTCTACATTATTCTTTAGTGTTACACAGTATTGCATTGTGTGTATGTACCATAGTTTGCATATCCATTCCTCAGCTGATGGACATCTAGGTTGTTTCCATCTTTTGGCTATTGTAAACAGTGCTGTGATGAACATGGGTGAGCATATATCTGTGCTTGTCATGGCTCTCACTTCTTTATGGTCTAAACCTAGTAATGGAATGGTATTTCTAATTCCAATTTTTGAAGGAATTGCCATACTGCTTTCTACAATGTTTGTACCATTTTATAGTCCTACCAGCAGTGTGTCAGAGTCCTAATCTCTCCACACCCTCACCAGCATTTGTTATTTTCTGTCTTGTTGAACTTTGCTACTAGTGCTGGAGCAAGATGGTACCTCATTGTTGTTTTGATTTGCATCTCTCTAATAGCT
>NW_006921614.1:13757454-13768494 GCF_000298275.1 Orycteropus afer afer
GCTTGCATGGTTTCTGCTGAGAAATCAGAGCTTATTCTTACTGTTGTCCTTTGTAAGTAACTTTTTGTTTTTCCCATGCTGCTTTCAGGATTCTTTGTCTTTGGTTTTGATGAGTTTGATGATGGTGTTTCTTGGTGATTTTCTTTTGGGGTCTACCTGTTTGGGGTTCATTGGACTGCCCAAATGGATATATTTTCATCTTTCATCATATCAGGGAAGTTCTCCTCCAACAGATCTTGGACAATTTTCTCAGTGCTGTTATTTTTCTCTGCCTGTTCCGGAATTCCAATGACATGTAGGTTATTCCTTTTGATGGTATCCCACATGAACCTTAGGCTTTCTTTGTTTATTTTTAATTTTTTTTCTTATTGATTCCTTTCCAAAGAGGTATTCAGGTATTTGTCTTTAACCTCATGAATTCTGTCTTCCATTGCATCAATTCTGCTCCTTTGCCCTTCCAATGTGTCATCTATTTCTGACAATGTAGTATTAATCTTCTGGATTTCTATCTGTAGATTTAGAATCATTTCTAATTTTTAATTTATTTTGTCATTTTGTTCTTGTCTTTTCTTCCAAAATTCTTTTAGTTTTTTTTCTGTGTTTTCTTTGGTCTGTCTCTCAATCCTTTAAAGATACCTGAAGATAATTCGTTTGAATTCCTTATCAGACAGTTCCAATGCTGCTTCTTCCTCAGGGATGTGTTCTGGATCTGTATCCTGCTCCCTTGTTTCTACCACTTTATCTTGCTTCTTTGTGTAGATTGTGATGGTCTGTTGTCTCTGAGACATCATGGCGTTGTTGTATTTAGATCTCTGTTAACTGTTTGTAAAGAGCAGCCAAGGGCAATTCAGGCTCTTCTTGGTGGTTTTTTTTTTTTTTTTTTTTTTTTATCATTGGCCCGTTGATGGAGAAGCAGGTGGTGGCTCTTGCTCAGTAAATGAAGTTGCAGGAGATGTGGGTGTAGTTGTGTCTTATGGGGACTGTTGCTGTCTCCCACTCAATTAGACAAAAATTACAATTGAATAGCCATAAAAAAACTAAAAGCACATGGACAAAAAATACAGCATGTAATCACACAAGAATAGTAACCAAAAAAAGAAAAAAGGGGAAAAAGAAGAAGAAAACCTGCAATATCTGGGAATAGGGCAATAAGAGAAAAAAGGTAGAGAAGGAGAATACTGAAGAAAGAAATGGGAAAAATGCAAAAAGAAGAACAAGGAATGGGGTTAACCATGAGAAAAAAAGGAAAAAGAAAAAAAATTTGCAACAGTAACAAATCAGTAACAGGGAAAAGAAAAAGAGCTGAAAAGTATGACCTGTGAGGGGAAGAATAATAGTAAAAAGGACAAAAGTATTATTAATAATAGTAGTTTTAAAGCAGACAAAAACAAACAAACTAAAAACCAGAAAAAAGAAAGAGAAAAAAACAAAGAAAAAAATCAGGGGAGGGTAGGGCAGGGCACCCAGGCTCCACCTGAGCACACAGACTGGGATGGAGTTCCTGCGGGCCTAGAAGGTCGGTGGGAGTGGGGTATGGCCACACCTCCGTTCATCTGGGAGAGTGCCATATCTTTGAATATCCAAAATTGTCAATCTGCTTATAACTTTCGAAATGGCAGAGCCCTCTGGACAGGCAAAATTCCACAGCTCAGCCCACCTTTCTCTTCACTGGTGCTTTGCCTTTTATTCCCCAGCCACCAGAGCAGTCCTCCGTGCTGTCCCTGGCTAGCAGGGATGATTTCTACGTTAATTCTTAGGTCTTACCACCACCCGGCACTCTCCAAGCTTTCTGTGCCATGCCGTCGGGCTTGCTCAGGATCGCTGCCAGACCATGGTTCCATATTTCTTCTTTTTTGGTGTTTTCATGCAAATTCTTCTGCTAGTTGGAGTTTAGTCCACTTCTATATCCTTCACTACAAGGCTCAGGGGTCCAGGATTATCTTCTGTGTCTGTGTTAGTTGGTTCCCCTTTTCTTTGTTGAAGAGGGTCTGTGTAGTCTTTCTCTCTATTCCGTCATCTTACTGGAAGTCTCCAGTTGGGTTTTAATGAAACTTTTAACTTATGTCTCCTCCAATATATATACCATTTGAGGTAAAATGAAGCCTGGAGAGTCTAGTTTATAAAAGCAGTCTTTGACCTGTGACAAATAATAAGGATTAACAGTATTTATTTGCTGACATTTTTCAAGATGATCTAAAGTTCAGGTGGCCTAAGGCATGAGGCCTTCTCAGTGACCAAAAGCAGAAGAAAAACATTCAGTTAAGAGTTGTAAAAAGATACGTGATTAGCAAGATAATACATGATAGTCTCCTTCAGTTGGGGATTTTCAGCTAATTTATTTAAAACATACCAGGTGTTCTTCCTGATGAAACCTGTCCCTCCTTGTTTACCCACTAACAATCATGGATCATTTTCTCAGAAGCAGAAGTAGAGTCTAAAGTAAAATGGAGTCCAAGGCAAAACCTTTAGTTAGCCATTTTAGTTAGGCTAAATGTCTCAGTTTTAGGATGTCTTCATCCATTTTTCCCTGTTCTGATCATGAATTTCTGTAGAAATTCTCTTATCACCATTATAAGAGTGTCTTTTACTTGGGCACTCTATTTCTGTGATTTTAAATTAGAATAAGTTCAGGGAAAGGACATATTGCAGGAACCATTTGGTTTCCCAAAAGGCTGACTCAAAGTGTGAGGTTGATCTCTTCTTTTTTCAGGATACATACTTTTCTGTATTGCAAGAGGGGTGGGTGACAGTTTGATTACAAGCATTAGACAGGCATTTCATACAACACTGTCCTGAGTACCAATTATGATAGTTACTGATTTACCATTAATATAACTGTCAGTCTGATCTTTGGAATCTGTTTCTCAAAAGAGGTAAATTCTTTAAAAGAGCACAATTCCTTAGAACAAAATGGTCTTATTAGTTTATCTGGACCATTGTTTGGCTTAAAAGAGACTTTTAGATACCAGTTTTTCCAAGGCTAAAGGTTCAAAAGGATACCTAAGGGCAATGGCCTGTGTGAGTTACCCCAACTTCTTTGAAGGCTAGAAACCTGGACAGCAAACTAAGAGGTAGAACAGAACCATTAACAATATTAGGCCAATTGGCTGAAATAACCTACAAAACCATTACCCTAATGTCTTTGTACCAAGGAAACAAGTTCCATGAGGCATTTGTTTATACCTAAGTAGTATTGGAGCTCTGGTAGCATAGTGGCTAAGGCACTTGACTGCTAACCAGAAGGCAGGCGGTTCAAACCCACCAGCCACTCCTCGGAAGGAAGGTTGGGCAATCCTACTTCCGTAGTGATACTGCCTCGGAAACCCAAGGAGGGGTCGCTATGAGTTGGGGCCGACTCAACGGCAAACAACAACAACAACAACAAGTAGTATTGGCAACTGTTTTCATTGCCTCAGGTGTAATGACATTCTGTAAAACTTTAGGTTGTACATTATTAATGTAAGCACAATAAAATTTATCTATTAATGCACAAAACTGTTCCTTTGGAGATTTAGGAAATCTTAATATTATTCTGTTTTGTAAAATCATAGCTTGATTTTTCAGGCACTTCTCTAGTTATGGTATTTATAACTATGCTGAGATTATCAAGAAAAACTTCCAATTTGAAAGTTACAATATCTAAATCCATTAGTTAGATGGTTTAGGAAAAAGGAGGAAAATGGTTTCTTATATCCAGAAAATACAACCTTAAAACAATATTGCCATATAAAGCTCATCTATCATTTAATCTATTCAGTCTTATGTAGTAAATTTCTTTTTCTCATGATTTTGGATCATCAGCAGTCTAAGAAACCCATGACCTTCTACACTAGAGTAAAATTTTTATTTACTTACATATGTTGAAAATACACACAGCAAAACATACACCAATTCACCAATTTCTACATGTACAATTCAGTGGCATTCATTATATTCTCCAAGTTGTGGAGCCTTTCTCACTCATCTTTTCATAATTGTTCATCTATCATTAACATACACTCACCTCCTCCTAAGCTTCCTGTCTAATATTTCAAGTTGCTATTGTCAATTTAATCCTATATAGATAGATCTTAAAAAAGCATAATGCTCATGGCAGACATTCTTTACTAATAAAGCTAAACTATTGTTTGGTTTAAGGAAAACTTTATGGGATAATTTGCTTTAAGGTTTAAAGATTATCTCAGGGTAATATCTTTAGGGGGTCACCCAGCCTCAATAGCTCCAGAAAGTTTGGATACTATGAGAATTTCAAATTCAGTTCTGCGTTTTCCCTCTTTTGATCATGATTTTTATATGAATCTTTGAAAAATATCATCTTCTAAATCAAGCTTAGTTGTGGACTACTCCTCTTTAGTGAAGTCCCTAAGTGAAGCTCCTTAAGTCTAACTACTCTTCGTCCAAAGACAAGTAAACTAAGGAGAAATGTTATTTGTGTCTCTCCTCCCCAAACCTAACATACAATGGTGGGGAAGATATAGTAAAGCCACTAAAAAAATCCTATTCCAAAATAGGGAAATGGATACACATACAAGAATCACTAGTCTGTAGCAATGCCGGAATTCAGCAGGGCAAGTGTTAGAAGTTCCTTGTTTAGGAGTCATTCTTACTGCTTCTCAGGTATGACTCACTATGGATCTTGGCTCTGCACTCTGGGTTCTTAATTTTACCCTCTGAGTCATTCTTCCTTTTCCATGAAAGCTAGTCTGTGTTTGCAGCTGTGTTGGTTTCTCAGCCTACCTGCTGCTGGTAGGAGTTTGAGAGTAGAAAGGTGTGTTTCCTCTCTGTGTTCTCTCTGCTTATTTCAATCCAAACTGACAGCTTCCTTCCAATATTATTTCTTTAAAAACTTCATAGACTTCCTGTGAATTTTATTGGGGTTCTCTCCATGACACTTCTACAAATCTCTTTGAGATAAGTTTTTCTCTATGTTGGACTCTGCTGAGCTAGCTGAAGGACAAAACTCTTAAACTTCTTAGGAGTTCTACTGTTAGACTGAATGATTTTCTGAAACACTATCTTGAATATTTCTGAGGTCTTAACAATGAATTTTAAACTCTTGGCTTAATGCTTGACCATGTTTCCTTCAGAGTAACAGCTTTCAAGTCTTTTGGGTAATGTATCTAGGCATGGAATTGCTGAGTCATCTGGTACCTGGATTTGATCTTTGCCTAGAAGTAATTTCTCTCTTTCTTTAAATTTCCTTTATTTTTTTTTGCTGTGTATTTTGTTCAGAATACACACAACATAACATGTTGCTGTTGTTGTTGTTAGGTGCCATCAAGTCATCTCCGACTCATAGTGACCCTATGCACAGCAGAACAAAACACTGCCCAGTCCTGTGCCAGCTCCACAATCCCTGCTATACTTGAGTCCATTGCCACAGCTACTGTATCAATCCATCTTGTTGAGGGTCTTCCCCTCTTTCATTGACTGCCATGTCTGGCAAAACCGCACAGGTCATGAAACAAAGTGACATGAAAGGATTAATGGTTTTTAAAAGGAACGGGGACCAAGCAGACACTCTGCATGTTCTGTGAGAGTGACCCCTCATGCCTTTGTTCTACTTTATTTATATGTTTATACATGATTACATCATTAGTCTTGGAATCCATACAATCAGCTTATTCTCTACAAAGTTAAAAGTTTTACTCCTCTGCATGCTCAAGGACAACAGGTGGTCATTAAAACAATTGCAAAAGCCTCCTCAGGAGTAAGGAGTATAAAATGATAAATGTTTACTAGTGCATAGTGACCCAAAGTAGGAAACACCCCAATAAGATAAAAACATGGACTACTGGAATAACATCTACTTGTAATACTTGATGCTTTGCCAAGTAAGCATTTAACTGTGAGAGAGTCCTTACCTTCTCTTGTTGCTGTTGGAGAGGCCTTGCCTTCTCCTGTCACTGTTGGACATGTGCCTTGCACTCACGTCTTTGATGATTTCTCTCTTGGTCTCGAAAAATCGACCCTCTATCTTACCAAGCATGACATCTTTCTCCAGGGAGTGGTACCTTCTGATAACATGACCAAAGTAGGTGAGATGAAGTCTGGCCATTCTCACTCCCAAGGAGCATTCTGGCTGCACTTCCTCCAGGACAGATTTGTTAGTTCTTTTAGCAGTCCATGGTACTTTCAGCATTCTTCACCAGCACCACAATTCAAAATGATTGATTCTTCTTCGGTCTTCCTTATTCATTGTCCAGCTCTCACATGCATTTGAGGTGATTGAAAATATCATGGCTTGTGTCAGGTGCACCTTAGTCCTCAAGGAGACATCTTTGCTCCTCAGCACTTGAAAGAGATCTCTTGCAGCTGACTTGCCCAGTGATATACATCGGCTGATGTCCTGACTGCTGCTTCCATTGGTGTCAATTGTAGAACCAAGCAATGTGAAGTCTTTGATAACTTCAATCTTTTCTCCATTTATCATGATGCTGCTTATATAGGTCCAGTTGTGAGGATTTTGGTTTTCTTTATATTAAGATGTAATCCATACTGCAGACTGTATTCTTCAATCTTCATTGGTAAGTGCTTCAAGTCATCCTCAATATCAGGAAGCAAAGTTGTGTTATCAGCATATTGCCGGTTTTTAATGACTCTTCTCCAATCTTGATGCCACGTTCTTCTTCATATAGTCCAGCTTCTCGGATTATTTGCTCAGCGTATAGATTGAATAAGTATGGTGAAATGATACAACCCTGACAAACTCCCTTCTTGATTTTAAATCATACAGTATCCCCTTGTTCTATTTGAACAACAGGCTTGTGGTCTGTGCACAGGTTCCTCATGAGTACAATTAAGTGTTCTGGAATTTCCATTCTTCTCAATGTTATCCACAATTTGTCATGATCCACACAATCAAATGCTTTTGCATAGTCAATAAAACACTAGTAAACATCTTTCTGGTATTCTTTGCTTTCAGCCAAGATCCATCTGACATCTGCAATGATATCCTTCATTCCATATCCTCTTCTGAATCCAGCATTTACCCCTGGAAGTTCTCTGTCAATATATTGTTGCAACTGTTTTTGAATTATCTTCAGTAAGATTTTACTTGTGTGCAACATTAATGATATTGTTTGATAATGTCCACATTCTGTGGGATCACCTTTCTTTGGAATGGGTACTAATACAGATCTCTTCCAGTCAGTTGGCCAGGTAGCTGTCTTCCAAATCTCTTGGCATAACTGAATGAGTGCCTCCAGTGGGGCATCTATTTGTTGAAACATCTTAATGAGTATTCCATCAGTTCCTGGAGCCTTGTTCTTCAGCAATTCCTTCAGTGCAGCTTCGCCTTTTTCCTTCAATATCATTGGTTCTTGATCATATGCCACTTCCTGAAATGGATGAAGGTCTACCAGGTATTTTTGGTACAGGGACTCTGTGTATTCCTTCCATCTTCTTTTGATGCTTCCTGCATCATTCAATATTTTGCCTATAAAATCTTTCAATATTGTAACTCAATGCTTCAATTTTTTCTTCAGTTCTTTCAACTTGAGAAATGCCAAAGGTGTTCTTCTCTTTTGGTTTTCTAACTCCAAATCTTTGCACATTTCAGTATAGTAATTGGCTTTGTCTGCTCCAGCTGCTCTTTGAAATCTTCTGTTCAGCTCTTTTATTTGTCATTTCTTCCATTTGTTTTTGGCTATTCTCCACTCAAGGGAAAGCTTCAGAGTCTCTTCTGTCATCCATTTTGGTCTTTTCTTTTTTTCTCATCTCTTAAATGACCTCTTGGTTTCTTCATGGATGATGTTCTTGATGTCATCCCATAAATCTTCTGGTTTTTGGTCACTGGTGTTCAATGCATCAAATCTATTCTTTAGATAATCTCTAAATTCAGGAGGGATATATTCAAAATCATATTTTGGCTCTCGTGGACTTGTTTCAACTGTCTTCAACTTCAAGTTGAACTTGTATATGAGCAGTTGATGGTCTGTTCCACAATCAGGTCCTGGCTGGGTTTTGGCTGAAGATATTGAGCCTTTCCATTGCCTCTTGCCACAGATGTAGTCAATCTGATTCCTGTGTATATTCATCTGGTGAAGTCCACATGTATAGCTGCTGTTTGTG
The DNA here is from genome assembly GCF_000298275.1 of Orycteropus afer afer. Classification (NCBI taxonomy): domain Eukaryota; kingdom Metazoa; phylum Chordata; class Mammalia; order Tubulidentata; family Orycteropodidae; genus Orycteropus; species Orycteropus afer. The sequence continues at coordinate 13,765,528 of NW_006921614.1, forward strand.
TTGTTGGAAAAAAGGTATTTGCAATGAATAAGTCATTGGTCTTGCAAAATTCTATCATGCTATCTCCAGCATTATTTCTGTCACCAAGGCCAAATTTTCCAACTGTTGGTGATTCCAACTTTTGCATTCCAGTCACCAGTGATAATTAACACATCTTGATTGCATGTTCAGTCAATTTCAGACTGCAGAAGTTGATAAAAATCTTCAATGTTCTCATCTTTTGCTTTGGTGGTTGGTGCATAAGTTTGAATAATAGTCATATTAACTGGTCTTTCTTGTAGGTGTATGGATATTATCCTATCACTGACAGTATTGTACTTCAGATCATATTGTTGTCTGATTCAAGATGGCCAAAACCAGTTCACTTCAGCTCACTAATGCCTAGGATATCAATCTTTATGTGTTCCATTTCATTTTTGACAACTTCCAATTTTCCTAGATTCATACTTTGTACATTTCATGTTTCTATTATTAATGGATGTTTGCAGCTGTTTCTCCTCAATTTGAGTCATGTCACATCAGCAAATGGGGGTCTTGAAAGCTTTACTTTATCCATATCAGTAAGGTTGATTCTACTCTGATGAGGCAGCTCTTTCCCAGTTGTATTTTGAGAGCCTTCTGACCTAACTAGCTCATCCTCCTGCACTGTATGAGACAGTGTTTCCAGGCTATTCATATAGTTGCCTAGTAATGTATCAGACAGTGTTTCTCTGCTATTCATAAGGTTTTCCCTGGCCAATTCTTTGAGAAGTGGATGGCCCCTTCCTTCTTCCTAGTCTGTATCAGTCTGCAAGCCACGCCAAAATCTGTGCACCATGTGCAACCCCACTGGGTTTGAAACACTGGTGGCATGGCCTCAAGCCTCACAGGAGCATGCCACCACAGTACGACAAACCGGCAGACATAACATACACCAATTCAACAGTTTCTACATGTACAACTTAATGACATTACATCCTTTGAATTGTGCAACCATTCTTAACCACTTTTTCTGAGTTGTTCCTTCCTCATTAAAAGAAACTCACTGCCCTCTAAGGTTCCTATCTAATCTTTTGAGTTGTTGTTGTCAATTGATCCCATATAGATATTTCTTTTCTTTTCTTTTTTTGTTTAAGAAACATTTATTACATCTTCTATTAAAAAGTCCTGAGACAGAGAAACTCTAGAATTAGTTATTCCAGTAGCTCTACTATTCATATAGATATTTCTTAACAGAGCATAAATCTCAAGGCAGTCCTTTCTTACTAGTGAAGGTAAACTATTGTTTGGTTTTGAGAAGACATTTGGGGACATTTATAGTTTAAGGTATAAAAATTATTCCAGGGTAATAGTTGCAGGGATTATTCCACCTTCCATAGTTCAAAGAAGTCAAGAGTTCATGAGAATTTGAAATTCTGTTCTGCATTTTCTCCCATTTGATAAGGATTTTTCTATGGAATCTTTGGTCAACATGTTCACTAATGGAATCTAGTACCATCCAGTTCTTCTGATCTCATGGCAAAAGAGGCAGTTTTTTATGGAGGCAATTCATCATACATTCTGTATTTTCCTCCTATTCCTGACTCTCTTTCTTCCTCTGTTGCTCCAGGTAAATAAAGACCAATTGTTGCCTGCTTGAAAGCTTTAAAGACCTCCAGCACTGTACACCAAACTAGGAAGTAGGAAAAAACAAAAAAACCCAAAAACCCAAATTCACTGCCATCTAGTTGATTCAACTGATAGCGAACCCTCCTTGGGTTTCCAAGGTGATAATGGAAGTAGATTGCCCAATCTTCCTTCTAAGTAGTGGCTGGTAGCTTTGAACCACTAGCCTTCTGGTTAGCAGTCAAATGCTTTAGGCACTATGCTACCAGAGCTCCATTATTATGTCAACTAGAATGTACCATGAAACCATGACCTTAAACCTCCAAACCAAGGAACCAAATCTCATGAGATCTTTGGTTGTAGATAATAGCTTCAGCATCTACTCTTTCTTTTTGTCATTATTGTAAATGTATCTATATCACACAACTTTTACCAATTCAACTTATTACAGGTATGTAACTCATTAACAGCAATTACAATAATTGGCTGTACAGTCCTTACTCAATGTGGTTTTTCCATCACCATTAGTCCCCAATTCCCCCCTTCTTCCTGTCACTGGTAGCAACTAATAAACTTTGGGCTCTATACATTTGCCTTTTCTTGTCTTTTTATATAAGTGAAGTCATACAATTTATCTTTTTGCTAATTGGTTTATTTTGCTCAGCAAAATGTCGTCAAACTTTATCCATACTGTAGCTTGTATCAAGTCTTCATTTCTCCTACTGGCTGAGTAGTATTCCATTGTATGTACGTGTTACATTTTGTTTATCATTTCATCTGTTGATAAACATTTAGGTTGTTTCCACTTTTTGGCTATTGTGAATAGTACTGTGATGAACACTGGTTACAGGTCTCTTTTTGAGTCACTGCTTTCAAATCTTTTGGGTAATATATCTAGGCATAGAATAGCTGAGTCGTCCAGTAGCTCTATTTTTTTTCCCCCCCTGTGGAACACCACACTGCTTTCCACAATGGCTATAGCATTTAGCATTCCCACCAGCAATGGAGAAAATTCCAGTTTCCCCTTATCTCCATCAACATTTGTTATTTTCTTTTGTTGTTGTATTAAGTTGTTGAAGTTTTACATATTTTTTGACTATTAGATTCTTTTTCTTTTTTTGTGATTTGGGTGAAGGTTTACAGAACAAATTCACTTGCCATACAGCAGTTCACATATACTTTGTCTTATGACATTGACTACAGTTTACCACAATGCAACAGCTCCCCTCCCACTTCCTCCCCATAGTTACCTCTTCCTTGTGTCCATTTCTCCATGCACTCCTGCCCCCTGAGCTGTCTCCCTGTGCATAAGCAGCCCTTCTTCAATGATTGTTCTCTCCAAGGAGTATATCTACTTGAGGTAAATGTTCAACTCATATGCCT
>NW_006921614.1:13769375-13770036 GCF_000298275.1 Orycteropus afer afer
CCCTCCCCTCCCCTCCCCTCCCACCCCTGGTAACCAACAAAGAAAATTTCCTTCAATAGATAAACCTTTCCTTAACTTTTACAATAACAGACCAATACATTATTTGTCCTTTTGTGATTGATTTATTGCACTCAGCATAATGTCCTCCAAGTTCATCCACGTTATGCGGTGTTTTGCAGATTCTATATTATTCTTTAGCATTGCTTAGTATTCCATTGTGTGTATGTACCATAGTTTCGTTATCCATTCCTCACTTGATGGACACCTAGGTTGTTTCCATCTTTTGGCTATTGTAAATAGTGCTGTGATGAACATGAGTGTACATATATCTGTTCTTGTCATGGCTCTCACTTCATTAGGGTATATACCTAGTAACCCAGGGTTACAGGTGAGGAGAGACAACTCAAGGATGCCCAAAGCAGCAGGCCAGAAGAGCAGGAGAAAGGGGATTAAAAGCTAGGAACCCGGACAGAAGAGCAGTAAGTCCCAGGGATACAGGTGAGGAGAGACAACTCAGGGACACCCAAAGCAGCAGGCCAGAAGAGCAGGAGAAAGGGAATTAAAATCCAGGAAGCCAGACAGAGGAACAATCAGCCACAGGGACCCAGGTGGGGGTGATACGAGAGGTCTCCAACAGCAAGACAAACTTGTCTGTCGGTTT
>NW_006921614.1:13774882-13785157 GCF_000298275.1 Orycteropus afer afer
CCCACTCAGTTAGACACAAATTACAATTGAATAACCATCAAAAAACTAAAAGCACATGGACAAAAAACACACCATGTAATCACACAGGAACAGTAACCAAAAAAAGAAAAAAGGGAGAAAGAAGAAGAAAAAACAAGAAAACCTGCAATATATGGTGATATGGCACTAAAAAAAAAAAAAGCAGAGAAGGAGAATAATCTAAAAAAAAGTAGAGCAGGGGAAAAAAATTGGGAACAATGCAAAAAGGAAAACAAGGAAAGGGGTTAGCCATGAGAAAAAAGGGAAGGGAAAAAAAAACACTTAAAATTAAAAAATATATATGTGTATATTTAACCAGGAACAGGGTAAAGAAAAAATGCTGAAAACTAGGACCTGGGAGGGGAAAATTAAGAATAACATTAAAAAGGACAAAAGTATTAATAATAATAGTTGTTTTAAAACAGACAAATTCAAGTAAACTAATCACCAGAAAAAAGAAAGCGAAAAAGAAAAAAATAAAAAAAGAGAAAAAAAAATTGGTGGAGGACAAGGCAGGGCACCAGGCTCCGTCTGCACACACAGACTGTGATAGAGTTCCTGGGGGTCCAGAAGGTAGGTGAGAGTGGGGGATGGCTGCACCTTTGTTCACCAAGTGGGTGTGGGGTATACAAGTTAACAAGAGGAATGTGGTACCTTTTCAGTCTTGCAGGTCCAGAGTGTCCTTGGGTTTGCTGGAAAGCAGAATCTGTTCTTAAGCGCCAGGAATCTGCGAGAGCACTGTCTCTTTAAATATCCAAAATAGTCAAGCCGCTTTTAAACCTTCAAAATGGCAGCATCCTCTGGACTGGCAAAAGTCCACAGCTCAGCCCGCTTTTCTTTTCACCTTCTCCATTTATTCCCCAGCCACCAGAGCCATCCTCTGTGCAGTCCCTGGCTAACAGGGCTGATTTTTAGGTTAGTTCTTAGGTCCTACCACCACTCAGGAATCTCCAAGCTGTCTGTGCCATCAGGATCACTGCCAGATCGCAGCTCTGTCTGTCTCCTTTTCTGGTATTTTCATGCAAATTCTTCTGCTAGTTAGGGTTTAGTCCACTTCTATATCCTTGCCTTCATGGCTCAGGGGTCCAAGATTATTTTTTGTGTCTGTGGTAATTGGTTTCCCTTTTCTTTGTTGAAGAGGGTCAGTGCAGTCTTTCTGCCTAGTCCGCCATCTTGCTGGAACTCCATCGACTATTAGATTCTTGTCAGATATATGGCTTCCAAAGATACTCTCCCAGGTGCCAGCTTGTCTTTTCACTTTTTCAGGAAAATCTTTTGATGAACAAAAGTTTTTAATTTTTATGAGGTCCCATTTATTCATTTTGTCTTTTGCTATTTGTGCTTTTGTTATTATATTACAACATTCCCCTACTTGTTCTTTTAATAATTTCATGGTTTTATTCTGCACATTTAGGTCCATAATCCCATTTTAAGTTTGCCTTTGGGTATGGTGTGAGGCATGAGTACTCTTTCACTTTTCTGTGTGTTGTTGTTGTTGTTATGTGCCATCGAGTCAGACCCGACTCATAGCGACCCCTTCTTGGGTTTTTGAGCCAGTATCACTATAGACGTAGATTGCCCAACCTTCCTTCCAAGGAGTGACTGGTGGATTTGAACCGCCAGCCTTCTGGTTAGCAGTCAAGTGCCTTAGAAATACAATTTTCCCCAGCGCCATTTATTGAAGAGACTCTTCTTTCCCCATTGGATGGAGTTAGCACCTTTGTCAAAAATAAGTTGCCCATATATGTTTGGGTTTATTTCTGGGCTCTCAATTCTAGTCCATTGGGTTATGTGTCTATTGTTATACCAGTACTAGGGCATTTTAATTACTGTAGCTGTATAGTATGTTTTAAATTCAGGACATGTGAGCACTCCTACTTTGTAGAAGTCATTTGTTAATTGTAGCATCATTTGTCTGGTAAGACTGGAAGTATCACATTCCTTTTCATTTTTCTCCTTTTTGTTTAAAAGTTCTTCCTATAAGCAACAAGAAGAAATCAGTCATACTTTTAGCATTCAGTCTGGAAATCTTAGCTAGATCACACAGTTCATTAAGTCAGTTTTCTACTTTTCCTATTATTGCAGATGAAGGTGTTGCTAAACTTCATGCCACAATATAACAAATATCTCTTTTCTTCAGTTTCAAATAACATTTTACTTATTTTCCTTCCAGCCTTCATTCTACTGCCTGTCAGTTTGTTGTATTGTGGTGGCTTGCATGTTTCTGTGATACTGGATGCTATGCCACGAGTATTTCGAATACCAGCAGGGTCACCCATAGTGAGCAGGTTTCAGTGGAGCTTCCAGATAAAAGAGGCTAGGAAGAAAGGCTGGTGATCTACTTCCAAAATGTAGCCAATGAAAACTCTATGGATCACAACAATGCTATGGATTGCCTGAATACTTATTTTGGACATGTCATCAGGAGAGATCAATTGCAGGAAAAGGACCTATGTTTGGTTAACCTTTGGTGAGATGGATTGACACATAATTGCAATACTGGACTTGAACATGACGGCAATTGTGAGAATGACAAAGGATTTGGCAATGTTTAGTTCTGTTGCACATAAGATCACCGTGATTTGGAGTCAACTCACAGACAGCTAACGACAAGCCTTCACTCAGAGCCTCCTCAAAGGTCATTAGAATTTCATGAAATACTTTTCAAGGCTCTTCCAGCTTCCATTAATATTCTTCTAAGTATTTCAAGCTTCTGCCCACTGACTGGTACGGAAACTACTCCTGCCTTTTAGGTTTTTGCTACTGTTGTTTGTTTGTTTGTTTAAATGGCAGTACTCTACAGCTTCTAGTAGCAGCAATAAAGTGTTTGTTCATAATTCTGAAAGTTTATACATCTTCTCTCTGCATGAAATATTTTCTGCTAATCTTATTTCCTTGATCAACACCAAATTCCATCCCTTCCCAAGCCAGAGAAAAGTCCTTATGTCCTCATTGCATCATCTCTATGCTTCTATTACAATAGTTGTCACATTATTCTCTAACCTTTTTCTAAAAAAGCTTCCCTCCATATCATATATCACTTGAGTACAGGTCTTTGGGTCTTGTTTTTGGTTCATTTATCCTTTTTTTTTGTCTCAAGTTTCAGCAAAGATACTCTTGAAATGCTTGAATCCTTGTTTTGTTGGATTTATAATGAGAACATTTTAACACTATTAGCAAGACTTATTGAATAAGCCTTCAAAAATATTTAGAATCATTTTTATATTTTAGTTTACACTTTTTCTTGTTTTCCTTTCATGTCTCATCAAAAGTACAGAATATTATGAATAAGTAAAATTTTATTTGTCATATATATTCATAATTTAAAAATATATTTCCTTCATACGTATGCTTAAAAATATGTCAACTTGAGAGAAAATAATCCAACAAGGATATTCATAATTCTTGCTAATTAATGTCTGAACTTTTTCTCCCCTCAATTATTCCACACACCTGTTCGCTGTAAATTCCCTCTGCAATTTTTATACTATATTAATGCTATCCAGGACTTGGAAGAACACCTGAGGTTTTTCTGAATTTTAATTATTTTCAAATTAATTTTAATATTCTGAGCAATTTCAAACCTACCCATATGTTTAATAAAATTTAACTTTTTATTTTAAAAAATTATGAAGTTTTTCTAAGGTTTCAAAAGACAATGTTATGGTCTGCTTTTAAAAATAAATTGTTTTAAAATTCTTTCACTAAAAACTTTCCTATTTGTCCCAAACCTTATCATTCCATGATTAACTTAGCAGCTTGTCTTGTGTGCAGTAGCTTACAGCTGTTCAAGGTTTGTATGGTTTTTGGTATTCTACTAAATTGCCAAGCTCAACTTCTACTAACTTCCCTTAAGTCAGATCCTAGAGTTTTGGTCTCTCTGTCTTCCTACAACAGTGATCGATCACTTTTTTTTTCTACCACTCTCAACAGCTCTAAGTTGTTCTATTTTATAAATTTGTCTAACATTCAAATGTTTCTTAAAATATCAAGTATTGTTTGGATAATGTGCTTCACAACATTAGGACATTACCATAACATACAACCAACCATATGAGATAACAGTTGATCTTGTTGTGATCATCTATCAAGACTTGTAATTTTCGAATTAATACTGTGTAAAGCGTAGGATGAAAGGAGGTCTTGTTCATGTTGGTAAAATGAGGTTTCCATTTCCTCACAGTAAGTAGTAAACAGTATTTACTGTTCATCTTCTGTACAGTAATTTATATTACAAAGTACCTTAATAACCACTTACTAAGTTATTGGTAATCATTGTGCAGTAACATTACAGAGGAGGCTGTTGTTAGGTGCCATCCAGTCTGTTCCATCTCATAGCAACCATATGTACAACAGAACAAAATACTGTCTGGTCTTGCATGATCTTCACAATCATTGCTATATTTGAGCCCATTGTTGCAGCCACTGTGTCAATCTATCTCTTTGAACATCTTTCTCTTTTTTACTGACCTTCTACTTTACCAAGTATGGTGTCCTTCTCCAGAAACTGGTCCCTCCTGGTAACATGTCCAAAGCACATGAGAGGAAATCTTGCTATTCTCACTTCTAAGGAGAATTTTGGCTAGACTTCTTCCAAGACGGGTTTGTTTGTTCTTCTGGCAGTCCATGGAATAGTCAACACTCTTCATCTACATCATAATTCAAATGCATCAATTCTTATTCAGTCTTCCTTAATTCCTTGTCCAGCTTTTGCATGCTTATTAGGTGATTTAAAATGCCATAGCTTGGGTCCAGCACACCTTAGTCCTCAAAGTGACATCTTTGCTTTTTAATACTTTAAAAAGACTTTTGCAGAGATTTGCTCCATGCGATAGTTATTTTTTTCACTGCTACTTCCGTGGATGTTGATTATAGATCTAAGTAAAATGAAATCCCTGACAACTTCAATCTTTTCTGCATTTATCATGATGGTGTTTATTGATCTAGTTGTGAGGATTTTTGTTTTCTTTATGTGAGTGTAATCCATACTGAAGGCTGTCTTTGATCTTCATCAGTAGATGCTTCAAGTCCTCTTTTCTTTCAGTAAGGAAGGTTTTGTCATCTGCACATCACAAGTTGTTCATCAGTCTTTTTCCAATCCTGATGCTGCATTCTTCTTCATATAGTCCAGCTTCTCAGATTATTTGCTCAGTGTACAGATTGAATAATTATGATGAAAGGATATAACCCTGACACATACCTTTCTGGATTTTATACCACTCTTGGTCTGTTTGAACTACTGTCTCTTTGTCTATGTACAGGTTCCTCATGACATATTTAAGTCTTCTGGAATTTCCATTCTTCACAATGTTATCCATAATTTGTTATGATCCATACAGTCAAATGCTTTTGCATAGTCAATAAAACATAGGTAAACATCTTTGTGGAACTGTTTTCTTTCAAGCAAGATCCATTTCACATCAGCAATGATATCCCTCATTCCACAACCTCTTCTGAATCTAGCTTGAATTCCTGGCAGCTCCCTGTTGATGTGCTGCTGCAATTGTTTTTGAATTATTTTCAGCATAATTTTACTTGCATGTGATTCTTCAATACTTTCTGAATCCTGTTGGATCAGCTTTCTATGGAATAGGCGCATATATGGATTGCTTCCAGTTGGTTGTCCAGGTAGCTGTCTTCTCAGTTGCTTAGCACAGAAAATGAGCATTTCCAGTGTTGCATTTGTTTGTTGAAATATCTCCATTGACATTCCATCAATTCCCGGAGTCTTGTTTTTTGCCAATATCTTCAGTGCAGCTTAGACTTCTTCCTTCAGTACTACTGGCTCTTGGTAATATGCTATCTCCAAAATGGTTTCACATCAACAATTTCTTTTTGATATGGTGACTCTGTTGATTCCTTACATCTTTCGATGTTTCTTGTGTCATTCAATTGTTTGCCCATAGAATCCTTCAATATTGCAACTCAAGTCTTGTATTTCTTCTTCAGTTTTTCTTTTTTCAGCTTGAGAAATGCCAAGTGTGTTCTTCCCTTTTGGTTTGTTAATGCCAAGTCTTTGCACATTTTGTAATACTTTTGTTTGTTTTCTTGAACTTATCTTTGAAATCTTCAGTGGAATCTTTTACTTCATCATTTCTTCCTCTTGTTTTAGTTAGTCTATATTCAAGAGCAGGTTTCAGAGTCTCTTCTGATATCCATTTTGAATTTGGTCTTTTTTTCCCCCCTATCTTTTTAATGACCTTTTGCTTTATTTATGTATAACATCCTTGATGTAATCCCATGACTCGTCTCGTCTTCGGTCATTAATATTCAATGTGTCAAATCTAGTCTTCAGGTAGTCTCTAAATTCAGGTGGGATATACTTAAAGTCATACTTATGCTCTTGTGGGCTTGTTTAAATTTTCTTCAGCTTCAACCTGAACTTACATTTGATGGTCTGTTCTGCAGTCGGCCCCTGGCCTTATTCAAAGCTTCTTATCTTTGCACTGATGTAGTTGATTTGATTCTTGTGTATTCCATTTGATGAGGTCCATGCGTATAGTCACCATTTATGTTACTGAAAAAAAAGATATTTGCAATGAATAAGTTGTTGGTCTTACAGAATTCTACCATGATATTCTCAGTGTCATTTCTATCACCAAGTCCATATTTTCCAACTACTGACCCTTCTTTAGGAGCTCTGGTGGCCTGCTGCCTAAGGCATTTGACTGTTAACCAGAAGGCTGGAGGTTCAAACTCACTAGCCACTCTTTGGAAGGAAGATTGGGCAATCTACTTCCGTAGAGATACTGCCTTGGAAACCCAAGGAGCGGTTGCTATGAGTCGGAGTTGACTTGACAACGGTGAATTTGGGTTTGTTTGGACCCTTTTTTGTTTCCACCTTTCACATTGCAAACACCAGTAATTATCAATGCATCTTGATTGCATGTTTGATCAATTTCAGACTGAAGAAACTGGTAAAAGGCTTCATTTTCTTCATCTTTGGCCTAATGGTTGGTGTGTAAATTTGAATAATAGTTATATTAACTAGTCTTCCTTATAGGTGTGTGGATATTGTCCTATTAATGACAGCATTGTACTTCAGGATAGATCTTGAAATGTTCTTTTTGGTGATGAATGTAACACCATACCACTTTAATTTGTCATTCCTGGCATAGTAAACCATATGTTTGTCCTATTCAAAATGGCCAATACCAGTCAATTTCAGCTCACTAATGTCTAGGATATTAATCTTCAAGCACTTCGTTTCATTTTTTGACAATTTCCAAATTTCCTAGATTCGTACTTGTACTGGTTACCTAGTGCTGCTTTGACAAGAATATACCACAAGTGGGATGGCCTTAACAAACAGGAGTTTATTCTCTTACAGTCTGGGAGGCTAGAAGTCTGAGTTCAAAGTGCCAGGCTCTAGGGGCTGTGTGAAAGCCCCTTGACCTTGGGCTTCAGCTCTGCCTCTTGCTTCTGGCCCACTGAAGCTAGAGGCATCTCTTCACTCAGGCAGCTACTGGCTTCTGAGGCTGACAAGCCCAAGGTCGACAAATAAATGGCATCGTCCTGATGTTATCAAACCACACAGCAGGCCATTAATTCAAGCCCATTGTAAGTCTCAAGGTTGGCAGAGCATGGCAGGCTGCTGAACAACGACACAGCTACATGCAGGGTCCAAGCGTGCCATAAGCTGGAGACCATTCCTGAAGCTGCTTCTTATATATGGGGAATAGACCATACACCCAAAGCAGCTACTCAACTGCTTGTGGCAGATCCCACGATGGAGTTGATTGCCAGTCTCATCATGGGGAATAACTACCACCAATTGCCCAGCCACTCAAACAGGTCTAGCTAAGTTGACACAAACTTAACCACCACATACTTCATACATTCGAAGTTTTGATTATTAATGGATGTTTGCAGCTGTGTATTCTCATTTTGAGTCTTATCACATCAGCAAATGAAGGTCCTGAAACTTCACTTTTAAGGTTGACTCTACCTTGAAGAGGCATCTCTTCCCCAGTCATATTTTGAGTGCCTTCCAACTTTAGAGTCCCATCTTCCAGCACTGTCATGGATTGACTTGCTTTCCCCCAAATATATGTCAACTTGGCTGGGCCATAATTGTCAGTGGTTTGAGTTATATAATCTTGCAATTTGGCAGTTACGTAATGATGTACTTATCCCCCATTATGTGATCTGATGTGATTAGCTAATTAGTTGTAAGAGAATTAAGATGGGATGCAATACCCCTAACTCAGGTCACAGCTCTGATCTGATGTATAAGGAGTTTCCCTAGGGTGTGACGTGCATCTTACAAGAGAAAAGGAGACAGAAGTGGGTGTAGAGAGAGGGACTTGACTACTACCAAGAAAGAAGAGCCAGGAGCAGTGTGTCCTTTGGACTTGTGGCCCCTGCTCTGAGAACTTTCTAGACCCAGAGGAAGATTGATGCCAAGACATCATGGAGATCTCTAAGGAATTCTGGGACCACAGATGTTGAAAGGAGATAAAGACTTTCCCTTACAGTCAACAGAGAGAGAAAACCTTTCCTTATATCTCGCATCCTAAGTTCAGACTTCTAGCCTATTAGCCTGCGAGAGAGTAAATATCTGTTAATTAAATGCCAGTGTGGCATTTCTGTTACAACAGCACTAGGTAACTGTTCTGGTTACGTAGTACTGCTCTGACAAGAATATACCACAAATGGGATGGCTTGAACAAACAGGAGTTTATTTTCTTACAGTTTGGAGGCTTTAAGTTTGAGTTCAAAATGCTAGGCTCTGGGGGCTGGGTGAAAGCCCCTCAACCTTGGGGTCCAGCTCTGCCTCCTGTTCCTGGCCCACTGGAGCTAGAGGCATATCTTCACTCAAACAGCTATTGGCTGCTGAGGCTTACAAACCCAAGGTTGACCAGTACAAAAGGGCACAGTCCCAATGTTACCAAACCACACAGCAGGCCATTAATTTAAGTCCATTGTAAGTCCCAGGATAAGCAGAGCATGGCAGGCTGCTGAACAATGACACAGCTACATGCAGGGTCCAAGCATGCCATAGGTTAGAGACCATTCCCCAAGGCTTCTGCTTATATACAGGAAATAGACCACATTCCCTAAGGCAGCTACTCAGCTGCTCACAGTAGATTCCACCATGGAGTTGATTACTAGTCTCATCATGGGGAATAGTACATCCAGCTGCCCAGACACTCAACCAGGCCCAGCCAAGTTGACACACTGACTTAACTACCACAGTACTAAACAGGCACTGTATCAAACAACATTCTGCTGCTATCTATAGTGTTTCACTAGACAATTTTTTAAGAAATAGATCACTAAGTCCTTCTTCCCAGTCTGTCTTAGTTTGGAAGCTCTGAAACCTGTCCACCATAGATTACCCTGCTCTTATATGAAATACCAGTGGCATAGATTCCAGCACCAGAACAACATACAAGCCACCACTGTATGACAAATTGACAGACAAGTGGTAGAATGGTGGATAGAACAGACTAGCTGGAAAAAAAAAAAAAAATCTTTCTCATTTCTGACTTTAAAATAGTATATCATGTTTTGTATGTGCACATTTATACATATATAAACATCCTTTGTCTTATAAACAGATGGTCTGTAGTCACAACAATGGAGAAAAATCAAATTAAGATAAAATAGAAACTTATTTAATATAAACACTTGACCTGAAGGACCAAACTCCTAGTCCAATTCTTGCTTACCTACAATTTCTAATTTCCCTTTTTTGCAATAGACGCAGATATAATTATAACCACCTGGAAACAATAAAATACATAAAGTGATTACATGGTATCGAGGATAATCACTTTAGAGAAATGCCTAAAGCTTATACATTTAAATGAATCATTATCCTCAAAATAGCCATCCTCTGTAGCTATGAACAGTGACGAGTTGCTGTTGATTTCATTCTGACTCACAAGTATCAGACTAGAACTGTGCTATCCACTTGTTCTAATCATATTTCTTTACTTGAGGCATACTTGGAATTTCTTCTCCAGGAACTGTCCACTGTCTTGTTTTGCAAGTGCCTTCTTGGAAGTCAATATCATTTCTTTAAGTACTACCTAGTTTTTAGACAAACAGTGGGATTATTTAGATTCACTGCTTACTTTATTTACCAGTGTAGCTTCAAAAACTTCTTTCAGAAGTTCAAATTTGGGAAGAGAGAGATCCGGCAAGATGGCGGACTAGGCAGAAAGACTGCACAGACCCTCTTCAACAAAGAAAAGGGAAACCAATTAACACAGACACAGAAGATAATCTTGGACCCCTGAGCCTTGAAGG
>NW_006921614.1:13789132-13805870 GCF_000298275.1 Orycteropus afer afer
TGTTGCATTGTGGTAAACTGTGGTCAATGACACGAGACAAAGTATATGTGAACTGCTGTATGGAAAGTGAATTTGGTCTGTAAATCTTCACTCAAATCACAATTAAAAAGAAAAGAAGTTCAAATTTGGAGTTCCAAATTAAATTTAAACAGCTGCCATTATTGAAGATGTTTTAAAATCCGTAGTGGATATTCCACAAATTATTACAGAAGAGTTTCAAAATGATTTGAGCTATGATTGTGCAATTGGATAGAATTAACTCCCATGTTACTTTCAGGATGATGACTACACTCTTTTCTAATATAAGTGATTACAGACATAAATCTCCCTAGGGCCACGGCTTTAGCCGTATCCCCTAAGGTTTGGTATGTTGTGTTTACATTTTAATTTATCTCAAAGTATTTTCTAATTTCACCTGCGATCTCATCTCCTTAAACAACTAATTTTTATTTAATAATGTGTAGCTTAATTTGCAAATGTTTGTTAATTTCCCAAATTTCCTCCTGTTATTCATTTCTAATATAATTCCATTGTGCTCAGGGAACACAATGGAATCTTTTTAATTTTATTGAGAATTTTTTTTTTATGGCCTAACATACAAGCAGTGCACACATGCCATATCTGTAACACAGAGTATTTAAATGTTATTTAAATAATATAGATTTAATATTGTGGTGTACACAAAGATTGTTCCCTAATAATATCACATTCAACCAATCAGAGCTAGACCTCATTCCCAAAGAATTAATACATGGAAAGTAGATAGCAAACAATAAATAAAGATACCATTTTTATGGTAAGGAACTGATGTTTAATCTTACATCATTGGGTTGGTACATCTCTTGGCTCTGCCCCCAGCTCTCAACCAGCAGCCTTGAGATAATCCTGGACCAATGTTTTTTGAAGGAGAACTGCTCTGAGGGCGACTTCTGTGTGGGGTATACCCAGGCCCCCTGCACTTTGGACAGCCCTCAGGCAGCTCCCCTGTTGGGTATACCCAGGTTCCCCTGCACTTCGGACAAGCCTCCTGCGCTTTGGACAGCCCCTTTTGCTTCCTTGGGGCCTCTCACTCTCCGTGGGTTTTCTGTTGCTGCCTGGCTCCCTCATGGCTGCTGGGGCTCACTTGTGGTCTCAGTTGCCTCTGGTGCTGCTGTAGCCCCAAGTGCATTCCAGTTCTTTGTATTCTTCTCTCAAATTGTTCTGCTGCCACATCTCTGCTCACCAGATGCTGGCTTCTGCTTCTCCTGACCTTTGCTGCTCTTTGGTCCTGGCTTTGCCTTCTACCAGGTCCAGGGTTTCTGCTGCTTCTGGTCTTAGTCTCTTCTGAAGAATCTTCCAATCTTTCATTCCCAGGCTGACGGGGTTGATGTCTTCATGCTGGGACAAGTATAGAGGAGGAAGAGTCTATAGTACAGAACTTCTGTGTCCCCAGGGGAGGTGCTCATCCCTCCTTAAACAGCAGAATGTTCCCACTCTCCAGCCTGGGAAGCTCCAGTGTGTCTCTGGCTCCTGAGGCTATTATTGGCCTCACTAAAGGCCTCCTGAGGCTTTGTTAGCATCAAGTCCCCCAGGTGATTCCTTTTAGTTGGGTTGGCCCTCACTTATTTGCCTCAGTTATGGTCCTATTTTCAGAACAATGACCAAGACCAAATCATTCACTGCAAAGTGTTCCATACTCCAAAATATGGTTTATCCTGGAGAATTTTCCATATGCACTTGAGAACAGTAAGTATTCTGCTTTTGTTGCTTGGAGTGTTTTGTAGATATCTGTTAAGCCTCCTGTAAAGATCTCATTCCCCAGATCTTTCTAAGTTTTCGATCAACTTCTTGTTTATACCAACTGGTAATACTACCTCAGGTAGCTGTTGATTTTTTTTTTTGTTTTCAACAAATGCTCTAGGCTTTTCCCACAGAGCAAGCTCTGAGTCAGGTAGAATAACAACAAACCCTGCACATGAGAATTTTCCAGGAAGCTGTCAGACAGGTCAGCAGTGACAATGCCCTGGGGATGGATGTTTTGAAGAATTTAAATCTTGTCTGTCTCCACTAGTGTCTGCTGGGCTGCTGGCTGGAGTTTTCTATGTGGTAAGGATTTTAACTACAAATTCAAGTTCATTGATAGATATAGAGTTATACGTAAGTATTGATTTATTCTTTAGTGTTGGTAGTTGCAATTTCACCTCAGTTTATTTGCTCAAAGTTGTTCATAATACTTCCATTGTTGTTGTTGTTGTTGTTATATACCATCAAGTCAGACCTGACTCATAACGGCCCCTTCTTGGGTTTCTGAGGCAGTATGACTACGGAAGTAAATTGCCAAACCTTCCTTCCAAGAGTGGCTGGTGGGTTTGAACTGCCAGCCTTCTGGTTAGCAGTCAAGTGCCTTAGGCACTATACTATCAGAGCTCCTAATACTTCCCTATGATCTTTTAAATATATTTTGAATCTATGATGATATCATCTCTTTCATTCCTGATTTGTGTCTTTTCTCTTTTTTCATGATAGATCTGACAGGATGTTTGTCAATTTTATTGATTTTATTAAAGAGTCAGTTTTATTTCATTGATTTGTCTAATAATTTTCTGTTTTACTGATTTCTGTTCTTATCTTTATTATTTCATCTCTTTACTATTTTCAGTTTTCTCTTTTTTGTCTAATTTCTTAAGGTGATACCTTAGGCCATTGATTTGAAATCTTTCTTCTATACTAATATACTCATTTAATGCTATTAATTTCTCTGTAAGTACCACTTTAGCAGCAACCCTGAGGAAGTCTGTGATACAGGTGGGAAGCTATCCAGCTTTCAGTGTAAAATAAAATTAAATAACTAGCAATATTCTAATGGCACACTGCAGGAAAGTTGTATTAACAGCTTCATGGTTGTCCTCCTTGGATATAATTCATGGCAGATTAGTATTGCTGAGTTGTATGCTCTCAGGTACTATATTAAAATGAAATTCCAATATGGTTCCCACAGAAGCAGGCTGGTCCAGAGACAGAAGCAAATCAAAGGATTATTCAAGTAGAGCTGGTTATATGCATGAAAAATCATCTAGTATATTATGTCATAAAACCAAACCAAACTCACTGCCATCAAGTTGATCCCGACTCATAGCTACCCCTCCTTGGGTTTCTGAGGCAATATCTCTATGGAAGTAGATTACCCAGTCTTCCTTCTGAGGAGTGGCTGACAGGTTTGAACAGCCAGCCTTCTGGTTAGCAGTCAGTCAAATGCCTTAGGCACTACACCACCATACTTTGCGTGTGGTACTAGCCTTAAGAGGTTTACTTTCATTATGTAATTTAATCTTCACTACAATCATTGCAGGAGCTCTGGTGGCATAGTGCCTAAGGCATTTGACTGACTGCTAACCAGAAGGCTGAAGGAAGTATGTCCTGCTATTATACCAATTTTCCAGGTAAGAAAATTGGGTCTTCTACAACTAGGTGAATTGTTGAAGTTCATTTTGTTAGGAAGTGACCAAGTTGGTGTTTACCCTCTGGTATTTCTGATCCCAGAAGCACATGAACCACTAGAACATACTGCCGCCAATGCCTGTCACCAGGTTTGTCTTGATTGCGTAGGCAGTGATCTGGTGAGGATGGCACAAAATCATTGGAGACAGGAGGAATAATGTGAAAGAGTTCCTTTGAGAAACTTTGAAATTGTTTCCACCATGAAAAATAAAGATGTGTTTCACTTGCATCTTCTCCTAGAGGTTACTGAGGAGATACTGTTGTGACACTATGCCATTGGAGCAGTAGTCATTATAGTAATAAAGGCAACCAGCACCTACGTGGCACTTATGGCAACATAAACTCTTCTGCCTATGTTCACTGGTATTATTATCTGTGAACACACACACATATGCACACATGTGCACACACATATACACACAGTGTTTCACCCTCAGGGAAACCTGAAACAGAGATCAAGATAAATGATCATGTGTTCATATGTAAAATATCACAGTACAGTAAATTAGCTTAAGGATGGAAAATCGTTTAAAAATACACCCACACCCAGACAGTCACAACTAGGGTCTCTTGCATATTCCCTTACATCTACAGTGAAATGCCACAAAACTAGTAAGTAGAAGACAAGGAAGCACATTTGAGAAAATAGGATAGCCTAGCCTTTTCCCTAGCCACTCCTTGGAAGGAAGGTTGGGCAATCCTACTTTTGTAGTGATACTGCCTCGGAAACCCAAGGAGGGGTCGCCATGAGTTGGGGCCGACTCGATGGCACATAACAACAGCCTTTTCCCTAGGCTAGGTTAGTGTTTGGTAGATAACTATTCATTGTAAACATGTTTGTGAGCTTGACTTAGTACATGCTATTATAGATACTTTATCTGTATTTTTCAATCAATCTGTTCATTCAGAATGAAAGCACTCCATTACTTCTTTCCTTTTACTTCTAGTCTAAGATTTGTTCATATTTGTCAGCTATTCTGGAGCTGTTTAAATTAGTTCGGGTTTTTTATTGAGTGTCAAATACACTCTGGGGATAGGCTGGCCTCACAGTTACCCAAAGTGTTCAGCCAGGCCCTGGAAATTTGATTGGCAATACAGAGAAACTCTATTGTTAATAAAAGGTTTTTGTTATTAAGAGCTTATCCCTCCTCTGGCCCTGCTTCCCCTCTGTGAGCTGCCTGGAGGTTTGGTTCTCCTGCTTTAGGAGGACAAGAGTTTTGTTCCAGGATGTGAGCTTCTCTGAGAATTAGAGACATGGACTCAAAGCTCCAGGGTTGGCTGACCTCTATAGACAGGCTGGGCACATTCAGCTGATATTTCAAACATGGCAAAAACTGGCTGATCATTCCATGTCTCCAGAGAAAAAGAAAAAAAACACAGATTATCCCATAGGCCATTGCCTGGAGCTCTTATTACCCACGTGTGTATTATGCACACCTATCCCAGGAGTAAGGCTCGAGTATCAGATTATCCCCAATGTGTCCTGTCCTCTTCCATTGACATCTTGGGCTTTTCCTTACAGGTGCAAGGCATAGGGCAGGAAGTGTGCCCCAGCCTGTCTTGGAGGAATTAGATACTGTTAAAGTAAAACTATTAAAACCTTCTCCACGTATTTGTGTGTGCTGTGCCTTAGCCTAAGTCTTAGACATAGTCACAGTCTAGCATCTCTGGTTCTTCCAGAAGCAAGAGACCCACACAGTCCCTGGTCACAGAATCAGAGGGTCAATGGATGTTGCTATGTTCATCATCCTTCCTCTGAGCAACACTGTTGTTGTTGGCTGCCATTGATTTGGCCCTGACTACTACAACCATATGCATAATAAAAAAGAAACACTGGTTGGACTGTTATGATCCACATGGTTTTCACTGGCTGATTTTCAGAAGCAGATTACCAGATCTTTATTCCCAGACTGTCTCAGTCTGGAAGCTCCTCTGAAACCTGCTCAGCACCATAGCAACACACACGCCCTCACTATGTGAGGGTGGTGGTTGCGCTTGAGGTACCTTGGCCAGAAGTCAAACATGGGTCTCCTGAGTAGAAGGTGAGAATTTTACCTCAAGCCCACCAATGCTTCTTGAACAACTCTGAGGGGCACCAAGGGGTACCCATATTATCTCACAGAGCCAACTGCTAACTCTTCCCTTTAGCTCCTGAAGAAATGATGGCTTTGTGGTCTCTCATGTCAGAAGTATTGCTGAGGCCGGCTGACCTCCTCTGGCTGGACTTTGTCACTGAATCCCACCCTCTAATTTCAGGCCCATGCAGTGGACAGTTCCTGCACACTCAGTGTGGGCCTCTGTGATATTGCAGTTTCTCAGCTTCCACACTTTTTCCTAAGCCACAGAAGGTCATTTAGTACAGTTGTGAACAGCCCTGGATAAACAATCCCAGTGTCAACTGTCAACCAATGGGAAGTATATCTGTGGGAAATGCCCTGGCTTCTGAAGGTTGTTCTTCATTGTTCCTTTCTCTGGCCCTTGTGGAGTTGAGCCCAGTTGCCTGCTGCAGTGGGCAGCCCAGTCACACAGTATGGATTGACATGTCTTCTTTTTTGGTTCTTCCTCTATCACTCATGCTACCTCTCGGAATCTCTTTCCACACAAGCACTCTGCATGTCTGAGGCTCTGCTTTTAAAGTAACACAAGCTAAACAGACACCATTCCAGTGTCCTTGTGGTTGACTCTACACAGGAACAAAATGACCAGTTGTCCAAGAAAGCCAGTTATGGTATTTCAGCTAATGATCCATTGCTCAGTAAAGTGGAAGAAGAGGTCAGTTAATAGCTGACTAGTTGTTTGAGTGGATTGATTGCCTTTTAAATTTTTTTTTTTTTTTTAACACAGTCAAGGTGAATGCTGCTTCCTATGAATGGTATTTCTACTGTACTTTTCCATGCTGGATTGAAGCTTCCTTCAGGACTCTTTCTCTCCAAGAAACTGGCCTTTTCATTTAGCTTCTGCCATTTTTCCTGGAAGGCTCTGGCACCCTTTTAGTTGTCAGCCTCTGAGAAACTGGAGGGTGGGGAAGCTTTCCTGCTAGCAGCCTCTGTGCCCCAGTTCTGCCCCAAAGGGCTCTCTCTCTCCTGCTGCTATTTGGTTCTTCTACTGGAGGAGAAGGCTCTTGCCATCTTGGACAGTAAAAGAAACAACCAGCACATCAGAAAGCATGGATGCAATGGTGATGCTGGCCCTAAGGGGGAAGCATTGGATCAGATCACTAGCCACCCTGAGGACAATGCTGTAATGGTATTATGAAAATGAATGTTGCATAGAGGATAAATCAATTTTTTTCTACCTTTGTTGTTGTTAGTTGCTATTGAGTTGACTCCAACTGATGGTATAACACAATAAAACATTGTCCAGTCCAGTACCATCTTCATGATCTTTGCTATGTTTAAGTTCATTGTTGTGGCTATTGTATCAACACACCTGGTGGACAGTTTCCTTCATTTTTACTGACATTACTTTAGGAAACATGATGTTCTTTCCTAGAGATTTGTTTTCCCTGATGATATGCCCAAATTAAGTAAGCCAAAGTCTCAGCATTTGCTCTTCTGGTATTCTGGTTGTATTTATTATTATTATTTTTTAATACTGATTTGTTCATTCTTTTAGAAGCCGATGGCATATATAATTTTGTTTGCCAACACCACAATTCAAATGCATTGATTCTGTCTTCTTTATACCTTTATTGAGGCATTACTTGCATTTAATAAAGTTCAGCCATTTCAAGTGTATAATTTGATGGATCTTTGTAATTTTATACATTAGCCATCACTGTTATCAATATATAGAACATTTCATCACCCTAGAAATGTCTCTGTGCCCTTTTTAAGTTGATGCCCTCCTGACACTCAGCCCCTGTCAACTATTGATTATTTTTACATTGCTGGTTTTGTCTTTCCTAGACTTTCATATACATGGAATCAATGCAATCTTTTGTGTTTGACTTTCTTCACTTAGCAGAATGTGTTTGAGATTCATTCATGTTGCTGCATTATTAATTTTCTGTCTTTCTCTTGCTAAGTAGTTTTCTATCATATGAATATTCTACACTTTATTTATTTAGCAGTTGATGGGCATTTGGGTTGCTTCCAGTCCTTGGTTATCTGAGTGATGCTAATATGAATATTGGCATTCAAATCTTTGTGCAGACCTATGTATTCATTTATCTTGGGTAAATATCTAGGGGTGGGTGTTGTGCATTATCTTGTAAGTACATGTTTAACATACAACCGCATTGTTTTCCAAAGTGGCTATACCATTTTGCATTTTCATCAGTCATGTATAAGTTTTCCAGTTGTTCCATATCCTAACACTTGGTACAGTCATTTTTTTTTTTTTTTTTTAACTTTAGCCATTTTAGTGAGAGTATAGTGCTTGGAAGATAGCTACATGGCCAACCGATTGGAAGAGATTCATATTTGTGTCCATTCCAAAGAAAGATGATCCAACAGAATGTGGAAATTATAGAACAATATGACAAATATCACACACAAGCAAAATTTTGCTGAAGATAATTAAAAAATGGTTGCAGCAGTATATTGGCAGGGAATTTCCAGAAATTCAAGCAGGATTCAGAACAAGATGTGGAACAAGAGATATCATTGTTGATGTCAGATGGATCTTGGCTGAAAGCAAATACTATCAGAATGATGTTTACCTGTGTTTTACTGACTATGCAAAGGCATTTGACTGTGTGGGTCATAAAAATTGTAGATAACATTGCAAAGAATGAAACCTGTACATGAACCAAGAGGCTGTCCTTGGAACAGAAAATAGGGATACTGTGTGGTTTAAAATCTGGAAAGGTGTGCATCAAGGATTGGATCCTTTCACCATATTCATTCAGTCTGTATGCTGAGCAAATAATCCAGGAAACTGGACTATATGAAGAAGAACACAGCATCAGGATTTGAGGAAGTTTCATTAACAACTTACAATATATGGGTGACTCAACTTTGCTTGCTGAAAGTGAAGAAGACTTGAAGCTCTTACTGATGAAGATCAAAGAGTGCAATCTTCACTACTGATTGCACTTCAATATATAGAAAAAAACCCTCACAGTTAAAGTAATACACAATTGCATGATAAGCGGAGAAAAGATTGAAGTTGTCAGGGATTTCATTTTACTGGGATCCATAATCACTACCATGGAAGCAGCAGTCAAGAAATCAACGGCATACTGCACTGTGCAAATCTGCTGCAAAAGACCTCTTTAAAATATTAAGGAGCAAAGATGTCACTATGAAGACTGAGGTGCGTCTAACCCAAGCCATGGTATTTTCAATAGCCTTACATGCATGTGAAAGCTGGAAAATGAGTAAGGAAGACCAAAGAAGAATTGAAGCCTTTGAATTGTGGTGTTGGTGAAGAATTCCAGAAGAATGAACAAATTTGTGCTGAAGAAATGCAGCCCAAATGCTCCTTAAAAGTGAGAACAGCCAGACTTTGTCCCACCTACTTTAGCCATATTGTCAGAAAGGACCCTTGCCTGGAGAAGGATGTCATGCTTGGTTAAGTAGAGGGTCAGCGAAAAAGGGGAAAACTCCATGAGATGAATTGACACAATGGCTGCAATAATGGGTGCAAGCATAGCAAGTATTGTGAGGATGGTGCAGGACTGCGCAGTGTTTTGTTCTGTTGTACATAGGGTCACTGGAAGTCTGGACCAACTCTAAGGTACTCAACCAGAACAACATAGTGCTATCTCAGTGTGAATAAAATTTGCATTTATCTGGTAAATAATAATGTTGGACACTTTTCCATGTGCTTCAAACCCAGTGTCATGGAGTTGATTCTGACTCACAGAGATCCTGCAGGACAGAGTAGAACTGCCCCACAGGGTTTCCAAGGCTGTAAATCTTTATGGAAGCAGACTGCCTCATCTTTCTCCCTCAGAGCAGCTAGTGGGTTCAAACTACCACCGTGTGGTTTAAGGTCAACTGCCTTTAACCTCTGTGCCACCAGAGCTCCTTTTCCATGTGCTTATTATCCTGCTAATATTTCTGCTAAGGAATATGTAGGAGCTCTGGTAGTATAGTGTCTAAGGCACTTGACTGCTAACCAGAGGCTGGCGGTTCAAACCCACCAGCCACTCCTTGGAAGGAAGATTGTGCAATCTACTTACGTAGTGATACCACCTCAGAAACCTGAGGAGGGTCGCTATGAGTCAGGGCCCACTTGACGGCACATAACAACAACAACAAAAAGGAATATGTTAATATTTTCTAAGGAAAGTACCAACCATGAGGTAGATGTTATTACTCCTAGTTTATAGATAAATACCTGAGGCTTGTTGTGGCTTGGTGGCTGACTTAAGTTACTTCTGGCAGATTTGAGGGTAGAATTGAGGTTTTTAGCACAATGTTTCTTCCACTGCGTTACGAGTTCTCAATTGCTTGGAACAACTGTTCTTAAAACGACTTGCAGATATGTTAGTAATCTTAGTTTGTGACAGACTACTGCACATGGGGTCATATTTTGACATGAATAGTCAACTACTCAACATTTCCAAGTACTTAGTTCTTTTAAACTGTTGAGCCTCTAATCATTTCTACCAGATTTAATAAATGGCATTGTCACATGCTTAATTAGTAAGTGCTGAAAGTTTGCTGTTGTGAAGTGCTCCCCTCTACAAACTTGGCCCATTTGGGGTTTGCAGGAAGGAAGCCCTCCAATTTATTCTTTCATGTTCCCAGGAGCCTGTCAAAATGACCCTGCAAGACTCAATTCTCCCTTCCCTACTAGTTAGTTGATGCCAAAAATGCTCTGTCTCTGGTAGAGATAGTCTTTGACCTTAGACATCAACTCCTGTGGAAGTTAATGCCTAAAACATACCTATCAGCAGAGATACTACAAGGGGACCTTAGTGACATAGAATTCCTATGAGAATTTAAGGAGGGGTGTTGGGGGAAGGATAGGGTGGAGTGAGGTGTGAGTTTTACCCTCAGAAAAAAACAAAAGACTTGAAGATTTTGGGTTCTCAGAAAATTACAGGCCAGAGGCAAGAGAAGGTCTCCAGTCTAGAAAAGACAAGTAAGGAACCAAGTTCATAGAGAAAAAACTTTCTGTATTTCTTGACTCTTTGTTCTTTCCTCGTCCTTATTATTATTACTAGGCCATGTCTATTTCCCCGTATTTTTTAAAATAAAATTCTCTAAACGGAACAGGATTTATATACTTATATTTAGGAAAAGTGCAGGAAAGGGACCTGTGAAATAGCTAATTTAAAAAAAAAAAAAAAAAGAGGAAACCAAAGAAAGAGGATGGTTAGTAGAATTTTTTTAAAATACATTTTATTGAAATATAATTTATGTACAGTGAAATACACAAATGGGTCAATGTATTTTATTTATTTAATTTTTTTGCAGTGTTCCCTCCTCTCCTACCCCTGATAACCAATTTTCCTTCCCTATATAAACCTTTTCTTGACTTTTTACAATAATGAACTAATACGATATTTGTCCTTCTGTGACTCACTTATTTCACTCAGCATAATGTCTCCAAGTTCATCTATGTTATGCGGTGTTTTGCAGAAGTGCAATTATTGACAAGTATGAATTTGTTACTGTCATTTTGCTATGTGCTTTTTCGTGGTGTTGCTGAATTCTTTGTTCCCTATAATTTTCTGTGCTGAGCTCGTTTTGTTTATGGATCGTGTTATCACTTTTTTCATTGCTATTGTTTTAACATTTGCTAAATATTTGTGCTTGTCCTCTTTTTAATTTTGATGTGAAGGTTTATCACTTTTTCTTTGAGGTTACCCTGTGATTTATAAGTTTCTTCCCAAGTTTAGAACAGTCCATTCTACCTTGCAGTTGTCTTGGCTTCCCTACCATTTAGAAGTTCTGTAACTATACAATTTTTTCTCTCTTTTCAGTTTGTGGTTGTCCTCATTTGTCAGTGGAAGTCTCTGTTTCCATGTTTACAATCTTGTAGGCTTATTTACTTTGGATACTTCCATAACTGCGTTGGTTTCTGGGTCATGTCATCATGTGTGTTAATGATCAGTTGTTTGCTGTTGTTTCTTCTCTGTCCAAAGGACTCCTGTTAGCATCTCTTATAAGGATAGTCTGGTTTAACAAATTCCCTTAATTTCTGTTTATCTGGAAAAGGCCTAATTTCATCATCATATTTGAGAGACAATTTTGCTGAGTGTATAATTCTTGGTTGGACATTTTTTCATTCAGGGTTTATATATACCATCCAATTGTCTTCTCACCTGCATGGTTTCTGCTGAGAAATCTGAGCTTAATCTTATTGGTTGCCCCTTGTAGGTAACTTTATTTTTCCTGTGCTGCTTTCAGGATTCTTTCTTTGTCTTTGGTTTTGGTGAGTTTGATGATAATATGTCTTGGTGATTTTCTTGAATAAGGTGATTTTCTTTTGGGGGCTATCCTGTTTGGGGGTTTGTTGGACTTCTTGAATAGATATATTCTCATCTTGCATGATACCAGGGAAATTCTCTTCCAACAAAATTTTTTCTGTGATTGTATTTGTCTCTTCCTGTTCTGGAATTCCAATTACACTTTAGTTATTCCTTTTGATGGTATCCCACATGAACCTTAGGCTTTCTTCATTTTGTGTTGATCTTTTTTCTGATTGATCCCTTTCCAAAGAAGTATTGAGATATTTGCCTTCAATCTTACTAATTCTGTCTTCCATTGATTCAATTCTCCTCCTTTGCCTGTAATGTGTTACCTATTTCTGAAAATTTAGTATTAATCTTCTGGATTTCTATCTGTAGATTTTGTATCATTTCTAATTTTTCATTTATTTTGTCATCTTGAATTGTCTTTCGAAATTGTTCTAGGGTTTTCTCTGTTTTCCTCAATTTTGTTAGTGTTTTCCTTGATTTGTCTCTCAATCTGTTGAAAGTACCTAAGTATAATTCTTTTGAATTCCTTATCAGGGAGTTCTAATGCTGCGTCTTCCTCAAGGATGTGTTCTGGGTCTGTATCCTGGTCTTGCTTTATCTTGCTTCTTTGTATAGACTGTGATGCTCTTTTGTCTCTGAGGAATTATGATGTTTTTGTGTTTATATTTAATTGGTGATTGTATTTTGGCATGATTTGCCCAAGCTTTTCATTTTCTTTGTTTTGTTTGAATGTTATCTACATAAGCAGGGTACTGTGGTCCTCTATTTGCTTGTTGGCATCACTTATTCACTCACCATCTGTCTCCTTTCCTGTTGTCAGCCTCCCATATGTCCCTACCATCCTTGGCAAGCAGAACCTATTCTTAGGTCCCTGGAATCTGAATGAGAATGCTGTCACTTTAAATATCCAAAATGGCTGTCACTTGTAAATAATCAAAATGGCTGTGCCCTCCAGACAGCCAAAAGTCCACAGCTCGGGTTATCTCCCTCCTTGCTGTTTCTTTCTTAGTCATCAGCCACCAGCGCAGTTGTCCCTGCAGCCCTTGGTGACCAGGGCTGATCTTTAGGTCAATTCTCAGGTCCTAACACCCCTTGGAAATATTCAGGCTGTTGGTACTATCAGAGTAGCTGACAGTCTGCAGCTTTGTCCATCTCCATACTCACGCTTTCATTTAGGTTTTTCCCATAGTTGGTGCCTAATACACTTCTGTAAACTTCCTTTCAAAGGTCCGGGCTCCAGGATTATATTCTGTATTTCTGTCAATTGGTTTCACTTTTCTTTGTTGAAGAGGGTCTGTGTAGTTGTTTGCCTTTTGTGCCATCTTACCAGAAGTCCGGTAGAAAGTTTTTTTGTTTTAATGGAAAAAAGAAAGTAATTCCCTAGGACTTGAAGGAAGATGGAGATCCATAGAATACTGATGAGTGTGGAGAGAGACCTGATGTTTTGATCTGTGTGTACATGAGCATGTGTTTGTGCATCTGTATGTAAGTAAGTGTGCATGCATATGCTTGCATGTTATGTGTTCATGTATGTGTGTGTGCATGTGAGTGCACATGAATGTATGTGTGTGGTTTAGAGGTAGGCAAGAAGAGATCAAGTATGATTATTCTAGCAAATATATCACTTTGGTTGTCATTGATAATTTACTCTTTGGAGTGAATTAATTAAATTTATAAATTGAAAGGAGTTTTTAATGAGAGAAAGATGAAAGGTGCTGAGTCTGATAGAAGAAAGTATGTTTGTGACAAAGTGATCCACAAAACTCTACTTATTCTCAGTTTTGATTTTTGTGTATTTGTTTTGCGGTTTGTTTGACTTTAGAACTGCCTAACAAGTTGTGAATTTCTCAGAGGACAACTACTCATTATGAGCAGTCAAAGAATCTTTGATCTTTGATTTCCTTTAAAATGTCTTAAAGCTTCAGACCAGCATGGCAGTCCAGTTAGCCCTGGCACTCTGCAAAGACCCCACAACAGAATCAACCAGGGAACCTTAACAAACCCTGCTGCCTGGCCTGCCCCAGAGAGTCTGATCCAATTAGTCTGGGAGCAGTCTGGGTTTTGGGCTTTTCAAAACCTTCCCAGGCAATTCTCATGGGTAGCCAAGGACAAAAACCAGAGCACTAAGAGAAGAAACAGAAGAAAGCAGAATTGGCAGCATTGTAGAACTTGGGGAAATGACTACAAAGATGAGAAAGGACATCAGGGACTTCGTACTGAGAGATATCCCCAGCTATTGCTCACATTCTCTACTGAGTCTACTCTGGTGGGTTTCAGATGGGAGAACTCTAACTGACAAGAGATAAACAACCTCCCCAAGAAGACTGCTTCTGTGACCATTAATCTCAAATATTCTTCACAGCCCTAGAAGTGGGCTTGAGTCTGAGGTTTCTAAGTGTAATTCCTTGAATGGATGAGGGTTAATGCAGAATTTTCAGAAGGAAACTAGGGAAGTAAGAAGTGTTGAGATGTGAAAAAGAGGCAATCACTATAGGTTCTTTTATCTTGTTCTAAATATTCAAGTATAAAAACACACAGGCCAACCTCTGTCCTATGCTCAGTATGCAGATTGAATAAGTATGGTGATAGGATACAACCCTGATGCACATCTTTCTTGATTTTGAACCATGTAATATCCTCTTGTGCTGTTCAAACAACTCCCTCTTTGTCTATGTACAGGTTTGACACGAGTACAGTTAAGTGTTCTAGAATTCCCATTCTTCAAAATATTATGATCAACACAGTTGAGTGCCTTTGCATGATAAATAAAACACAGCCAAGACCCATCTGAGATCTTCTCTCAAATCTTGTTTGAATTTCTGACAGTTCCTTGTTGATGTATTGCTATAATCATTTTTAAATTATCTTCAGCAAAATTTTACTTGTGTGTGATATTAATGATATATTTTTTTTTAACACTTTCCACATTCTGTTGAATCACCTTTCTTTGGAATAGGCACAAATATGGGCCTCTTCCAGTTGGTTGACCAAGTAGCCGTCTTCCAAATTTCTTGGCATAGACTAGTGAAGGCTTCTAGAGTTGAATTCATTTGTTGAAACATGTCCATTTGTATTCTGTCAATTCCTGAAGCTTTGCTTTTCAATAAAATCTTCAGCACAGTTTGGATTTCTTACTTCAGTGCCATCCGTTCTTCATCATATGCTACCTCCTGAAATGGCTGAACATCAACCAATTGCTTTTGGAAACAATGCAAATGCAACCATTGATGTGGAGTCAGATCTGACTCATAGCAGCCCCTCCTTGGGTTTCCAAGGCAGTATCCCTACGGAAGTAGATTGCCCAACCTACCTTCCGGGGAGTGGCTGGTGGGTTTGAACCTCCAGCCTTTTGGTTAGCAGTCAAATGCTTTAGGCACTATGCCACCAGAGCTCCTGCTTTCGGAAGAGTTATCTGTATTCCTTTCATCTTCTTCTGATGCATCCTGCATCATTCAGTACTTTGCCCATAGAATCTTTCAATATTGCAACTGGAGGTTTGAATTTTTTCTCCACGTCTTTCAGCTTGAGAAATGCAGAATGTGTTCTTCCCTTTTGCTTTGCTACCTCCAACTTTTTGCACATCGCATTATATTATTTTGTCTTCTCAAGCTACCCTTTGAAATTTGCTGTTGAGCTCTTTTACTTTATCATTTTCTCCTTTCCCTTTAGCTACCCTGTGCTCAAAAGCAAGTTTCAGAGTCTCTTCTGACATCTATTTTGTTCTTTCATTTTCTTTTCCATCTTTTTAATGACCTTTTGCTTTCTTCATATATGATGTCCTTGATGTGATCCCACAACTCATCTTGTCTTTAGTCCTTAATGTTAAATACATCATATCTATTCTTGATATGGTCTCTAAATTCAGATGGGATGTGCTTAAAGTTGTACTTTGGCTCTCATGGACTTGTTTTTAATTTTTTGCAGCTTCATCTTGAATTTGCAAATGAGCAGTAGACAGTCTCTTCTGTAACTGACCCCTGGCCCTGTTCTGATCTTCTCTATTTTCTCTTTCTACAAATGAAGTCAATTTGATTCCTGTATATTCCACTTGGTGAGGTCCATATATATATATTTGCAGTTTATGTTGTTGAAAAAAGTTATTTGCAAGTACTAAGTTGTTGATCTTGCAAAATTCTGTGATGTGATTTCCTGCATCATTTCTATCACCAAGGCCATATTTCCCAACTATTGATCCTTCTTTGTTCCCAATCTTCACATTCCAATCATCAGTAATTATCCATTCATCTTGATTGCATATTTGATCAATTTCAGACTGCAGAACTTGGTTGTTGTTGTTAGGTGCCGTTGAGTGGTTTCTGACTCATAGCGACCCCATGCACTGCAGAACAAAACACTGCCCAATCCCGTGCCAGCTCCACGATCCCTGCTATACTTGAGCCCATCATTGCAGCCACCATGTCAATCCATCTCATTGAAGGCCTCCCCCTCTTTCATCTACCCTCCACCCTACCAAGTATGACATCCTTTCTCCAAGGAATGGTCCCTTCTGACAACATGACCAGAATAGGTGAGACAAAGTCTGGCCATTCTCACTTCCAAGGAGCATTTCAGGTGCAATTCCTCTAGGACAGATCTGTTAGTTCTTTTAACAGTCCATGGTACTTTCAGCATTCTTCACCAGCACCACAACTCAAAAGCATCAACTCTTCTTCGGTCTTCCTTATTCATTGTCCAGTTCTCACGTGCATACAAGGCAGTTGGAAATATCATGGCTTATGTCAGGTGCACCTTAGTCCTCAAGGAGACATCCTTGCTCCTCAGCACTTGAAACAGTTCTTTTGCAGTTGACTTTCCCAATGCTACACATCGTCTAATGTCCTGACTGCTGCTTCCATTGGCATCGATTGTAGAACCAAGCAA
>NW_006921614.1:13807699-13828866 GCF_000298275.1 Orycteropus afer afer
ATTGGTGCATAAATTTGAATAATAGTCATATTAATGGGTCTTCCTTGTAGGCATATGGATATTATCCTATCACTGACAGCATTGTACTTCAGGACAGATTTTGAAACATCCTTTGTGATGATGAATGCCACACCATTCCTCTTCAAACCATCATTCCCGGCATAGTAGATCATATGGTTGTTTGATTCAGAATGGCCAAAACCAGTCCATTTCAGCTCACTAATGCTGAGGATAGCAATCTTTATGCATTCTATTCATTTTTGACAACTTCCAATTTTCCTAGATTCATACTTTGTACAATCCATGTTCCGATGATTAATGGATGTCGGCAGATGTTTCTCTTCAATTTGAGTGGTGCCACATCAGCAAATGGAGGTCTTGAAAGCTTTACCTTATCCATATGAGTAAGGCTGGATTTACTCTGATGATCTAGCTCCTTCTCAGTCCTATTTTGAGAGCCTTATAACCTAACGGGACTATTCATAAGGATGTGCGGTAATGTATCAAACAGTGTTTCTTTGCTATTCATAACGTTTTCCCTGGCCAATTCTTTGAGAAGTGGATGGCCTCCTCCTTCTTCCTAGTCTGTCTCAGTCTGTAAGCTGGGCTGATACCTGTGTACCATGT
Organism: Orycteropus afer afer; assembly: GCF_000298275.1. Taxonomy (NCBI): domain Eukaryota; kingdom Metazoa; phylum Chordata; class Mammalia; order Tubulidentata; family Orycteropodidae; genus Orycteropus; species Orycteropus afer. Next base: position 13,808,327 of record NW_006921614.1, read on the forward strand.
GCATCCCGCTGGGTTAGAAACACCAGTGGCTCAGCCTTAAAACTCACATCAACACATCACCACGGTAGTACAAACCAACAGACAAGTTTGCCTCCCTGTTGGAAACCTCTCGTATCACCCTTACCTGGGTCCCTGCGGCTGACTCCTTCTCTGTCTAGATTCCTAGGCCTTTCCTCCGCTCTCCCACCCTGCTGCTTTGTGAGTGCCTGAGTTCCTCTCCTCACCTGGATCCCTGTGGCTAACTGCTCCTCTGTCCGGGTTCCTGGCTTTTTTAATCCCCTTTCTCCCACTCTCCCACCCTACTGCTTTGGGCATGCCAGAGTTCCTCCCCTCACCTGGATCCCTGCGGCTGACTGATCCTCTGTCTGAGTTCCTGGCTTTACTTGGTAAGAACTTGGTAAGCGTCTTCAATTTCTTCACGTTTGGCCTAGTGATTTTTGCATAAATATGAATAAGAGTCATATTAACTGGTCTTCCTTGTAGGAGCATGGATATTATCCTATCACTGACAGTGTTGTACTTCAGAATAGATCTTGAAATGTTCTTTTTGACAATGAATGTGACTGTTCCTCTTCAATTTGTCATTCTTAGCATAGTAGACCATATGTTTGCCTGATTCAAAATGATGAATACCACAGTCCCTGTCAGCTCATTAATGCCTAGGATATTGATCTTTATGTGTTCCATTTCATTTCTGACCACTTCCTATTTTCCTAGATTCATGCTTCATATATTCCATGTATGGATTATTAAGGATGTTTGCATTTGTTTCCTTACATTTTGAGTTGTGCCACATCAGCAAATGGTAGTCCTAAAAGCTTTATTCCATCCGTGTCATTAATGTAGACTCTGCTTTGAGGAGTCAGCTTTTTCCAGTCATAATTTGAGAAACTTCAATCTGAAGGGCTCATCTTCTGGCACTATATAAGACAATGGTTCCCTGTCATATGTAAGGTTTTCACTGGCCAAGTTTTTCAGAAGTAGACCGCCAGTTCTACTTGATTGCATCACTTTGAAGATCAAGGTGCTCTACCCAAGTTGTTCCAAGCTCTTGTCTTTTCAATAGCCCATATACATATGAAAGCTGGGCAAGGAATAAGGAAGACCACAGGAGAATTGATGCATTTAAATTATGGTATTGGCAAAGAATATTGAATGTACCATGGATTGTCAGAAGAACAAACAAATCTCTTAGAGGAAGTACAGCTGGAATGCTCCTTAGAAGCGAAAATAACTTCCCTGCTTTAATCATGTTGTCAGAAGGGACCAAACTCCAGAGAATGATATGCTTAGTAAAGTAGAGGGTCAGCAAACAAGGGGAAGACAAAAAAAGGGATTGACACAATGGCTGCAACAATGGGCTCAAGCATGGAAGTGATTGTGAGGATGGTGCTGGACCAGGCAGCATTTTGTTCTGTTGTACATCGGGTTGCTATGAGTTGAAATTGACTCAATAGCACCTAATAACAACAACAACAACAGACTGCCAGGACCTCCTTTCCAGTCTTGCTTAGTCTGGAAGCTCTGCTGAAATCTGCCCACTATAGGTGACCGTGCTAGTAGTTGAAATACCAGTGGCATAGTTTCCAGCATCACAGCAACACTCAAGCCATCACAGTACAACAAACCAACAGATGTGTGGTGTAATTAGCTATGTTGTTGTTGTTACGTGCCCTCGAGTCGGACCCGACTCATAGCGACCTCTCCTTGGGTTTCTGAGGCAGTATCACTATGGAAGTAGATTGCCCAACCTTCCTTCCAAGGAGCGGCTGCTGGGTTTGAACCATCAGCCCTCTGGTTAGCAGTCAAGTGCCTTAGGCACTACGCCACCAGAGCTCCTGTAATTAGCTATGTTGTTGTTGTTGTTACGTGCCATCGAGTCATGGCCAGGTTATATTTAGATAATTTATCATCTCAACTCATTCTCATGCCTGGTGAAAGCCACAGAGCTTCCCACTTTATTGTTTTTGCCTGTTGGAGTCCAGTTCCCTTATAACCTAGGGTCACTCTCTCTTCCCAGGCTCCCTTGGAAACCACAGATGGTTGCACTGCCCAACTAGGTGGCCATCAGACTCAGGAACTTCTGGACTAGGACCCTAGGGCTTTGAGGGTTCCTGAGCTGTGAGAGGCCAGTATGCGGTTAGTGTTGCTGCCATTCCTCCTCCAGATGCCACCCAGGCACTGACTCTAAGGCTCCCCAAAGTCTTGGATCTCCTCCCTTTACCCACTCTCAATGTACTTTTAGGAGGTAAGGGCTGAGAGACAGAAGAAAGTACAGGAAGGAGTATAGTGAAATGGAGAACCTGGGGAGACTGGGTGTCAGAGAGTAGGGTCATGACAAACTTGCAAAAGCAGGTCATGACTAACTACTTTTTTCTGGGATATGATCATGGCACAGAGATACCAGGAACAGAAATCAGATGAGGTGAATTTCTTTACAGCTCACAGGCAGAGGATGTGACCGTCACAGTCATCAAATAAGGTAGCCTTACAACCAGAGAAAGATGAGCTCTGATGGTGAATGAGACCCTCATCCACTTAACTGAGAGTCCTATTGCTGTGAAGTACAAAAGTTTCAGGAGTCATTTCCCTTCAGTAACAATGACTGATCTTTCTCTCCACACGGAGGGTCCTCTTATCAGCATTCACCAGGATCTGAGGTGGAAACAGCAGTCAGTTTACACAGTACAACTTAGCCTTTGTATTTTCTCATTGAGTTTTTTTTTTTTTTTTGGGGGGGGTGGGTGGATTTCCTAACTATGATACTAATAGTTCCATTAGAAAAATTCAGTTACTTTAGATTGATACTTCTATTCACTAAGCACTTAAGTTCTGACAACAAAAGGTGTAGCAAGGTCATTTCCATATTTCCTTAAAGTCAACATCAATTTATTTTGGAGTAGACTTGACATATAATGTTCAGAGCACTTCTCACTTTCAAGCAAAATACAAGAATATCTAAATATATATTCTTATTGAAAGTAACTTTCATAAAGCATTTCCCTTGAAAGAAGTTCAAAGACTTTCTAAATATTCACCTCACACAGTAACATGGTAGAACAGGGAGCACTATGGTTCTTTCAGTTTATAGAGGATTAGACAGAGTTGAGATGTCAAGATCACCTGGACAGGGAATGGAAAACACCAAAAGGAATACGTCTTCTTGGATTGCAGTATTCCACCACAATTTCCAAGTATGCTATGTTTTTCTCAGTCTAGATTGGAGATATTTACAGCAAGTGATTTAACTGTAATGAAATATCCTGTTGATGATAGTCTCCATCAAGCTGGATTATATGCTAAACTCCCAGTGGGCCCTTCTCCCAGGCCCTGGCATATGGGTGAGCACAGAAGTCTCTGGCTCACAGAGAACCTAAATTTTGAGTTTACATACAAAATAACACAGACTGATAACTACATGTAAAAACTTATATAGATGGGATATGGCATTTTATTTAATGCAAAAGAGGCACAAACTACTTTTCCTTTTGGGAAGTGTCCCAAACATATTTGATCAACAGGAACCCTCAGTAATAGAGAAGGCATTGGTTTAAATATTTCATTTCTGAAAAGCAACATTATAAGGTGCCTAAAAATGCTGGGTTTCTTTTGTGAGTTCCAAACTATTCAGAAATCTGAATACCTATCTGGGAACCACAAGAGGAAAAAAATTCAAACTCGTAACAAATGGGACTATTGTTTGACTTTTTCTATTATGCTTCTTCCTGGCCTTCATGCTTCCTGGAGAATTCTTTTTACTGCTCAGTTATGGTTTCTTTGGAATTAGTGGAGTTACTGTGTAGTGAAATGGTTAACATCCTTAGCTGGTAATGGAAAGGTTGAAGGTTCAAGTTCACCCTGAGATGCCTTGGAAGACAGGGCTAGTGATCTACTTCCAAATATAAAAACATCAACCATCAAAAACCCTATGGAGCACAGTTCTACTCTGACATGTATGGGGATGTCATGAATCTGACTCAAGGACAACTGGTTATTGAATTAGTGACAAAACCCCTTTCTGCATTGTGTGGAAACTTGGCTGCCTAACACTATCCAAGTCCTAGCTTAGGTTGGCCGCTAGAGAGCAGTGTTGTCATTCACTTGGGGCTAAGGCCCGCCCCCCCCCCCCAAGGCCAGAAAAAGATGCCAAATTATTTACAGTGCAAAATGCTTACAGTATGCTCCATTGTTATTCTTTGATTTATAAAACACCATTCCTCAGAGTCCCCACCTCCCAGCTGCTTAACAGGAAGCTTGCAGAAGCATTAATGTGCAGTGAGAGCAGGTCTTGCACAATTGAGGTGGTCTGACATGTCAATTTAGTCTGGGTGAAGCATGCAGGTGGACATTTGGGACAGAGTCCTCCACAGAGGTTTACTGGGGCAGAGGCATGGCCAGGCTGGGATGGGCAATGTGGTGACAAGGCTGAGCAGGGAGAAAGCACTGGCAGTGGGCATGCGTGGCAGCGTTCCCACAGAATTAGAAGTGACCTACTTTGGATGTTAGCAGTCAAAATATTACCAGCTCAGCCCTGCTAGGCCAGGACCATGCCTTTTGCTTCATCCAGGTCTGTGACTGCCCAGGTTCTCTATGTTTTTTCTGTGGGTAGCGGAGCAGGTTCCCATGGCCCTGACTGGGAAGAACGAGAGAATAGGAGACTTAGGTCCAGATGACGTGGTCTGAGATGGTAAAGTTATAGACTAGACCTCTTCAAGGACAGCTGAAGGATCATTAGTATGGTGTACTGGGACTCTGGAGGTAGGCAAGTCACTAACAGGCATAAACCAGAGGGTGGAATTGCAAATGGATAATAACAAAAATGAAGAACCTTGATAAAACTACACTGCTTTTAGAGTCAAAGGGTGTAGATGAGAAAATGAAAGTTGGCAGGTTCCTATGACCAAAACCAGGAAAAATGGACTCAGACTGCACACAATCCTGAACACAGCTGGGTACATGCTAATTTTGTTCTATATCTTATGCTGGTCTCTGTGGTCCTCATCACTCAACTGGCATGCTGCTTGCAATGCCTAATTTTTAAGCTGTTACAGATTGAATTGTTTTTTTCCCCAAAGTGTGTTGTAAATCCTAACCAGTGTGTCTGTGCTTATAGCCATTTGGTAATTAATTGTCTTTGTTATGTTAATGAGCCAGTATTAGTATAGTGTCTTAAGTCTGAGACACAAAAGAGATTAAACAAGCAAGCAAAAGAAGCAGAGGCAGAAGAAGAGAGATGCCAAGCCACATGAATACTGCCCAGGAACAAAAGTTCAAAGAGACAAGAGCCTTTCTCCAAAGCCATCAGAGAAAGCAAGCTTTCCCCTAGAGTTGGCACCCTGAATTTGGACTTCTAGTTTTCCTAAATTATTAGAAAACAAACTTCTTTTTGTTAAAGCCCCCTCTTCTGTGGTATTTCTGTTATAGCAGCACTAAATAACTAAGACGGAAGCATTTCTCACCGCAGTCTAGCAAGCAGATATCATTTTGTCATTTTCCAGAAGAAGACATTGAAGGTCAGATGAAGACGGTGAAGGTTACTTGGCCAACAAGACTAATATAAGAGTATGAGTCAGACACCAACTTTATACAAACTCAGGTCTACACAGAGTCACCAAGGGGTGCACACCTTAATCCTACAGACTTCTGTGCAAGCTGGCAGGCGGAACGGCATTCAAGCAAGACTCTGTCTGCACCTCTCCTTGCTCTTCCAGAGTGGACATAGGGGGGAGCGCCGTAGGCCTGTTTTAGAGAAACTGAGCCAAGTGAGTGTCCCGTCTTATCCTTTACCTCCTGGTTCATGTTCTGTCTGCAGGAGAGGAAAGGAGGCAGGAAAAACATTGCCCAGAGGGCTAAGAGGAGACAGTGTTTGAACATATGTTCAGGAGCTGACTTGAGCCCACACCTGTTAGAACGAACCTTGGAGGAAGGCCACAGCCTCTTTGTTTCTCTGCTGGCCACTTCAACAAAGGGCCTTGCTAGTGAGCATATGTTGTTCAAGAAAAGACAAATTACAGATATGAAAAATTCTTCTTTCCATGAAACGGATACTGCTGAGACATATTGCTTAGGGCTAAGTAGCTTATTTTCTTTTAATACAGGACCATCATTCTGCTTTAGAGGGAAAATCTTTTCTCTGCTACAAAATTATCAGTCCTGGAAATAGTTCCCAAGCATAACTGTTGTCACAATAAAATGGTGATGTTTCATTGTGGTGGAAAATGGTGAGTCTAGGATTAAAATAAGAAGACAATGGGGACTATGAAGGAGGGAGATGGGGAGCTGGTGCAGCTGAGACCCCCAGAGCCGTCAGGACATCTCCTACACAGGAACCTGTCAATGGAGGGGTGATATGGGTGGTACTTGTACCAGAGCATCTGCAGAGATTTGTTATGAAAGATATGAATGATCTGAGAGTGGATTACTAACCCTCATGGGACATTCAGACTAGACATGAAGAGACAGAGAAGGGTCTGTGGGGATTGGTCTCTTGCGAACCTGTCAAGTTCTGGAGGAAGACAGATCATCAAGAACAGAAACATGAAGGGAAGAAGAGAAAATAAAGACAGTGAGATGATTCTGTCTTCAGAGAGAACCACTGTGTGGGGCAAGCTTCAGTCTCTTCTGCAGGCCTGGCCTCTGGTCATGTAGTGGCTCCCCTGCTGTGATCTCTAATAGGGGGCCTGTCAGAGAGAGGTATGCTAGACTATTTTTATCTCACATGCTATGCTGTCTGATCTATTAAAAAAAAGGGGGAACCTCTAAAACGCCAAGCTAGAATGGAGGTTAACAGAAAACAAGTTCTGGCCTGCACTGGGGTTCATTGGGTGGCTCTGCTGGGTGGGTGCATGGGGTGAGTGGATGCGTGGTGGGGTCTGCACAGTTGCTCTTGATTCAAATGCCTTCTCTGGGATCTTAATCGCAGTTGGCTGTGATAGCTAAGCATAATGGATAGATGCCAACACTGTCCTCTCCAGGCAACTATCGTGTCTTTCACTGTGATTCCATCACCAGCACCATCCCTCTGGCTGCCAGGCTTCAGAGACATTAGAGGGTGGAGTAGAACACTCCCTGCTTCTGTTTTTCCTCTGGAATAGATTGTGATTGAGTGGGATGGTCAAATCTCTAATAAAATCAACACCTTAGGTGAAAAATGTCTCTCCCTGACATTTTAGATTTTTTTTTTAAGTTAAAAATCTTTATCATTTACTGAGCCCTGTTTTAAATGTTCTACATATCATATTTATCTACTTTAAATTAAAAATAATCCCAGGAGGTAGATACTATTATCCCCTTCTGCAGATGTGGAAACTCAGACCCTCAGTTATGATTTGACTCAATCAAGGCCATGGCTAATCTAACTCAGAACCCTGACTATTTTCTCTTCCTTTCCTCTTTATTTTTTTCCTCATTGAAAATAGCTTTATTGTTTATGTAAAATCAAGTGTAAAAAATCACCCCAAATACCATGAGGCAGGGATAACTATGAACCCTTTAATGAAATTCTTTAAGATTTCTCTCTTCTACATTAACTTTAAGACAAACTTGTCAATACCCTGGTTACTCCTTCTTGAAAATTGGTCACAACATATTTAATTGAGTTCATTGGCTTTTGGTCTCCCACTAACCTTGGGTTCTGTAAAGGTAAGTAAGTACCTTCCTTGTAGCTGTGGTTTCCTCATCTGTGTCCCTGATGTCTGCTCCTCTGTATTCACCAAGGCTGAGGTTCTAATTCCCCTGCCTCCAGGAAAGGGCCAATGGGCTTTTCCAAACAGGTCTGTGAATCCCTGGTTGTCTACTTGATCAGCTTCCAAGATGGGCAGTCCTGCACTTTCTGCTTTAGGAAATAGGACTCCATGGAAGTGGCCATGGAAACCATGACCACACTGACCTTTCTTATTCTTCCTTAATCTGTGGGGTAAGAGTCTTTGTGAATTTCCTTCTGGGTTAGCAGGACTATAGTAAGAGCTACCACTCAATCTGGCCTTCACTACTTTCCAGGCTCTCTGTTAAGGACTTTTCATATATTATTTCATTAAGACTCTTAACAATGTTATGAGTTGATAACCTTAGCCCATTTTATATATGAGGAAACTGAGATGTACAGTAACTCATCCAAGGACACAGCTAATAAGTGTCAGAATTTGAACACTGGTCTCTTGAACTTCACAGCCTGGGTTCTATATCACTACCCTTTACTGCTTCCCTAAGTCATAGCTCCACCACATATGAGGCAGCTCCAGATTCTGTGTAAGAAAAGTCTATAGAAAAGACCTTTTTTTTTTTTTTTTTGACCAGGAACAATTAAGACTGAGCATGGTGTACTCAGCAGAAAGTAACAAAAACATACACACATACACCCCTGTGACAGCATGTAACCTCTACCCTTTTTTTCAAGTATGTGTAGATAAACAAACCTGTACCAGTCAGGACTCAAGTTGAGTGGCCTAACCACATTTGGCACCCAGAGCAATCCGTGAAAGCTGCTTTGTTTTTATAATTGTGCAAAAAGAGTTCTAATTATTATATGTTTTTCTGAGTCAGATGAGAGAAGTAAACTATTTGGCTATAAAATGATATTTGTGAATTCCCAGTGGAAGAGACCATAAATTGATTTTAATGCATGCTTACGAATAGTTTAACAGTCCCGTGGAGGACTGACTAGGTCAGAATAATTAATGGAGAATTCTGACAGCAGAATCCATAAATACTGATGTTCAGGAGGTCAGCATATTAAATAATAAGAGATATGCTTCTTGGGGATTGTATTAGTCAGGAAAATATAGGCTTATACTGTGGAAACAAAGAAAGCCCAAGGTCCCAGTAACTTTACCCAGTGCAAAGTTTCTTCTTGCTCAGTTAAGTACAGGTCAGGAGGCCCTACAGGCCAGAGGTCTTTCTAGCAAAGAGTAGGTTCTCAGGCTATGCCATCTTGTAGTGATGATATCTTTATCAGCTGGTTCACCAGACTGCTGCCAAGGAGAGCAAAGGGATCCAGAAGGTCAGGTGGGGAGCTTTAAAGACCATATTCTAATGCCAAACTTAGAGGTCTTCTAGAACCCCAAGAAGGACAAGAGCTAGTTAGGTACAACTGTGTAGCCCAGATCTAACCATCATGTTTTTAAATGACATCTTCATTCTTTATCAAACATATCAGCATATTTTTGCATAATAGTTTCAGAATTTTGGAATCAGAATTGAAATCTGTGATGGAGTTATTTGAGTAAAAAATGTGTGGATTCATAAGCTTATGATATTTTTCTAGAGAGTTCTTTTTTTTTAATCTATATTAATTTGATAAACTCCAACTTATGGCTTTCTAGTCTTCATGAGAAGAGCAAATTGGGTAGCATTCCTTTATAAATTGTCTTCAGTTTTGCTGGGGTTTGCAGGGACATTTTAATGGGGAGGCTTCTAGAGTGCCAGCTGGTTCAGAAAGAAAGTATCCTTAGGACTCTCAGGAGACATTCAGTTGGATCACCAACTAAAATGCACTGTATTACTATTCCTCAGGAGATCACCTTTTTCTGGGATCTCACTGCTAACAGATCCTATCCAATGAATACATCTTCCAAGTCTCAAACTATCTGAACAGTCAAATTATGAATCAGAAATTTATTGGTGTGCTCATATGTATTATGGTAGAGTGCCCCTTTTAGTCCAATTTCTCATCCTACTTCCTGCCTTTTCCTTATTCTCTTCCTTCTCAAAGACAACAATGCTCATTAATTTGATATGTTCCTTTCCAGTCCATGTTTTAATATTTCATTACCTTTTCCATAAATAATCTGTAGGATTGTTTTGTATTTCTTAAATTTACACAAATGACATCATGTTGTAAGAGCTGGCCTGGAGGTGGAGAGATCTAGATTTACACTTTCACTCTTACATTATTTTGTTCCTTTGGCAAGTTAACTTTTCTGAGCTTCAGTTTCCTCACTAACAAAATGGGAATAATAGCACTTACTGCTTAGGTTTTTTGTAAAGCCTTTAACTTTACAAAACTAACAGACACACATAGGTAGTATAACTAACAAACACACATAGGTAGTATAGTTTTCTTGGAGTGCAGAAAGAGCTATTCCATCTAAGCACAAGGACAGCTCCAAAAACTATTCCTACTCCATAGGAATGAATAGGTCCTTAGTGATCTAATGATTCAAATTTCTAGATCCAATGCTAGAAACACACTCATAGGTGCTCCTTCTATGACCTCCTGTGCTCTATCTAGGTTTCCTACTGCTCTTCTCTTGACATATAACTCTCTTTTTTTAAAAAAATTTAATTTGGAAAAATCTAAAGGAAAAGAAATAAAGTACAAAGAATAACATCATAAATATCCACACAACAATTCTATTAGTGTCCTAGAGCTGCTATAAGAATGTATCTCAAACTTGGAGGCTGAAAACAAAAGAAATTTACTCTCTCACAGTTCTGGAGGAGAGAAGTCCAAAATCAAAGTGTTTGTAGAGTTAGTTCCTTCTGGAGGCTCTGCAGATAATCCAGGCCTGTTTCCTAGCTTCTGGTAGCTGCTGGTAATCCTTTGCCTTTGTTGGCGTGTAGCTGCTTCACTCCAGTCTTTGTCTCGTTTTTCACACGGCTTTCTCCCTGTGTGTACCTATATCTGTTTCCCTTTCTCTTCTCTTATAAGACTTGTCATTGACTTTGGTCCTACACCAATCAGGATGATCTCCTCATTTCAAAATCCTTACCTTAATTGTACACATAAAGACCTTTTTTCCAAATTGGGTTACATCTATAGCTTTGGGGTGAATGTATTTTATTTTATTATATTTTTTTGGAGCATCCATCTATTCAACCACCATCTAGAATGAACAAATGGCAACCTTTTTGTCATATACACCTCAGATTTTTTTTCTAAAAAATTTAAACATTAGTAATAAAGTTTTCTCTGTGTCCCTTTAGTCCCATTTCTTCCCTTACCTCCTTCCTTTCCCTTATTCTCTTCCTTCTCAAAGACAACAATGCTCATTAATTTGATGTGTTCCTTTCCAGTCCATATTTTAATATTTCATTACCTTTTCCATAAATAAACTGTAGGATTATTTTGTATTTCTTAAATTGACACAAATGGCATCATGTTGTATATACTATTTAGGACTATTTTGAATATTTAGCATTTTATTTTCAAGGGCTGTTCAAGTGAAATGATGTAAACAATTTATTTATTTCAAGGACTAGTTTCCACAAATAGTTTTGACAAGCCAGTCAGTTTGTGGTACTGTGGTGGTTTGCATATTAGTGATGCTGGAAGCTATGCTACCAGTATTTCAAATATCCCCAGGGTCACCTATGGTGAACAGGTTTCAATGGAGCTCCCAGACTATGACAGACTAGGAAGAAAGGCCTGACAATCTACTTCTAAAAATTAGCCAGTGAAAACCTTATGGATCACAGACTATTGTCAAAGCTTTGAGGCTTACTTCGGATGCATCATCAGGAAGGATCGGTTGTTGAAGGGCATCTGACTGGTGAAGTAGACTGCTAGTGATGGTGAGAGAGACCCTCAATGAAATGGACTGGCACAGCAGTCACAACAATGAACTCAAACATACCAAAGATCATGAGGGTGGAGCAGGAACCTACTCTGCTGCAACTAACAACAGCAACAAGAAATATTTTGTATCTCATCATATGAATATGTTGCAAATTATTTGTTGGTTTCACTAATGGTGGGTATTAAAGTTGTCTTCCAATTTTTCTATTACAAACCAACCTTTAAACCACATCCTTATACATGTTTCCCTGTGAACTTCCTTTAGAGTAGTGTTTTTTAGACCGAAGTTTGTGAACACAAAATAAATCTAGTGAGTTTTGATTGACATTTAGTATGTGCAAAATAGACTTGATTCTTAAAAAAATAGCATTGTTTGTAAATTGTCACCCAAATCACAAGAAAAAAAGAAGTTGCTAAAAATAATGAGAAAAAAATTAGTATTGTTCTAATACACAAATAATATGTGAGTACACCCTCTGTGAAATATTCAAACAAAATAGAAGTCCAAACAGCAAAAGTTTCTATTATCATACTTTTAAAATGTGGCTGTTTGAAGGGTGAAAACTGGTGCCATCTTCTTAATCTGCATTTCCCTGATTGTGAGGAGCTTGAGAGTTTCCTCCATTTGTTATTGACTAGTCAGGTTTCTTCTGAGAGTCAGTTTTTAAAGCTCAGACTGACTTCAGGTCCCCTTTTCAGACCAGAGGCCACTCTTGCCCCCTCTTCTTAAACACTGATACAACTACCACAATTCTCTGAGTGTACACACTTTCAACATCAGCTTCTGAACAAGATTAGTCACATTTGTAGGTTCAACCCCCAATAAGCAAATAGCCCTCTGGCTTCAAAAATCCATCTTTAGGAACTTGTTCCAAAGATGATCATTTAATTAATATGACCACTGCATAGTTACTAACAGGCCACTTTCCTCTCCATCCCTCTCTTTGGCACATATGTCTTCCTCTCTTAACCTTTCAGTCACTTAATTCAGGATTTCTCAGCCTTTCCACTACTGACATTGTGGCCCCATAATTCTTTGTTGTGGTGCTGCCTTGTGCATTGTAGGATATTGAACAGCATCCATGGCCTCTACTCAGTAGACACCAGTAGCCCCCCTCCTTCAGTCACGGTAATCAAAATGTCTCCAGATACTGTGAAATATCCTTGAACTGTTGACTTAAATAAAACACTAAAATCAAGTGCTTGTAGCAGATACACTGGGATAAAATACTCGTCCATCCGGCAAATATCAAAGCAGAAAGAAGAGAAGGTATTTAGGACCACACCTATCCACTCCTTTAGTTCCGTCCCCAAGTGCCTTCTTTCCAGTTGCTATAAATTATTAGCCAAGGTTTATTTTTCTGCTTGGGTACATACTTAAGAGGAATAATTTCATGAGTGAAAATTTTCCAAAAAGACAAATGAGAGCAAATATAGAAAGAATCTTTTACTTCTGTGACAGGAAATAATAGAGACCTAAAAGAGAGTTTTGTTTAATTTTTTCAATTCCTTAACTTAATTTTGTCTTTTGCTTCACACCAGGGAGTAGGTCAACAGATGTTATTATTGCATTTTCCTTTTGATGTTAAAGGGAGCTTTAGGCAACCAAGATACACAACAATGAGAGTCTTCCTGTATTTACAGATCAGGTATATGTCAGTCACTACATTCCAAGACAAAGAAGCAAAAACATTTTCCAAAGGACTAAAATGCTTATCTCGAAGTCCATTAACCAAGGATATTAATAAAACTTACCACAGGGGTCTTTTCTTAGCTCTTACACTCGTAGGTTAGTATAATCCTAGCAAGTTTGGTTATTGGCTTTGATGGTGGTCAGGTAGAAAAGGGTGGATGTCACAAGCATACTGAAAGCAGAGAAAAATGATTGCCTTGTGGCGAAAGACAAGAAAAACAACAATAGCAGGAGCATTAAAAAAGATATCTCCAGACCTCAAACACCTTAGCAGCCAGGGTTATCTAATGTATGGGACAAACAGTGTCAACACTTCACTTGTTCCTGTGGGCAATATTACAACATAACATGTTGTTGCTGTTGTTATGTGCTGTCAAGTTGGACCCGACTCATAGGGACCCTTCCTTGGGTTGCTGAGGAAGTATCACTACAGAAGTAGATTGCCCAACCTTCCTTCCAAGGAGTGGCTGGTGGGTTTGAACCACCAGCCTTCTAGTTAAAAGTCAAGTGCCTTAGGCACTATGCTACCAGAGCTCCCACAACATAACATGTTGTTGTTGTTGTTATGTGCCGTCGAGTCAAACCTGACTCATATTGATGGGTAATTATAATGATGATACAGAGTTCTCAAGAAAAGGCTCATTTACATTAAAAATAACCAGTTTTTAAAAGGACCAGGCAGTTTATAATACATTTCAGAAAAAAAAAAGTAATGGTTAAGATTAAAAATAAAATTTGCTGCTTGAAGGGATAAGCAGAAGTTATCTTGATGATTCAATCATGAATAGTCTCCCCTTTATCAGGGAAGCTTGATAAATAAGATGCCACTGGAAGTCATTCAAAAATAGCAAACAATCATGTTCTGAGAGAAAGAATTGAGTGCCATAATTTTGGGGAACTGGATTTTATTTTTAAGATTGACAATGAAATATGACTACAAATCTTGTGGTTTGATAACGGGACTTAAAAAAAAAAAAAAAAAAAGCCCCACAGACATGATCTTATTAATTGGTGCAGAAAAGGCATTTGACAAAATCTAACACTCATTTTGGATTTAAAAAAAAAAAAAAAAAGCCCCACCCTCTAGGCTGGCTCATTCCATGGCCCAAGCCCAGCCTGCTCCCCTGATGAGTGTTGGCTTAGGGCTTTTGCATGAACAGCCAGGGTGATGGATGAATACGTTTACTGTCTGGGTGATAACAGTGAACAGATTTCTAGTGGCAAGGCCTGAACAAAGGCAGCCTTTGCAGGCCTATTGGAACCATCACTTTTTTTTCAGAGATATGACCATTTATAGTTAATTGCAATCATAATACCAGTGATGTTAAGGGGTCACTCACACAAATACACAATGTTTGCAATCTTCCCAAAACCATACCGGGTACATTTTAAGGTGTTTTGTTATGTCAGGTGGCAAAGTTGGACATTGCCTACCTGCTGTTACCTGGTTCTTAGCAATATATTTTACTAACATGTCTGTTTTTCACATGGAAAGAATCCTGAAAGAAAGAGCACAAATTATTAACCAAGAGATGGCTCTATATTGGGAAGCATAGTGATACGTAGTATTGACACCCCCACTCCCTTCCCCGTGACTGTTTTTGAGGCCGGCAGCTTTAAATCTTTCTGGGAAATTAGATCAGGAGTTTGAACTGGAATTCTTAGTTGTGCCTGTGTGTGTCTGAGTGATTGCACAGTGAGAATCTAATGGTCTGTAAATTAGCCTTAAAAATGTTTTACTTGATGAGGGCAAGTAGATTTATTCAAAAGACTTCATTTCTATCACATGCAAATCTCAAAGCTAGTTTCTCAGGACAAGGGGAGCTAAAAGAATCAGCAGGCATACTCCAATAGACAGATGGATAGAGGTTGAACAAGCATTTAAAAATATCAGCCATCAGTTCCCTTGGGAGCTTGATAGCCAATTGGGATGGAATTCTCTGAGGAAAGAAAGGATTTTTTCTGAATCATTTCCTTAGGAGGGAAAGAACCGCACTGATGTTGGTTTGAAATTTTCCAAGTTATTTCTCAGAGATTTTGGAGGCTTTTCAAACCAGTTCCAAAAGTTTTTATAAAGTTAAAATAGCTCTGAAATCTACTTTCCAGAGTGCAGGGAAACAAGCAGAATGGATAGGGTGTGATGAGGTTTTCTGAGCAGTTGTTTGGACTTCAGGAAGTGAACGAGATAAGCTGAATGGCCTTTTCCTGCTCGGACTTAAAAAAAAGTCTTGCCCAAAGATGCTTGAAAGAAACCACTGACATTTCCTAACTTCAAAAGAGCAGAAAAATCTAACCAGGAGAAAAGAAAATCACATCAGAGGCCCAGGATACAGCAAAGACACATCAAACTGTGGCACCAATCACGACAAAATTAGATCACACACACAGTTTTGAGGTTGCATTTTTTTTCCTTCAAACTTCCCTGCTAAAAAGCGTAAAATAGAAACACACCTGTGCAGTCTGAAGTGCTTCCCTTTTCCTTCTCCAATTTACTTCTCTTTGCAATTTCAGTCAGGAGCAGAAATAATCTATGGGGTAAGCTGTTTTAAAGATTGTTTCAGAGATGTTCTATGTTGATTAAATAAATGGTTTATTCTACTCTTGGAGCTGAGGTTCATTTTTACTGCTTGTCATTAAACAAAAGGGCAGCACAGTGTCACATTCATGTGTTCCATACTTCACCATTTGTAGAATTTCCAGGGAGGCAAAGCACCCCAGCTGCTGGTTAACTGACTCTGACTATGAGCTCTAACTCTCAGAAAACTAGAATAGAGAATACATAATGGTCACATTATCAGCGGAGTCTAGTTTTATAGCTCTCTTTGCATCCTCTGCCCCACCCCTAAGTCCAACCAGAAAGATCAGGGAAACAGCTCGCCATTATCAGAAGCAGGAAGGGACAGTCTAGCTCTGCTAGGCCTTAGGCACATAGACTCAGGGAATGCCAGGCTCCTTATTCCAATAGGATCCTCCATCACTGCATGAGATGGACAGGCAACCCTATGATCATTGCCTCACCCTTTTGTGGAGACCTGGAGACTGAAAACTTGGGCTGATGTCCCATTACGTGGTTAAATACTTAACCTCTCCAAATTCCTCCCTTCTTGCCTCCCTGGGCTGAGAGCACAGACTGAGATAAGGGGTAGGAAAGCCTGGGCAACTGTGTCTTGGGGAGCCCATTGGACTTGGCCATCCCCTTTGCATGGCCACCGTGCCTTCAAGGCCTGTGCTCTCTCTGAACCAAATTTTACCTGGTGAAACATGGTAGGGTTTTGATCCTGGATATCCCAGAAAGACCATTTCTAGGAAATTAGCAAAGGGCCAGATTTCATTTTTAATTTTATCTTGCACAGACCAGCAAGCAAAATACATAAAATAAAACATTGCATTTCTCAAAAAGGTCTCTTAGAATATTGGGATGTGTTTGGTTCTCTAGTGCCGCTCTAACAGAAAATACAAGTAGATGGCTTTAACAATCAAGGATTTACTCTCTTACAGTTCAGGAGGCTAGAAGTCTATAAGTTCAAAGTGACAGCTCTAGGGGTTGGGTGAATGCCCCTAGACCTTGGGCTACAGCTCTTCTCTTATTCCAGGCCCACTGGAGCTAGAGGCTTTTCCTAATTGAGGAAGTTGCTGGCTGCTGAGGCTGACAAACCCAAGGTCATCAAATAAAATGGCACAGTCCCCAGATTATTAAGCAACACAGCAGGCCACTTGTTCAAGTCCAAAAACAGTCCCAAGATCAGCAGGCAAAATGGCAGGCTGCTGAATGAAGACTGGGCTATATGCAGGGTCCAAGCATGGCAAAAAGCTCAAGACCTTTCTCAAAGCATCTTATATACTGGAAACAGACCACACCCTTAAGGCAGTACTCAGCTGCTCATAGTAAATTCCACCATGGAGTTGATAACCTGTCTCATCAGGGAGAATAGCTACATCTAGCTGTCCAGCCACTCAAAACCAGGCCCAGACAAGTTGACACATAACCTTAACTACCAAAATTTCATGCTTGTTAACTTGGCACCTATACAAATTTCCTTCATTGGGTGGCCTGAGTCTCCTAGTCCATCTGAGTGATGATGTCATCCTCTTGGCCTGGTAGGCCCTGCTTCTTGGTCCTTTGACATAGCAGCCCTACCCTCTCTCACTTTTGGGCAGAGGTTATGGTTCCATCCCATTGGCTATCATGAATGGCAGCCCCAAACTCCAGAACCAAGTTGGGAAAGATCTGACTCTTTTACCTAGGAGGTTATGGTAGTTCCACCTTCTAGAGGCCACGGTCCTACCGTTTGAGGCTAAGGCAGCTCTGCTTCCCCTTTTCTTGGTCTCTCAGCTTCTGCCAATTAATGCCAGAAGGCAACCCACTCTACCAGGAAGCTTCATGCCCAAAGGCATCTAGTTTTCTCCTCCTTGGACTGGTAAGCCTGTCACTCTGTCACATTCTGGGCTCTTAGCTCTGCTGCCGCCATCTCTCCACCAGTCTCTCTGCCAGTCTCAGAGCAGGGATCTTGGGTCCAAGGATGCACTCCACTCTTGTTTCCACATTTTAAATATCTGTCAGAGAAGCACCCCACTGTCTTGGTACCAAATTCTATCTAGTGCTGCTATATCAGACATACCACAAGTGGATGGCTTTAACAAACAGGAATTTATTCTCTTACAGTTTAGGAGGCTAAGAGTCTCAGTTCAAAGTGCCAGATCTAGGGGCTGAGTTAAGGCCCCTCGATCTTGTGCTTCAGCTCTGCCTCTTCTTCCTGGCCCACTGAAGATGGAGGCTTCTCTTAACTCAGGCAGCCTCTAGCTGCAGAGGCTGACAAACCCAAGGTTGACAAGTAAAATGGCAAAGTCCCAAGATTATTAAGCAACATGGGAGGCTACTAGTTCAAGTACAGAAACAGTTTCAAGATCGGCAGGCAACATGGCAGGCTGCTGGATAGACTTGGCTACATGCAGGTTCCAAGTGTGCCAAAAAGCTCAAGACCTTTATGAAAGTGTCTTCTGATATACTAGAAGCAGACCACATCCCTAAGGCAGCTAGTCAGCTGCTCACAGTAGATTCCACATGGAGGTGATTACCTGTCTCATAATAAGAGGGAATAGCTGCCGAGCCACTCAAATCCAGGCCCAGCCAAGTTGACATATAACCTTAACTACCACGAGATGAATGTGTTGTCTGATTGGACTTTATGCATAAAGCATAAAGCAGTCATGTGCTTATACACACACACACACACACACACATGCACACACCACACTCACACACACACCACACACACTGTCCTCAGCTCTGTTGCAGAGTCCTACAGTCTGTGATAAGGGCAGATACTGTGCCTGCAGGCACACTAAACTTAGATTCAGTGCTAGTGCTGTTGTTTGACTTCATGAATATACCAAAATTCTCTGATTATTCATATCCCCTTCAGTACAGTCCAGAGAGTAATTATCATGACTGAATTATGTCCTCCCAAAATGTGTGTTGCAAATCCTAAACTTTATGCTTGTGTTTATAACCTCATTTGGGAATGGGTTGTCTTTGTTATATTAATGAGACAGGATTAGTGTAGGATGTGTCTTATTTATTTATTTTTAGATTTTTTATTGTGATTTGGGTGGAAATTTACAGAACAAATTCATTTTCCATACAGCAGATCATACACACTTTGTCTCATGACATTGACTGCAATTTTCCACAATGTAACAGCTCTCTTCCCACTTCCTCCCCATAGTTACCTCTTCCCTGCATCCTTCTCTCCCATGCACTCCCACCCCATGAGCTGTCTCCCTGTGCAAACACTGCCCTTCTGTTCTCCCATGATTGATCACTGCTAGTAGTGTATCTACCTCATGTAGATGTTTGCCCCATATACCTCTCTATTGTTTGGCTGGAAGCCACTGGAGTGAGTTCATTTCCAGACCTGAGGGGTAGCTAGGGAACAAAGTCTCAGGGGTCTCATCAGATTCATTCAGACCAGCAAACCCAGTGTTGTTTTTTTTTTTTTAATAATTTTGAGTTTTGTTCCACATTGCTTTCCTACTCTATCCAAGATGTCCTGCACTGCTCCCCCTCTAAGTGGTTGACAGTTGTAGCTGGGCACCATCTAGTTCTTCTGGTCTCATGGTCAAATAGGCTGAGGATCACATGGCCTACCAGTCCCTTGGACTAATTGTTTCCATGCGTCTCTGGTTTTCTTCATTCTTCTTTGCTCTGGATGAGGAGAGACCCATCATTGCATCTAGATGGCCACTTGTAAACTTTTAAATTCCCAGTCACTACTGACCAAAGTAGGCTGTAGAAAAATATTTTTGTGTAGTATGTTATGCCAACTGAGCTTGATGTCCCCTGCGACCATGGTTCCAAGCCCACAGGTCAAACTACTCTCTCCCTCTGGGTAGTTGGCTAAGGCCAAGAAGCTACTACAACCTTGTCCCTTGTCAGCTGTACTATACTCCTGGACATTCTTACAGTACATACAAATATGCATATAGAAACATTGTCTGCTAACCTTATATAAGGTCATGAGCATACTATTCTCTGCCTAGACATACCTGATTGTTCAGCCTCTCCACCCATCTATCCACCTGTAGATCAATGCATGCCACCACTGACAAGGTAGTACCATACATTCCAAAGGTTTCATCTTTGTTGTCTTAACTTCCCATGTAGCTCTCTATGTCTCCTTCTTCCTTAGTGCTACCATGTAATCTACATGACTTCCTTTCCACGAATCAATACTTGTCTACCTATCTACTTGTCTACCAATCTAGCAGTGTTCCCTCCCCTCCCCTCCCATCCCTGGTAACCAACAAAGAAAATGTTCTTCCATATATAAACCTTTCCTTGACTTTTTACAATAGTGAAATAATACAATATTTGTCGTTCTCTGATTGACTTATTTCACTCAGCATAATGTCCTCCAAATTCATCCACGTTATGTGGTGTTCTGTAGATTCTATATTATTCTTTAGGGTTGCATAATATTCCATTGTGTGTATGTACCATAGTTTGGTTATGCACTTTTCTGTTGATAGGCACCTAGGTTGTCTACATCTTTTTGTTATGGTAATAGTGCTGCAATGAACATGGGTGTGCATATATCTGTTCTTATCCTGCTTCTCACTTCTTTGGGATATATTCCTAGTAATGGGATTGCTGGATCAAATGGTATTTCTAATTCCAATTTTTTAAGGAATTTGCCATACTGTTTTCCACAGTGGTTGTATCATTTGACAGTCCCACCAGCAGTGTGCTCAGACGGCTCCCTTGTTACCCTCCCGAGAGGGACCGGGTCTCCGGGAGCAAGGTAAGCACGGGCGGGCTGGTGCTTACTCACT
>NW_006921614.1:13832186-13833695 GCF_000298275.1 Orycteropus afer afer
TTCGTTCTGCTGTGCATGGGGTCGCTATGAGTCGGAAACGACTCG
Source organism: Orycteropus afer afer (assembly GCF_000298275.1). Classification (NCBI taxonomy): domain Eukaryota; kingdom Metazoa; phylum Chordata; class Mammalia; order Tubulidentata; family Orycteropodidae; genus Orycteropus; species Orycteropus afer. Next base: position 13,832,232 of record NW_006921614.1, read on the forward strand.
ACGGCACTTAACAACAACAACAACAACAGCCAGCAGTGTATGAGAGTCCCAATCTCTCCACATCCTCTCCAGCATTTGTTATTTTCTATCTTGTTGAACTTTGCTATTAGTGCTACGGCCAGATGGTATCTCATTGTTGTTTAGATTGCATCTCTCTAATGGCTAATGAGTGTAGTGCCTAAAGCACTTGACTGTTAATCAGAAGGCCGGTGGGTCAAACCCACCAGCCACTCCTCAGAAGGAAGATGGGGCAATCTACTTCCGTAGTGATAATGCCTCAGAAACCCAAGGAGGGGTCGCTATGAGTCGGGTCTGACTTGACAGCACATAACAACAACAACAATGGCTAATGATCATGAATATTACTTCATGTTTTGTTGGCCACCTGAATATTCTCTTTGGTGAGTTTCTGTTCTTGTCTTCTGTCCATTTCTTAAGTGGATTGTTTGTGTTTTAGTTGTTGAGGTGTTGGGAGTTTTCTATAAATTTTAGAGATAAGTCCCTTGTCAGATATGTCATTGCCCAATATATTTCCCAATCTGTAGGTTCTCTTTTGATTCTTTTGGAGAAGTCTTTGAAAGCACATAAAAAATTTAATTTTTAGAAGGTCCCATTCATTTAGTTTATTCATCTAGTTTATCTTCTGCTGTTTGTGCATTTTGGGTTCTGCTTGCCAGTCGATTTATGCCATATATTAGAGCCCCTAAATTTGTCCCTAATTTTTCCTTGAGGAACTTTATAGTTTTAGGTTTCACATTTAAGTCTGATCCATCTGGAGTTAGTTTTTGTTTATGGTGTGAGGTAGGATCTTGTTTTGTTTTTCTGCAAATGGATTCTGCAAATGGATAGTTTTGCCAGCACCATTTGTTAAAGAGACCATTTCTTCCCCAGTTAATTGATTTCAGCCCTTTGTAAAAAATCAGTTGACCATAGTCCGATGGATCTATTTCTAAATTCTCAATTCTATTCCACTGCTCTATGTGTCTGTCATTGTACCAATACTAGGCTGTTTTGACTACTGTGCCTGTGTGGTAGGTTTTGAGGTCCAGGAGAGTGAGACCTCCTATTTTGTTCTTTTTCAATAGAGCTTTGCTTCTCAGAGGTCTTTTTCCTTTCCACATAAAATTAGTGATTAGATTTTTCATATCCTTAATGAATGTTGAAGGGATCTGGATAGGGATGGCATTGGATGTATAGATTGCTTTGGGTAGAGTTGACATTTTCACAATGTTCAATCTTCCTCTCCATGAGCATGGTATGTTCTCCCATTTATGTAGATCTCTTATGATTTCTTGAAATAGTGTTTTATAGTGTTCTTTGTACAGGTCTTTTGTGTCCCTGGTAAGATTTATTCCCAAGTGTTTAATTTTTTGATAGCTATTTTAAATGGAGATTGCATGATATAATTTTTCTTTTTCTTTTCTTTTTTTTTAATTGTGATTTGGGTGAAGATTTACAGAGCAA
>NW_006921614.1:13833870-13845467 GCF_000298275.1 Orycteropus afer afer
AAGGAGTTTATCTACTTGAGGTAACTGTTCAACTCCTATGCCTGTATTTTGCTTGGCTGGAAACCACAGGTGTGGGTTCAATTCCAGACCTGAAGAGCAGCTAGGGGCCATAGTCTCAGTGGTTCCACCAGGCTCTATCAGACCAGCAAACCTGGTCCCCACCTTTTTTTTTTTTCTGATATTATCCTTTATATTTCAGTTGGTTCTGTTGTGATGTCACCCATTTCACTTCTTATTCGTGTTATGTGTATTCTCTCTCTCTTTTCCTTTGTTGTATTTGTCAGTGGTTTGTCAATTTTACTAATCTTTTAAAAAAATCAACTTCTAGTTTTGTAGATTTTTTTCTATTGTCTTTCTATTTTCTATTTCATGATTTCTGCTGGAATCTTTATTATTTCCTTTCTTCTGATGACTGTAGGCCTTTTTGCTGCTCTTTTGATAATTGTTGGAGATGTTGGGTTGAGGTGTTGATTTTGACTGTATTTTGTTTATTGATGTGTGCATTCATTGCTATAAATTGGCCTCTGATCACTGCTTTTGCTGTGTCCCAAAATTTTGGTATGCTGTGTTTTCCTTCTTGTTTGATTCAAGGAATTTTTGAATTTCATTTTTTATTTCTTCTATTACCCAGTCATTTTTGAGGACAGTGTTGTTCAGTTTCCATGTGTTTGCTCTTTCTCCATTGATCTTCCTATTGTTGATTTCTAATTTGATAGTATTGTGATCTGAGAAGCTGCTTTGCAGTATTTCAGTGTTTTTAAATTTATTAAGCCTTGCTTTATGGTGTAACATCTGGTCTATCATGGAGAATGTTCTATGTGGACTGGAAAAGAATGTGTATTGTGCTGTTTTGGGGGAAGTGAAGTGCTCTGTGGATGTCTATAAGGTCAAGTTTGTAGATTGTATTGTTTAACTCTTCTGTGTCTTTGATGAGTATCTTTCCAGTTGTTCTATCTTTCATTGAAAGTGGTGTATTAAAGTCTCCCACTATGATTGTGGAGTCCTCTATTTTCCTTTTCAAATCTGTTAGAATCTGATTTATGTATTTTGGGGCTCTTTCATTGATTCTGTTAATATTTATTATGGTTATATCTTTTTGTTCAATTGATCATTTAATGATTAATAATGTCCTTCCTTGTCTCTTATTGTGGTTTTTGTCTTAAAGTCAATTTGATCAGAAAGTAATATTGCCATTTGTGCTCTTTATTGACTGTCATTTGCTTGATATACCTTTTTCCAGCCTTTGGTTTTTAGTCTATTTTTGTCTTTCTCTCTAGAGTGTGTCTCCTGTAGATGGTATATTGATAGATTATGTTTCTTATCCAATCTGCAACTCTCCATCTTTTGAATGGTGCATTGAATCCATTGATATTCAATGTAATTATCAACAAGTATTAATTTGTTGCTGTCATATTATTTGTTTGTCATTTATTTATTTATTTTTTATGGTGTTGCTCATTTCTTTATTCCATATAATTTTCTGTGCTGAGCTCATTATGTGTATGAATTGTGCCAAGATTTCCTTTGTTGCTATTATTTTAGTGTTTGTTATTTGTGCTTGTCCTCTTTTTTATTGTGATGTGAAGTTTTATCTTTTTTCTTTGAGGTTACCTTGTGAGTTATAATTTTCTCCCCAAGTTTAGAACAGTCCATTCTTTCTTGCAACTCTCTTGATTTCCTCACCATTTAGAAGTTCTGTAACTACACTATATCCTTCCTCTTTTTGGTTTGTAGTTGTCTTTTGCCAATTGATATTTCTGGTTTCCTGTTTACAATTTTGTAAGCTTATTTTACTTTGGATACTTCTATAGCTGTGTTTCTTTCTGGATTATGTAATTTTTTGTATTAATGGTTAGTTGTTTGCTATTATTGGTTTTCTGTTCAAAAGACTCCCTTTAGTATCTATTGTGAGGTTGGTCTGGTTTTAACAAATTCCCATAATTTCTGCTTATCTGGAAATCTCCTAATTTCACCATCCTATTTGAGGGACAATTTTGCCAGTTATATAATTCTTGATTGGAAAATTTTTTTCTTTCAGGGTTTTATGTATACCATCCCATTGCCTTCTCACTTGCATGGCTTCTGCTGAGAAATCAGAGCTTACTCTTATTGGTTGTCCTTTGTAGGTAACATTTCATTTTGCTTGTGCTGCTTTCAGGATTCATTCTTTGTCTTTGGTTTTGATGAGTTTGATGATGATATGTCTTGGTGATTTTGTTTTAGGGTCTATCCTGTTTGGGTTTCATTGGACTTCCTGAATGGATATATTCTCATCTTTCATCATATCAGGGAAGTTCTCCTCTAACAAATCTTGGACAATTTTTTCAGTGGTTATATTATCCTCTTCCTCTTCTGGAATTCCAGTGACACATAGGTTATCCCTTTTGATGGTATCCCGCATGAACCTCAGGCTTTCTTCATTTTGTTTTGACCTTTTTTCTGATTGATTCCTTTCCAAAGAAATATTCAGGTATTTGTCTTCAACCTCATGAATTCTGTCTTCCATTGATTCAATTCTACTCCTTTGCCCTTTCAATGTGTTATCTACTTCTGAAAATTTAGCATTAATCTTCTGGATTTCTATCTAGATTTTGTATCATTTCTAATTTTTCATTTATTTGTCATTTTGTTCTTGTATTTTCTTCTGAAATTGTTCTAGGGTTTTGTCTGTGTTTTCCTTGTTTTTGTCAGTGTTTTCCTTGCTCTGTCTCTCAATCCTTTGAGATACCTAAGTATAATTCTTTTGAATTCCTTATCAGGGAGTTCTAATACTGCTTCTTCCTCAGAGATGTGCTCTGGGTCTGTATCCTGCTTCCTTGTTTCTACTGCTTTATCTTGCTTCTTTGTGTGGACTCTGATGATCTGTTTTCTCTGAGACATTGTGATGTTGTTGTGTTTTATCTCTGTTAACTATTTGTGAAGGGCAGTTAAGGGTGAGTCAGGCTCTTCTTGGTGGTCATTTATCATTGGTCTGTTGGTGGAGAGGGAATTTGTGGCTCTCACTCAGTAAGTGGAGCTGCAGGAGGTGTGGGTGTAGTTGTGTTGTATTGGCACTGTTGCTGTCTCCCACTCAGTTAGACAACAACATCAATCAAAAAACCATCAGAAAAGTAAAAGCAAGTGAGCAAAAAGCACACCACGTAAACACACAGGAACAATCACCAAAAACATAAAAGGAAAAAAATATCCTCTGATATCTGGAGAGATGGAAATAAGAGAAAAATGGTAGAGTAGAAGAATAATGAGGGAAAAAATGGGAAAAATGCAAAAAGAAAAACAAGGAATGGCATTAACCATGAGAAAAAAAAAGGGCACCAGGAACAGGGCATAGAGAAAAAGCTGAAAGCTAGAACCTGGGAAGGGAAGAATAAAGAATAATAATAATAAAGACAAATAATAATAATAATTTTAAAACAGACAAAAATAAACTAAAAAAAAAAAGGAAAAAAAAAGTCTGGGAAGGTTGGGGCAGGGCACCTAGGATCTGTCAAGCACAGAGACTGGAACGGAATTCCTGCCAGTGCAGAAGGTGGGTGGGAGTGAGGGATAGCCGTACCTCTGTTCACTAAGAGGGTGTGGGGTCTAAGAGTAACAAGGGGAATATCGCACCTTTCCAGTCATTCATGTCCTGAAAGTCCTTGTGGTTCTCAGCAAATGGGGCCTATACTTAAGTCCCAGGACTCTCGGAGAACACTGTTGCTTTGAATATCCTGAATGGTTGAACTTCTTGTAAACATTCAAAATGGCTGCACCCTCTGGACAGGCAAAAGTCCACAGTCAGCCCATTTCCCTCTTCACTGCTTGCTTTTTATTCACCAGCCACTAGTGCAATCCCCCATGCAGTCCCTGGCTAGCAGGGCTGATTTTTAGGTTACTTCTTTGGTCCTAACACCACTTGGCAATATCCAAGCTGTCCATGCCATCAGGATTGCTGACAGACCACAGCTCTATATTTCTTCTTTTTTGGTGTTTTCATGCAATTTCTTCTACTAGTTGTAGTTTAGTCCACTTCTGTATTCTTCCCTTGAAAGTGCAGGGCCCCAGGATTATCTTCTGTATGTGTGTTAATTGGTTCCCCTTTTCTTTGTTGAAGAGGGTCTGTTTAGTTTGTCTGCCTATTCCACCATTTTACCAGAACTCCAGCTTAGTCTTATTGGTTGCCCTTTGTAGGTCACTTTTCATTTTTTCCTGTGCTGCTTCCGGGATTCTTTCTTTTCCTTTGTTTTTGTGAGTTTGATGGTGATATGGCTTGATTTTCTTTTGGGGTCTATTCTGTTTGGAGTTTGTTGGACTTCTTGAATGGATATATTTTCATCTTTCATCATATCAGGGAAATTCTCTTCCAACAAATCTTCAATTTTTCTCTGTGGTTTTATTTGTCTCTTCTTGTTCTGGAATTTTGATTCAACATAGGTTATTTAATCTACTTCTGTAATGGTCCTTTCAAAGCTCAAGTTTCCAGGCTTGTCTGTATCTGTATTGGTTGGTTTCTTTTCTCTTTGTTGAAGAGGGTCTGTGTAACTTGTCTATCTATTCCACCATCTTACTGGAAGTCCCAGAGGGATTCTTTTTATGCAGTGGAAAGGAACTCATTTGAATTATGTTCAAGTGTTTGGTGGAAGGTAGGACTTGTAAGTGATGAACTTGGATATTTAGCTGAGGAAATTTCCAAGCAAGATCTTAAAGGGGCTTTTTGTGGTTACTCCTTGACACTTACAGTAAAATGTGAAAGAAAGAGAGAGATTTAAAAATGAACTGTGCAAAATGAAAACAAAATTTAAAAAATTTGGAAAATTCTGTTGTACAAACTAAGGACACATGTCCTAGAATTTCCACCAAGGATGTGGCTACACAATATTTTGTTAAAGATATTATGCCTATGACTGATGGATTTAGCCAACTACTACAGCAGAAAACCCATCAGCTTAGAATGAAAGGGATAGAGAGAGAATGAAAGGAGAGAATGCTGTCTGCACCTTGGAATTCCACAGGCAGAAAATAGGCCAAAGGGACTACATTTATCATACTCCAAGGAAATGAAAGATCAATCCCTGTAGCAGCTTGGAGATAAGCAGAACTGTGGAAGCAGCATGGAAAGGAGGGCTTTCTTGGTTTCAAAGGCTGGGGGCCACAGTCTCCTGAATCTCAAAGGTTGGGGATATAGTCTCCTAGATTTTAAAAAGTCAGATCATTGCCAACTCATTTTTGGACTGTGTGGCTGCTGTTAAAGCATATCGGTGGGATGAGGCCACCACTCAAAGATGAGGGGGCAGGACAGAAGACAGATCTCTTGAGGCTAAGAATTTGAGGTCACAACTCAGATAGACTAGGATAATGGGGCTGCCCAAAACGGAGGGAGCAGAGTTGTTGTTCAAGAGGGCCTGGATGGTGGAGCTAGACTAAAGCCCAGAGCTAAGGGATCTCTTCCCTGAATCCAGAGGGCATGGCCAACACCTAGAGTCTGGAGGCAAGGCCATTGTTCAGATTGTCTCAAGGAACACAGGATTATTTTTAAGCTTGAGAGGTAGTGTAATTTGTTCTGTTGGGGCTTGGGCTTGCTTAGTGACTGCTATCCCTTTTTTCCCTCCAATTTCTCCCATTTATAATGGAACTATCAACTTTATGCCTGTTCTACCACTGTAGTTTGGAAGCAGATCACTTGTATTCTAGATTTTACAGGTTCACAAGTGAACAATTTTGTGCCAGGATGGCATACACATAAAGTTTCACCCATATTTGATTTAGATGATTCAGAAGATGAAATTTTGGACTTGGATTTCATTTATGATTTTTGCAATGCTGTGATGGGGTGTGTTTTTCATGTGGCAAGGACATGAGTTTTGGGGGACCAAAATGTATAATGTTATGGATTGAATTGTGTTTCTCAAAAATATATGCTGTAAACCCTAACCTCTATGCTTGTGATAGTAATCTCATTTGGGAATTGGTTGTCTTTGTTATGCTAATGAGACAGGATTAGTGTAGAGTATATTTTGCATCAATCTGTTTCTAGATATAAAAGAGATTAAATAAGCAAGGGAGAAACAAAGATGGGTGAAGAGAGATGTCAAGCTACATGAAGACTGCTCAGGAGCAGCAGCTCAGAAGAGACAAGGACCTTCTTCCAGACCCTACAGAGAGAGAAAGAGTTCCCCTAAAGCCAGCACCCTGAATTCAGACTTCTTGCCTCCTAAACTGAGAAAATAAATTTCTATCCATTAAAGCAACACATTTGTGATATATATATTTTTTATAGTAGGATTAGCTAACTAAGACAGTAATCCTCTCTCCATGTGAGATAGCCTGGTGTTAATGGTGGTGAGGGTATTGATCCTATCAGATACTCAAGTCTTTCTTCTCTGAAAAGAAGTCACCTTTGGAGAACCACTGAAAGTTATTCACAACCATAATGAAGGTTGTGATGGTGTTCTCCCAGAAAGTGTTAAGATTCATAAGAGTTATGAAGAGATTCAAAGTCTTTAGTCATTACTTTTATATACGTTTCAAAATTAAAGTAGCTAAGAGCTATTTCTAGGAGCTCTGGTAGCATAGTGGCTAAGACACTTGTCTGCTAACCAGACGGCTGGCGGTTCAAACCCACCAGCCACTCCTCGGAAGGAAGGTTGGGCAATCCTACTTCCGTAGTGATGTTGTTGTTGTACTGCCTCGGAAACCCAAGGAGGGGTCACTATGAGTTGGGTTTGACTCGACGGCACACAACAACAACAACAAGAGCTATTTCTAGGAGCTCTGCTAGCATAGTGCCCAAGGCATTTGACTGCTAACCAGAAGGCTGGTGGTTCAAACCCACCAGCTACTCTTTGGAAGGAAGGTTGGGCAATGTACTTGTGCAGTGATACTGCCTCGGAAACCCAAGGAGGTGTTGCTATGAGGTGGGTCCGACTCGACGGTACATAACAGCATAACAACAACAAAAGCTATTTACAGCAGATCAAGAGTGAAAATTATTTCTATTCCTTTTAAAACAGACTTATTAATGATAGAAGTCCATGGGTGGCACAAATGGTTAAGTCCTTGACTATTAGTCAAAAAGTTATCAGTTTGAACCCACCTAAGAGCTCTGATGGTATAAGTGGTTAAGGCATTTGGCTGCTAACCGAAAGGTCAGTAGTCCAAACCCACCAGGCACTCCATAAAAGAAAGATGAGGCAGTCTGCTGCCATAAAGATTTACTGCCTTGGGAACTCAATGGGGGTTGCTATGAGTTGGAATCAACTAGATGGCAGTGAGTTTGGTTTTTTGAGAGGCATTTCAGAAGACAAGTCTGGTGATCTGCTTCCAAAAGCAGAAAACCCTTGAAAACCCTGGTTGGAATTGGAAACTAACAAAAACAAAGCAAAACAAAACAAAACAGAACAAAAACCCAATAACATTCATGGTAGACCTGGAGAATAAACAGAAGAAATAGCAAGTGTCTGTCTCTCCTGTGATTCCTCTGGGTTTTCCTTGATCTGTTCAGGAATGTTCCCTGCTTGGGGGGTGGTGGAGAGGAGGGGTTTTTTGTCTTTTGAGTGGGGAAAAGGAATCATTTGCACTTGCGTGGTGCAAATGGTTAACGTCCTCGGCTGCTAACCAAAACACTGGAGATTTCTGTGCACCCAGAGGCACCTTAGAAGAAAGACCTGATAATCTGCTTAAAAAATGGCCATTGAAAATCTTATGGAGCACACATGAACCACCATGAATTTAAATCAACTAGATTGCAACTGGTTTTAATTGCCAGAAGCCAGGCAGCCCTCTGAAGGCCACCACATTCAATTTATCCCTCTTTTCCCCGGTCCTGGTTGACCACAGCCTCTTATATTTCTCCACAATCCCGTCAGTCCCACAGTTGTTATTATTCCTGTAGCATTTCCCTCTTCACCTATGGACCCCACCCCCCAAAAATCAGCAAAGGTCATGTCACTCCCCAACTTCTGAGAAGAAGAGACCATCTTCTATCTGAGATATATCAGGAATGAGAGTCTGATATTCTCCCCTGTCCACGATTAAAAGGGATTTGTGTCCCCACATCAAAATGACATCCATGCTCCTCTGTGATAAGTGGCCTGGGACCCTGCACCACTCAGACAGCGTGGCAGACTCACCACGCACTCTTGGAAGGAATGCATCCCAGACGGGGGGATGGCTTGCAGCCCAAGGGCAGTCCCTGTATCCTAGCCTCATAATGCCCTGTGACAAGGAGAGGGTTAAGAGGAGGGTCAAGCTTTCTAAGGGACAAGGCTTGCATTTCCCCAGTGACACAGTAATTTTCTCATCCCTGAAAGCACTTTCTGTTGAAGCTCAGAAAAAAGTTATTTTGAAGTCACGCCAGTACAAGCTCTGGAAACAGTGATGTGAGCTGTGCTGGAAGCTGAGGAAATAAGTTCCATGCTGATTCTTCATTCCTTTCATTTATTTGCATGATCTGAACTGATTTCTCAGCTGTAATCTACACCACCCACCACCTATGAACTTCCCAGAAATGTCCAGCAGGAAGGGGGCAGGAGGCAAGGAACCACCAGGTCCCAGCCAGTGTCCACCACCATGCTCTATCACCAGTCTGTCCTACCTGACTCAAATGAGTGCCTTGAAATAGACGGTAGACTTTGGCAGCAAAAAACAGAAGGAAAAAACAGCCGCTTTAACTGAAGGGCAGAATATGTTACTACGTCACTTCACAGAGTGAGTTTAAGTGTGAAGATAGGGCTCCAGAGGGTCACTGACTAAGACTTTAAAGACTGATCTGGTGTTTAAAAGTTTGATATTTTATTCATCCTGGACTTTTTTTTTTTTTTTTGCATTAATTTAGGTCTTTAAGAAAGGTTACATTGAAATGTTATTAACATTGATTCTTGAGTTTTTTGGTGCCCAAGGTGAGTACTTCACTCTCTTCCCCTTAATCCTGGCCCTTTCTTCCTAACTGAGAAACCAAAGCTGCTGAGTGTGATGGCAGAGAGCTGTCTAAATCTGTGGGAATGACCTGTTTACATTTTATGTTTTCCTTGAGATATAAATCTTAAAGTGCTCAAATACTGTTACAGAAATATTGTTTCCATATTAAACATATAAAGGACACTCTTCTTTTAGACTACCTAACCTGTTGTTATGAGTCAATTCTGATTCATAACAACCCTATAGGACAGGCTAGAACTGCTCCATAGGGTTTTCAAGGCTATAAATCTTTAAGGTAGCAGATTGCCACATCTTTGTCTTGTGGAGTGGCTGGTGGGTTTGAACAGGCAACATTTTGGTTAACAGCCAGGTGCTTTAAACACTGCACCGCCAGCACTCAACTGATAAAATCATTTTCACCTGTGTAGCTTTCCTTTTATTTTATGTGCATTAGAGATAGAGAATGAGAGGAAGTGAAATAGGAGAAATAAAAATATAGTAGAAGCTCTGGTAGCTTAGTGCTTAAGGCCCTTGACTGCTAACCAGAAGGCTGGTGGTTCAAACTCACCAGTCCCCCCTCGGAAGGAAGGTTGGGCAGTCTACTTCAGTAGTGATATCACCTTGGAAACCCAAGGAGGGGTTGTTATGAGTTGGGTCCAACTCGACGGCACATAACAACAAGAGAGGAAAGTATCTGTTTTCTACTACTGAATAATAAATTACCATTGACTTGGTGCTTTAAAGGAACACAGATTTATGATCTTATGGTTTCTGTAGATCAGAAGTGTGGTCAACAGTCAAGATATTGTCTTACTGGGTTCTTGTCTGGAGGCTTCGGGAAAAAAAATCTGCTTCCAAGCTCTTTTTTTTTTTTAAATTCTTTATTGTGATTTGGGTGAATTTTTACAAAGCATATTCATTTTGCATTCAACAATTCATGCACATTTTGTTTTATGACATTGGTTATGTTCCCACAGTGTAGCAACTTTCCTCCCACTTCTTCCCTGTGGTTACCCTTTCCCTACCAATGCATTCCTTCTAGCCTATGCATTCCTGCCTCCCTACCTTTCTCCCTGTGCAAATGCTGCCCTTCTGATCTCCCATAGTTGATTGTTCTAAGGAATGCAACTCCCTGGTGTAGGTGTTCAGCTTTTAGGCCTGTCAACTGTTGGGCTGAAAGTTAAGCCCTGGGAATGAGTTAAATTCCAGGGCTCATGGGTGACTTGAGGCCACAGTCTCCAGTGTTTCACCAGTCTCTATCAACCAGTAAGCTTAGTCTTTTTTTTTTTTTTTTTTTTAATGATACTAATTTTCATTCCACATTTTTCTCCCACTGTATCTGGAATCTTCAATTCTGATCCCTTTCCAAGTGGTTGGTATGCAAGCCAGGCACCATCTAGTTCTGCTGGCTTCAGGGTCATATAGGCTGAAGTTCTCATGGTGCATTAGTCCTGTGGTCTGTTTCCATGTTTCTTTGCTTTTCTTCACTTTTCTTTGCTCCGTATGAGAAGAGACCAATAGTTGCATCTTAGATGGCCACTTGCAAGCTTTTAAGACCCAGTGGCTACTTGCTGAAGTAAGATGTAGAACAATAATTTTGTATACCATGTTGTGTCAATTGAGCTTGATGTCTCTGTGATCATGGTCCCCAGTGTGCAGGCCCGGAAACTCACTCCTTCAAGGTGTTTATTTGTGGCTAAGCAGTGATCGTACCTTTGCCTCCTGTTAGGTTTAAACTGCATCGGGACATTTTTATAGCACATACAATACATATGTAGGAATATCTTCTGCCAAACCTATATGTGGTTGTGGGTATATTCCCATATGTCTATCCATACCTGGTCTTGCCTGTCTACCTATGTATCCACTCATAGATTAGTGTTTGTTTTTACTGATATTGTAATACTGTGCATGCAATAGCATTTGCTTTTATTGTCTGTACCTCTTGTGCATTTCTCTGTGTCTTCCTTTTCCTTAGTGATATTGTGCTAGGCAGATGCTTTTGTTATATAGCTTTTCCCTTCACTTACGTCAAATCTGTCTCTTAATTATCTACCTGTTTTACCTGCAAGCTTATTCTTATTGTTGCCAGAATTCAGATGCTTGTGGTTATAATACTAAGGCTCCTGTTTTCTTGCTAATAGTCAGGTGGGGGCTCTGTTCAGCTCCTAAAAGTCATCCATGTTCCTTGCTATGTGGCCCCCTCCATCTTCAGTCAGCCTTGGTGCATTAACACCTTTTTTTGCTTCGAATCTCTGACATTCCTCATCTCTGACCTCTAGACACAGATTTAAAGGGCTCATGGAACAGGTCATGCCCACCCAGATAATATCCCTGTGCTAAGGCAGTCAAATGCTTTAGGCACGATGCCATTAGAGCGCCCAAGACCTTAATTACATCTGCAAAACTCCTTCACAGTAGCACCTAGACTAGTCTTTGGACTAGTCTTTGATTCAATAACTGGGAAAAGGTGATTTCCAGGACAGAAATCTTGGAAGCCATCTTAGAATTCAGCCCACAATGTTGTTGTTGTTGTTGTTGTTAAGTGCTGTCGAGTTGTTTCCGACTCATAGTGACCCCATGCACAGCAGAACAAAACACTGCCCAATCCCGCACCAGCCCCACAATCCCTGCTATACTTGAGCCCATCATTGCAGCCACCATGTCAATCCATCTCGTTGAAGGCCTACCCCTCTTTTGTT
>NW_006921614.1:13848502-13855843 GCF_000298275.1 Orycteropus afer afer
GTCATCACATTAGGAGAAACCAACAGACAAGTTTGTCTTGCTGTTGGAGACTCCTCTTATCACCCCCAACTGGGTCCCTGTGGCTGACTGTACCTCTGTCTGGCTTCCTGGCTTTTAATCCCCTTTCTCCTGCTCTCCGGTCCTGCTGCTTTGGGCAGGCCTGAGTTTCCTCTCCTCAATTAATCCTTTTGGCTGATTGCTCTTCTCTCTCGCTTCCTGGCTTGTAATTCCCTTTCTCCTGCTCTTCCCACTGACTACTTTGGGCATCACTGAGTTGTCTCTCCTCACCTGTAACCCTGGGGCTGACAATAGTGGTCTTTTACATGTATCCAGCTCTTGGGTCTTTTAGTTTTGAGCTTGAACCATCCACACAGATAACATGCCAGCCTTATGGATAGCATGACACTCATATGAGTAGCATACCACTCAGTTGGGTAGCATGCCATCCACACTTTGCTGTGAACAAGGTTGAGGAAGGTGGATTCTTCTCTGTTCCTGGTTAATTTGACCCTAAGGCAAGATCGTTGGCATAAGTGATAGTTGTGACGTTTTTTCCTTTTTCTTTTTTGAGATCAGTTTCTGGTTGACCCTATTCCTTCTATCATAGTAGTCTCCCAAACTGTCCTCAGAGAGTTGATTTTCAGAATCTGAGTAACTGTGTTCTAGTGGGCAAATCTTACTAGCTAGTTACTAACATCATTTGGAATAGATTTCCTTATATACTTAAACATATGTTATATCATAGTGATATTTGTGACTATTACTTTGATATAGGTCATAGGTGCACATCTTTCTAACAAGAATAATACAAAAAGAAAGGAAAGCATGTAGATTAGCAAATTTATAATATGGGTTGGGATTGTGATAGTTGAGGTTATGTGTCAACTTGGCTGGGCCTGGTTTTGAGTGGCTGGGCAGCTGGATGTAGTTACTCCCCATGGTGAGATTGGTAATCGATTCCATGGTGGAAGCTACTGGAGTAGCTGAGTAGCTGCTTTAGGGATGTGGGCTGCTTCCAGTATATAAGAAACAACTTTGAGAAAGGTCTCCAACTTTCGGCATGCTTGAATCCTGCACGTAGCCAAGTTGTTATTCAGCAGCCTACCATTTTGTCTGCTGATCATGGGACTCTTAATGGACTTGAATCAATGGCCTGCCATGTGGTTTGATAATATTGGGACTGTGCCTTTTCACTTGTCCACCTTGGGTTTGTCAGCCTCAGCAGCCAGCAGCTGCCTCAATGACAAAAGCCTCCAGCTTCAGTGGGCTGGGAGCAAGAGGCAGAGCTGAAGCCTAAGGCTGAGGGGCTTTCACCCAGCCCCTAGAGCTTGGTGCTTTGAACTCAGACTTCTAGCCTCCAAAACTGTAAAAGAATAAACTTCTGTTTGTTAAAGCCATTCATTCACCTGTGGTAGTTCTGTTACAGTGGCATGCAGTAACCAAAATATGAACATTAAACTTTATTTATTTGTTTGTTTGTTTTTTCGTATTAATGAAGTTCTTACAGGTCCCTGACTGCTCAAGTACCAAAAAGGCTGACACTTGAGTAGTTTATTTTGGACAAAATCAGAGACTACCATGCACAAAAAGGAAAATGTGGTGAAATATGTTCCTTTATGTGGCCCTTTGCCCTGTTTTTTTTGAAAAAACAGCTTGAGAGATTTTCTCCTTAAGCCTTGAAGAGTTGCATTTGGCCTAGTTTTCTACCCCAGAGGGTTTGTTTCACTTCCTGGATAAGTTGTCTGGCCCTGGGCTGCAGTCTGCCTAGTGGATAGTATGCACCTTGCAGGGATTGGTCAATATACTATGCAAATGAAGTTACTATAATCTACTATGCAAATGAATTATCTGTGGCCTATTAAGAGAGGATTGGTTGGTTTATGGCCCAAGTGGGAAAGACATGCCTTGAAATTGACAAGGAGTTTGTGTATGTATGCAGCCAACCCCATAGACATGTTTTAGATAGGAAGCAGGAAGAAACAGAATGAAAAAAGAGAGAAGCAGAAGGGGGAGGCTAGGAAACTCCTTAAAGAGATGAATCACAGGTCAAGCTGCAACACTGAAGATTGTGACAGACCCAGAAGGGACCCTGTGGTAGAGCTGGTAGTGACAGGCCTGTCAGAAACTTGTTACTAAGAATGCAGCTGAGAGAGCTGAACAAAACTATTATTCTGGCTATGAACTGGGTCAACAATGGAGAGGCTGAAGACAGAGAAGAGCCTGTCCTGAGGGAGTTGAAAGGAACCACCAGAGGAGCCGAGCAAGCTGTCCTGCACTGAAGAAGGGAGACTTTGCCTACTTGCTTCCTGATCCTGAATAAATCTATTGAGTAGCCTGTTGATCCTGATCCTGAGTTGTACCAAGGGAGCTCTGGTGGCATAGTGCCTAAGGCATATGATCTGTGAGTTCTGTGTGGCCATTGCAATGGAATATCACACTCAGAAGAGAAGTAGAGAGTGCCATGGAGGGGGTAGCTGGTAAAAAGATTGGAGAGTGGTGGTACGTCTGAAAGCCACTTTATGGGAATCAGCTTTGTGCTGATTTTTATTTGCATTATCTCCCCAAAGTTAGACAGATTTTGACACTACTACTACTCCCACCATTTTACAGATAAGGAAAGGTTTCCTTTCCAAAAGCAGGCCTTATGTGGGATTTGTGGTCCTTTCCCTTTTCTCTTTTATGTCTGTGACTATCTCAGTCATAAAGCAGGCAGACACCGTTTTAAGTCAGGGAGCCACTATTATTGAGTGGAAATCATGATATCTGGGGTGATTCATTTCAGTTTCCTAGAATTGTACTTGGCCAGGTCAGTCATTAGCACAGCTCAAGCACCCCACTGAGCTGGATGTGTGTGTGTGTGTATGTATAGTTTACCACCTCCCACTCTAAGAACAGAAAAGGACCTCTGATGGAGTAGTGGTAAAAGCATTGGGCTACTAACCAAAAGGTCAGTGGTTTGAAGCCACCAGCTACTTCATGAGAGAAAGATGGGTAGTCTGCTTCTATAAAGATTACAGCCTTGGAAACCTTATGGGACAGTTCTATACTGTCCTAAAGTGTCATTATGAGTTGGAATCAACTTGATTGCAGTGAG
Organism: Orycteropus afer afer; assembly: GCF_000298275.1. Taxonomy (NCBI): domain Eukaryota; kingdom Metazoa; phylum Chordata; class Mammalia; order Tubulidentata; family Orycteropodidae; genus Orycteropus; species Orycteropus afer. The sequence continues at coordinate 13,851,597 of NW_006921614.1, forward strand.
TTTGGTTTTGGACCTGCTAATTATTTGGAAACAATTAGATTTTCCTATGGTTTTCGAGTTGTTAGAAGGGACCATTCTCTGGAGTAGGATATCATGCTTGGTAAAGTGAAGGGTCAATGAAAAAGGGGAAGGCCCTCAACAAGATGGATTGACACAGTGGCTGCAATGATGGGCTCAGGTATAGCAAGGATTTTGAGGCCAGCACAGGATTGTGGAGTGTTTTGTTCTGTTGTACATCAGGTCACTGTGAGTTAGAACTGAGTCGATGGCACCTAACAACAACAACAACATGGTTTTTTAGCAACAAAATTTTCTCAATATGTTGATTAACAATCATGATGTACAGTGTGTGGTGCTGGGTATGACAGGGGCCCTTAGATGTTACTTTAACAAATATCTTGGGAAATCTTGCCATTTTGGACTTAAGAATAGCAACTCTATCTTTTTACCTTCTCATGTTGTATCATCTTACTAGCTAGAGATGTGAGCCAACTTGTGATCAATTAAAGAAGGCTACACGCTCTTTGCCATCCCTTATACTGAGTAAAAATACAGTTGTTGTCAAATTGACTCTGACTCATGGTGACCCCATGTTTTTCAGAATGGGAATGTACTCAAAGAGTTTTTTTTTTTAATTCTCTTACAATTATTATTATTTAAAATTTTTATTGTGATTTGGGTGAAAGTTTACAGAGCAAATTCACTTTCCATACAGCAGCTCACATGCACTTTGTCTCATGACACTGACTACAATTTACCCCAATGCAACAGCTGCCCTCCCACTTCCTCCCCACAGTTGGCTCTTCCCGGTGTCCTTCCCTCCCAAGCACTCCTGCCCTCTGAGCTGTCTCTCTGTACATACACAGCCCTTCTATTCTCCCATGATTGATCTCTTCAAGGAGTGTATCTACCTATTGTAAATGTTCAGCTCATATGCCTGTCTTTTGTTTGGCTCGAAGCCACAAGAGTAGGTTCAATTCCAGACTTGAAGGGCAACTAGTGGCCATAATCTCAGTGGTTCCATCGGGCTCTATCAGACCAGCAAACCCGGTCCTTTTTTTTTTTAATGATTTTGAGTTTTGTTCCACATTGTTCCCCCACTCTATCAAGGATCTCTTCCAGAGATCTCCCTCCGAGTGGTTGACAGTGGTAGCCGGGCACCATCTAGTTCTTCTTGTCTCATAGTCATGTAGGCTGAGGATCACACAGTGTGCCAGTCTTGGACTAATTGTGTCCATGTTTCTTTGGTTTTCTTCATTCTTATTTGCTCTGGATGAGGAGATAACCATTGTTGCACTTAGATGGCTGCTTGCAAGCTTTTAAGATCCCAGTCTCTACTCACCCAAGTAGGATATGGAACAATGCTTTTGTGTAGTATGTTGTGCCAATTGAGCTTGATGTCCCCTGTGACTGTGGAGTCAAGCCCACAGATCCAACTACTCGCTCCGTCTGGGAGCTGGCTGTGGCCAAGAAGTGACTATAACCATGTCCCTTGTCAGCTGTACTACATACCTGGGAATTCTTACAGAATATACCAATATATTGTAGAAACATTGTCTGCTGACCATATACATGGTCTTGGGAACACTGCCCCTGCATGAACATACCTAATAGTTCAGCTTGTCCACCCATCTATCTGCCCATATATCAATGTTTGCCTTCACTGAAAGTGCAGTTCTGTGTATTTGCAAAAGGGTTCATCTTTGCTCTCTGTACCCCCCAGGCACCTCTCTGTGTCTTCTTCTTTCTCAATGCCATCATGTCGATCACTCACATTTGGAATATTGCCCTTCTCTTCACCCAAATCAATACTTGTCTCTACCTATCTAACAGTGTTCCCGCCATTCCTCTTCCCTCCCACCCCTGGTAACCAACAAAGACAATTTTCTTCCATATATAAACCTTTCCTTGACTTTTTACAATAATGGACTAATACAATATTTGTCCTTCAGTGATCAACTTATTTCACTCAGCATAATATCCTGCAAATTCATCCATGTTATGCAGTTTTGCCAATTCTGCATTATTCTTTAGGGTTGCATAGTATTCCATTGTGTGTATGTACCATAGTTTGGTTATCCATTCTTCTGTTGATGGGCACCTAGGTAGTTTCCATCTTTTGACTATCGTAAATAGTGCTGCGATGAACATGGGTGAGTGTACATCTGTTCTTGTCCTGGCTTTCACTTCTTTAGGATATATACTCAGTAATGGAATGGCTGGATCAAATGGTATTTCTAATTCCAACTTTTTAGGGAATTGCCATACTGCTTTCCACAGTGGTTGTATCATTTGACAGTCCCACTAGCAGTGTATGAAAGTCCCAATCTCTCCACATCCTCGCCAGCATTTGTTATTTTCTGTCTTGTTGAACTTTGCTACTAGTGCTGGGACAAGATGGTATCTCGTTGTTTTGATTTGCATCTCTAATGGCTAATGATTGTGTGCATTTCTTCATATATTTGTTGGCCACCTGAATATCCTCTTTGGTGAAGTTTCTATATATGTCTTCTGTCCATTTTTAAATTGGATTATTTGTCTTTTTGTTTTTGAGGTGTTGGAGTTTTGTATAATATCTAAAGATAATCCTTGTCACATATGTCATTGCCGAACATTTTTTCCCATTCTGTAGGTTCTCTTTTGACTCTTGGAGAAGTCTTTGCAAGCACATAATAACTTAATTTTCTAGTTTATCTGTTGCTGTTTGTGCATTTTGGGTTATGCTTGATAGTCTATTTATGCCGTATATTGAAACAAAAAAACCAAACTCACTGCCGTTGAGTCGGATCCAACTCATAGGCACCCCTCCTTGGGTTTCCGAATATCACTACAGAAGTCGATTGATCAATCTTCCTTCTCCGAAGTGGCCAGTGGGTATGAACCACCAGCCTTCTAGTAGCAGTCAAAATGGCTTAGGCACTATGCTACCAGAGCTCCTCCTGCTGTATATTAGGGCCTCTAAATTTGCCCCTAGGTTTTCCTTGAGTAACATTATAGTTTTGGGTTTCACATTTAAGTCTTTGATCCATCTGAAGTTAATTTTTTTGTATTGTGTGAGGTACAGATCTTGTTTCATTTTTCCACAAATGAATATCCAGTTTTGCCAGAACCATTTGTTAAACAGATAATATTCTTCCCAATTGAATGGATTTCAGCACTTTGTCAAAAATCAGCTGACCATATGTCAATGGATCTATTTCTGGGTTCTCAATTCTATTCCATTGGTCTATGTGTCTGTCATTGTACCAATACCAGGCAATTTTGACTACTGTGGCTGTGTAGTAGGTTTTAAGTTCCGGCAGTGTGACACTTCCTACTTTGTTCTTTTTCTTCAATAATGCTTTGCATATCCAAGGTCTCTTTCCTTTCCATATAAAGTTAGTGATTGTTTTTTCCATATCCTTAAAGAATGTTTATGGGATCTGGATTGGCATTGTATTGAATGTGTACATTGCTTTGGGTAGAATTGACATTTTCACAATGTTCTATCTTCCTATCCACGAGCATGGTAAGTTCTTCCATTTATGTAGATCTCTTATAGTTTTCTTTGTACAAATGTTTGTGTCCCTGGTAAGGTTTATTCCCAAGTATTTTATTTTTTTGGTAGCTATTATTAATGGTATTGATTTCCTTATTTCTTTCTCTGTAATCTCTTTGCTGGTATAGAGGAATCCAATTGATTTTTGGATGTTGATCTTTTATCCTGCCATGATGCTAAATCTCTTAATTAGTTCCAGTAGATTTTATACTGAGTCTCATGGGTTTTCTAGGTATAGGATCATATCATCAGCAATAGGGATAGTTTGACTTCTTCCTTACAAATTTGGATGGGTTTGTTTTCCCTTTCTTGCCTTATGGCCCTGGCTAGGACTTGCAACACAATGTTGAATACAAGTGGTGATAGAGTGAATCCTTTTCTGGTTCCTGTTTGCAAGGGGAATGGTTTTAGTCTCTGTCCATTTAGAATAATGTTGGCTGTTAGTTTTGTGTATATGCCCTTTATTATGTTGAGGAACATTCCTTCTATTCCTATTTTGCTCAGAGTTTTGATCAGTAATGGATGTTGGATTTTATCAAATGCCTTTTCTGCATCAATTGATATGATCATGTGGTTCTTCTCCTTTGTTTTATTTATGTGGTGAATGATGTTGATTGTTTTTCTAATGTTGAACCGTCCTTGCAAACCTGATATGAACCCCACTTAGTTTTATAATGAATTATTTATTTGATATGTTGTTGGAGTCTAT
>NW_006921614.1:13856009-13882313 GCF_000298275.1 Orycteropus afer afer
TCAGTTCTTCTCTGAAAGTTTCGTAGAATTCTCCAGTGAAAATACCTGGGCCAGGACTTTTTTTGGTTGGTAATTTTTTTTACGACCTGTTCAATTTCTTCTTTTGTTATGGGTCTGTTCAACTTTTCCACCTCAGTCTGTGTTAGTTTAGGAATGTAGTGTGTTTCTAGAAATCTAACCATTTCTTCCAGATTTGCAAATTTGTTGAAGTATATTTCTTCATAGTATCCTGATATTATCCTTTTTATTTCAGTTGGTTCTATTGTGATGTTGCCCATCTCATTTCTTATTCATGTTATTTGTGTTCTCTCTCTCTCTTTTCCTTTGTTAAGTGGTTTGTCAATTTTATTAATCTTTTCAAGAAAACAACTTCTAGTCTTGTTTTTTTTTTTCTATTGTCTATTTTCTGTTTCTTTGATTTCTATTTGAATCTTTATTATTTCTTTTCTTCTCGTGATTGTAGGGTTTTCTTGTTGTTCTTCTCATTGTTGGAGATGTTGGTTTAAAATATTGATTTCGGCTCTATCTTGTTTTTTGATGTGTGCATCTATTGCTATAAAATGGCTTCCAATCATTGCTTTTGCTGTCTCCCAAACATTTTGGTATGTTGTGTCTTCATTCTCGCTTGATTCAAGGAATTTTTTAATTTTTTTTTTTTATTTCTTGTATCACCCAGTCAATCTTAAGGTGAGTGTTGTTCAGTTTCCATGTGTTTGCTCTTTTTCTGTTGATCTTCCTATTGTTGATTTCTAATTCTATAGCATTGTGATCTGAGAAGATGCTTTACAGTATTTCAATGTTTTTAAATTTATTAAGGCTTGCTTTACAGCTTAAAGTATGGTCTATCCTGGAGAATGTTCCATGTGGACTGGAAAAGAATGTATATTGTGCTGTTGTTGGTTGAAGTGCTCTGTAGATGTCTATAAGGTCAAGTTGGTGGATTGTATTGTTTAGCTCTTCTGTGTCTTTGTTGAGTTTCTTTCTAGTTGTTCTATCTGTGATTGAAAGTGGTGCATTAAAGTTTTCTAGTATAACTATGGAGTTATCTATTTGTCTTTTCAATTCTGTTAAAGTCTGATTTATATCTTTGGGGTTCTTTCATTGGGTCCATTGATATTTATTATGGTTATATCTTCTTGTTCAATTGGTCCTTTAATGATTAGATAATGTCATTCCTTGTCTCTTATGGTGGTTTTGTCTTAAAGTCAATATGATCACAAAGTAATATGGCCACTCCTGCTCTTTTTTTGTTTTCCATTTGCTTGATGTATCTTTTTCCAACCTTTGATTTTTAGTCTATTTTTGTCTTTCTCTCTAAGGTATGTCTCTTGTAGACAGTATATTGATGGTTTATGTTTTCTTATCCAGTCTACAACTCTCTGTGTCTTGAGTGGTGTATTTAATCCATTGACATTCAGTGTAATTACTGACGAGTATGAATTGGTTGCTGTCATTTTGTTATGTGTTTTTTCATGGTATTCCTGGTTTCTTTGTTCCATATAATTTTCTGTGCTCAGCTCATTTTGTTTATACATCATGTTATCATTTCCTTTGCTGTTATTGTTTTGGTATTTGCTAAATATTTGTGCTTGTTCTCTTTTTTATTATGATGTGAAGGTTTATCATTTTTCTTTGAGTTTACCCTGTGATTGAGAATTTTCTCCCCAAGTTTAGAACAGTCCATTCTATCTTACAACTCTCTTGACTTCCTCACCATTTAGAAGTTCTGTAACTACACTATTTTTCTTCTCTTTTGGGTTTTCAGTTGTCCTCATTTGCCAATTGATGTATCTGGTTCCCTGTTTACAATCTTCTAAGCTTATTTTACTTTGGATATGTCCATAGCTGTGGTTTCTGGGTTATGTCATCTTGTGTATTAATGGTCAGTTGTTTGCTGTTATTTGTTCTCTGTTCAAAGGACTCCCTTTAGTATCTCTTGTAAGGTTGGTCTTGTTTTAACAAATTTCCTTAATTTCTGCTTATCTGGAAATCTCCTAATTTCACCACCATATTTGAGGAACAATTTTCCTGAATATATAATTCTTGGTTGGAAGTTTTTCTCTTTCAGCATTTTATATATACCATCCCATTGCCTTCTCACTTGCATGGTTTCTGCTGAGAAATCAGATCTTAATTTTATTGGTTGTCCTTTGTAAGTAACTTTTCATTTTTCCCATGCTGCTTTCAGGATTCTGTCTTTGTCTTTAGTTTTGATGAGTTTGATGATAATGTGTCTTGGTGATTTTCTTTTGGGGTCTATCCTGTTTGGGGTTTTTTGGACTTCCTGAATGGATATATTCTCATCTTCCATCATATCAGGGAAGTTCTCTTCCAACAAATCTTGGACAATTTTCTCAGTGGTTTTCTTTTTCTCTTCCTCTTCTGGAATTATATATAGGTTACTCCTTTTGATGGTGTCCCACATGAACCTTAGGCTTTCTTCATTTTGTTTTGACCTTTTTTTCTGATTGATGCCTTTCTAAAGAAGTATTCAGGTATTTGTCTTCAATCTCTTTAATTTGGTCTTCCATTGATCCAATTCTACTCCTTTGCCCTTTCAATGTGTTATCTGTTCCTGAAAATTTAGTTTTAATCTTCTGGATTCCTATCTGTAGGTTTTGAATCATTTCAAATTTTTCATTTATTTTGTCATTTTGTTCTTTTATTTTCTTCTGAAATTATTCTAGGGTTTTGTCTGTGTTTTCCTTAATTTTGTCAGTGTTTTCCTTGATCTGTCTCTCAATCCTTTGAAGTTCCTACATATAATTTTGAATTCCTTATTGGGGAGATCTAATGCTGCTTCTTCTTGAAGGATGTGTTCTTGATCTGCATCCTGCTCGCTTTTTTTCACTACTTCATCTTGCTTCTTTGTGTGGACAGAGATGTTCTGTTGTCTCTGAGACATTGTGACATTCTTGTATTTAGATGTCTGGTAACTGTTTGTGAAGAGCAGTCAAAGGTGAGTCCAGCTCTTCTTGGTGGTAGTTTATCATTGGCCAGTTGGTGGAGAAGGAAGTGGTGGTTCTCACTCAGTAAGTGGAGCTGCAGGAAGTGTGAGCGTGTTTTCATTGTATGGGCATGGCTGCTGTCTACCACTCATTTAGACAAAAACAATGATTAAAAAACCATTAAAAAAGTAAAAGCAAATGGACAAAAAACACACTGCATAAACACACAGGAACAATCCTCAAAAAAAGAAAAGAAAAGAAAGAAAGAATGAAAGAAAACCCCTACAATATCTGGGGATGGGGCAATAAGAGAAAAGAGGTAGAGTAGGAGAATAATGAGGAAAAAAATGGCAAAAATGCAGAAAGATAAACAAGGAATGGGGTTAACCACAAGAATGAAAAATAAAATGTGAACTAGGAACAGCGAAGAGAGAAAAAGCTTATAACTAGAACCTGGGATCAAAAGAATAAAGAATATAATAAAAAAGATGATCAAAATAATAATAATAATAATAGAAATAATTATAAAACAGACAAAACATACAAATTGAAAAGGAAAAAAAAAATTTGGCAGGGCCGAGCAGAGCACCCAGGCTCCATCAGAGCACACAGACGGATGGAATTTCTGACAGCCCAGAAGGTGGGTGGGAGTGAGGGAATGGCTGCACTGCTGTTCACAAAGAGAGTGTGGGGTATAAGAGTAACAAGGGGAATACTTTTCCAGTCTTCATGTCCGGAATGTCCTTGTAGTTTCCAGCAAGTGGAGCCTATTTTTAGGCCCCTAGAATCTGAGAGAACACTGTCACTTTAAATATCCGAAATGGTCAAACTGCCTGTAAATATTCAAAATGGCTGTGCCTCTGGACAGGCAAAAGTCCATAGCTCAGCCTACCCCCCTCTTTGCTGCTTCCCTTTTTATTCACCACCAGTGAATTCAGCCACCAGTGCAGTCCTTCATGCAGGCCCTGGCTAGCAAGGCTGATTTTTAGGTTAATTCTTAGGGCCTAATACTACTTTGCTGTCCAAGCTGTCTGAGCCATCAGGACTGCTGACAGACCACAGCTCCGTATGTCTCCTTTTTTGGTGTTTTCATGCAGGTTCTTCTACTAGTTGTAGTTTAGTCCACTTCTGTCCACTTCTGTATCCTTCCTTTCAAAGCTCAGGGCTTCAGGATTATCTTCTGTATCTGTGTTAGTTGGTTCTCCTTTTCTTTGTTGAAGAGGGTCTGTGTAGTTTGTCTGCTTATTCCACCATCTTACCGGAACCTCCCTACCCAAAGAGTTTTTAGTGGCTAGTTTTTCAGAAATGGATTTACAGACCTTTCTTCCAAAGTGCCTCTGGGTGGACTCAAACTTCCAACCCTTCACTTAGCAGCCAAGTGCATTAACTAGAAAGTTTTGGCTCTGCCTTTGAATCTGGGCTGTCTCTTGACTTGTTAACACCAACAGAACAAGGCAGCAAGGCAGAAGGAGTGCTTTCTAGCTTCCAGGCTGCCCCTGAGAATGTTTACCACTTCCTCCTCCATTGCTCACAGTGCTCCACTGTGGAACCCAGCTTCTGTGCTGTGAGAGCTCAAGGGAGTGGAGAGCCATGTTGAGGGGAACAGAGGATCTCTGACTCACAGCCTCAGCTGGCTGCACATCCTTTCGTCATCCCAACAGCTGCTGTGTCAGTGGAGCCTGTGGGCCTTCCAAACATACAAGCACATCCAATCTAGCAACCTCACAACATATGAAGAACAAACTGCTTTTATTTCCAGTCACTAAATTATGGACAATTTTTTATGCAGCAACTGAAACCCCAAACACTTGACATGTCAGGAAAATAGCACACTACACTTAGATGACCAAGTGAGTTCTACACAGGCAGTCCATTAACTGAGGCAAATTAACTGCAACTGATAACAGAAGGATTTTTTTTTTTTTTTACAATTCTGATACTGTTGTTTACAAATGTGTGGTGCATGTATCTGGGGACCTGTGTCAAACTAGTATCTTGTTCATAAGTAGAAAAATACAATTTTAAGACCACAGTCAGAGTATTCTACCTATCTTTTAACATTTTGACCACTTCTTCTTTTAGCCACTGTACTTAACATCTTACGCATTTTCTCAAAACAGTTCTCAGGGGCCCTTAGATGTTACTTTAACAAACATCTTGGGAAATCTTGCCATTTTAGACTTAAGAATAGCAAATCTATCTTTTTACTTTTTTCTCAAGTGGTATCATGGGACAACTTGTAGTCAAGTAAAGAAGGCTACACACCCTTTGCCACCCATTATATTGAGTGAAAATCCAGTTTGCATCTTATGCAAACTCTCGCAAAAACCTCCCATTTCACAGAGGTAAAACAGAGGCTTGGAGAGGTTACATGTGCAAAGGTCACGTATTCAGCATGTGGCAGTTGGGATTTGAGTCCAGATGGGTCACAGAGTTTGTATGTAACTATTTGGACATGCTGGCTTTTCCTGAATATGCATAGAAAGTGTCATTTTGCATACTAGTGAGCACAGCTGAGGAATTCTCTGAGCCTGGATAATCTTTGTATACGAAGTTATTCTGGAGTTCTGTCTTATGTCTTATCTTGAAGTTTTAACATATGTTTCTATCCATTGGTAAGTCAATTTGTTCCAACTTTCCCTATCTTCTGTGTTTCCGTGGCTTTAATTCACAATGGTGTTTAAGGGCTGGAAAGAACAAAGTATGAGAAAATTCTCAAACAATCTCACTTCCTTAGGATGTTGTTTCCATTTGGAAATGGCTCATGGTCAACAGTGTCCACCCACAGTTTAACTAAGACTCCCTGAACGAGCATATCCCCTAAAATTAAGCACAGCATGATGCTTTTAAGACTTGTTCTGTCCTCACCTTCAAATTTGGAAAAACTGCTCAACCAAGATGATTTTTCTCACCTCTTCCTTCTTTATGCTAAATCCAAAGACCTTTCTTATTCACTTACCCACAAAACATGCATTGAACTCCCTCCCCCACATGTGCTGAACACCGAAGAGCCATGAGTGAGATGGGAGCCAGTCTAGGTAAACTAATGGAACCGAGTTAGCTGATTAATTCTATCTACAGGTCAGAGAAAGCCACAGAGGAAGTGACGTTTGTGTTGGAATTCAACAAAAATGTAGTGATGGGCATTAAGTGGAGAGGGCAAGGGGCAGGATAGTGAAATGGGCTAGTCCATTCGGCAAACAGTTCACTGGTGGGTATATCTGGAGCTTATAGTTTGTGAGGAGAAACAGGAATATGAGATTGGAGGGAGAGATGGTGGCTAATGTAGCAAGGCCTTTATACCTCCTTAAATGGCCTTTGTGTTTAAGACTACCTTTCAGCATTACAGAGGCATGAAGAATTTTAAGGAGGGGAAGAGGAACAAATTGCATTTTTGGAAAGAGTATTTTGTGGAAGAATGTTAGAGGAGGGATAAGACCAGCAATTAGGTCTCCTAAACCTGGATTAAGGTGGTGGTAGGGGGATACCCAGGTGTCCCTGGTATCCCTGGGTGACAGAATAGCAAAGCCTTTGGGTGCTAACTGAAAAGTTGGCAGATTGCATCCATCCAGGGGCACCTTGGAAGAAAGTCCTGGTGATCTAGTACCCAAAATAAGTCATTGAAGACACTATAGAGCTCCGTTCTACTCTGACACACACGGGGCCTCAGTGAGTCAGAGCTGATTCCACAGCAACCTCTTTTTTTAGGGGCCTAGAGAGGACAACTCGACGGCACATAACAACAACAACAACAACAAGAGAGGACAAGGGGGAGATGAAGGATGGAGTTTACTATGTATTTAAGATGTGAACTTGAAGAAGCACAATATCTGCACATTTAAACTTTCATTTCTGTAAGCATAATTTTCAAAATCCATCAAAAGTATCTTTTTCTTTACTGCTACATTTGTCATTAATATCATCACTAAACTTAAATGTCACGCTGTTTATGCTACTACTTTTTCTTGACTATACAAAAAAAAGTGCTATTTCACCTATAAACATAAAAATTTCATTAATTTTGAAGTAAACAACAAAAATAATAACTTTTGAAACAAAGAGTTTCCTACACTGAGTTCAGAACCCAGGAAGGACTGATGGAAGTCACTGGTCTTCCTGGCTGTCTGGTGGCATGTCCTGGCTCTGCCACTAACTTGATGGTGACCCTGCTGAGTCGCTTGAGCTTTCTGGGCTCAGTTAGTCCATACAGAGAATAATACAGTTGGAGCAGATGATCCTTTACTCTTTCAGTTCTTTAACAAAATGACAATTTCACCAAATGTTCTGACTGCATACTAAACACCCTTAAGAAGCAGTTACTTTCTTGGTTTGGGGATACCATTTTCCATGTATTATAGCCCTTTGCCTAACTCAGCACGGGTTGATTAGGATAAAGCCAATTCGTTTGTTGTCAGCTGTTACCAAGGTGGCCCCTGACCCATGTGGAAAAGAAGAAAATACTTCCTTGTGCTGTGCCATCCTCACAATTGGTTGTGCATTGGACTGTTACAATCCATAGGGTTTTCATTGGCTGACTTTTAGAAGTAGATCAGTAGGCTTTTCTTCCCAGTCTGTCGTAGTCTAGAAGCTCTGCTGCAAACTGTTCAGCATCATAGCAACACATAAATCTCCACTGACAGATGGGTGGTGGCCATGCATAAGGTGCATTGAGTGAGGATCAAACTCTTGCATGGAAGGCAAGAATTCTACCTAGGCATACCAGCTACCAAATGGGAAAGAGTGCTCAGTTGCAAGGTCTGATTTATGAAGAATCAATCATGTGCCACCATTTTGTCCCCAGCAAGAACATTCTTTTTTTGTGGTTGTCCAAATATCACATTAATTGCCAAACAGGGAGTTACATGAAGTATGGGCAAGCAGAATGAATGATTCTGGCTTCACAGAGGAGGTTTTCAATAGCAGCATAGGGGTTGTAAGAATAATTCTAAAGTTCAGCAAGGCTGATGGACTTTTACTTTTAAAAATTTATTTATTTTTCTAAGTCTGTTTAAGTTCTAGGCATCATTACCCATTAGCCTGTGAAATATTCTTATAGAGACTCTGAAACTTCAAAGTTCTGATGTCCAAATGCACTCATACCAGAAACTGAAGTGGGAAGAACTGTTACAGCAAAGAGCTTTCTACAAGCACTGTGTGATACAGGAAACACTGTTCTTTATGGGGGAGGTAGAATCTGCATTTAATCAGAGAGATTGTTTTACAACAGTAGAATCAAGAGTTTGGAGTTAGCTTTAATTATTCCCAAGGTGGAATATTTGATTGTGACAGTGAATTTGATAAATTACAGGAACAAAGTAAAATAGCTCCAAAAGTCTCTCTTCAGATGAAGAATTTTAATTACAGTGTCAAAATATTCCTGAAACAATCTCCATATTATTATGAAAAACATTTCCAGAATTAATGTATTAGGAATATATTAATATATACTTAAATATCAAGGAGACCAAAAATTAAAAATATGAGTAACTAGACTATCACAACAGACATTTTTGGCAACTCTAATTTCTTTCCTTCACTCTTCTTTGTTTCCTTCCTTCCTCCCTCCTTCCCTCCCTTCCTTTCTCCCTCCCAACCTCCCTCCCTCACTTCTTTCCTTCTTTCTTCCTTTTCCACTTTCTCACTTTCTCTTTCTCCTTCTCACATTTTCTCTAGCTCTTTCTTATCCAATGTATGGTTGTGTTCTTAGAGAGAAATCCTAGGTATTTTGTAAAAAGCTTGTTGTTCTTGTTGCTGTTAGTTGCCATTGAATAGATTCTGACTCATGGAGACACCATATGTTATAGAGTAGAATTGCTCCATGCAGTTTTCTTGGCTGAAATCATTAGAAACAGATTACCAGGCTCTTTCTTCCATAGTACTACTGGATGTATTTGAACAGTCAACCTTTAGGTTAGTGGTTGAGCACAAACCATTTGCATGTCTCAGGGACCTTCATAAAAAGTTTTGTTTCTCAAAATTTTAAATATTATGAGCTGGCAATGCTAAACAACACCAGCCCTTCCAAGGGTCTCTGTAAAGCATTTCATCTCTCATTCTTAACCTTGCTCAGCTAGAAATGGGATTATAAGTAAACCTCATTAAGTCAGGGACCATGTCTGATCTATCATCTATAGTTGGCTTAAGAGTTACTCCCCCCTAATGGCCACATCTGAATTCCTGGAGTCTGTGACTATGTCACCTTATATGCTAAAACTGACTTTACAAATGTGTGATGGGTATGTTTGTATGTCAACTTGGCCAGGCCTGGTTGAGTGGCTGGGCAGCTGGATGTAGCATTCCCCATGATGAGACTGGTAATCAACTCCATGGTGGAATCTACTAGGAGCAGCTGAGTAGCTGCCTTTGGGTATGTGGTCTGCTTCCTGTATTTAAAGAGAAGCTTTGAGAATGGTCTCTAGCCTATGGCATGCTTGGACCCTGCATGTAGCTGTGTCTTTGTTGAGAAGCCTGCTATGCTCTGCCGACCTTGGGACTTACAATGGACTTAAGTTAATGGCCTGCTGTGTGGTTTGGTAACATTGGGACTGTGCCCTTTTTACTTGTCAACCTTGGGGTTTCTCAGGCTCAGCAGCCAACAGTTGTCTGAGTGAAAAAACACCTCTAGCTCCAGTGGGCCGGGAGCAGGAGGCAGAGCTGGACCGCAAGGTTGAAGGGCTTTCACTCAGCCCCTAGAGCTTGGCACTTTGAACTTGGACTTAAAGCCTCCAAATTGTAAGAATGAACTCCAGTTTGTTAAGGCCATGCCATTTGTGGTATATTCTTGTCAGAGCAGCACTAGGTAACCAGAACAGAATGTGATTAAGAATCTTGAGGTGGAGAGATTATCCTGATTATATCAGTGGGCACAATGTTATCATGAACCATTCTTATAGGGGAAGAAAGAGGGAAGCAGAGGTTAATAATGGGATGTGAGAAGGATTCACCCCACTATTGTCAGCTTTAAGGACAAAGGAAGTGGAATGCAAGCCAAGAAGTGTGGGCAGCTCCTAGGACTTGAAAAGGATAAGGCAACAAACTCTTCCCTAGAGCCTCCAGAAGGAATGTTATCCTGCCAGCATTTTGATTTTAGCCCAGTAAGACCCACTTTGGACTTCTGACCTCCAGAAGTATAAAGTAATACACTATATTGGAATTGCGTTCAAGTCACTAAGTTTATGTCAATTCATTATAGCAGCAACAGGAAACTAATGTACCATTGTTACCTTAGCACAACCATAGGGCCAGGCACACAATATATGCTCAATATTTGTTGAAAGGAAATATAATCCAAAGTAGAAGAAACATCTCACATTTTTTTAGTACAAAATAGACCCTTTACATACATTATGTCATTTAATCCTGACAAATCCTTGTGTGGTAGGCATTATCTTCTTCATTTCAATATGAGAGAACCAAAAGGAAAAAGTTAGTCACTAACCAAAGTTCACAAAGTGAGTCAGGGGTTATGAGCAGTTATGGGTGAAGCTCTGAACCAGTCAGCCCAGGGTCAGTCCTGGTTCTGCCCTTTTCCTTAGCTGTTCAACTTTGGGCAAGATGCTGTGTTTTCATCTTCTCACTTGTAAAATGCAGACAATAATTGTACCTATCAGAACAAAATTCAAAATCATAAAATTCAAAATCATAAAAAATGACCAGTTTTTTTTTTTTAATTTTTATTGTGATTTGGGTGAAAGTTTACAGAGCAAATTCATTTTCCATACAGCAGTACATACACATGTTGTCCCATGACATTGACTGCAATTCCTCACAAATTAACAGCTCTCTTCCTACTTCCTCTTCGTATTTACCTCTTCTCCGTGTCCTTCCCTCCCATACTGTCTGTCTCCCTGTGCAAACACTGCCCTTCTCTTCTCCCATGACTGATCACTCCAAGTAGTGTAGCTACCTGATGTAAATGTTCAGCCAAATGCCTATTATTTGCCTAGAAGCAACAGGAGTGAGTTCAATTCCAGACCTGAAGGGCAGCTAGGGGCTTACAGTGTACTAAATTACCTGGTATGGCTTTTCTAGCCATAAGTCTTTGTAAACTCCGAGGTGGAATTTGCCATGAGCAAGGGAGGAGCTCCTGATTGTTAAAGTTACCCACCTGGGGTATTTCTGTTGAGAGTGGCAAAAAGCAATGTTCCAGGAAGCTCTCTCTCTCAGGTGCTTAGAGTTCTGATGTTATGATTGGTTAGTTTGGCCACTCTGCCAGGCTCAAAATGAGGCCTCCTAGAGGCAGAAGAAGTCTCTCTGCTGGCTGCGGAAGACATGCTGCTGAGAGAAGAAACATGCTCCTGAGAGACACGTGCTGCTGAGAAAGAGACACCAACAGACACACATTGCTAGGAGACACTGAGAGACACGCACTGCTGAGAGAGAGACTGAGAGAGACTGTTGGCTAAGGGATGGCTGGCTGAGAGAGATTGAGCGTTGTTCCTGAACTTGAATTGTAGCCTAGTGCTTCCCTAATAAACCCCATAATCTGTGAGTTCTGTGTGGGCACTGGAATGAATTATCAAACTCTATGAGTCGGATGCGACTCAACAACAACAACAACAGTAGGTCAAAGCCTCTCCTACGAGGAAGGTAGATATGATAACCCTGAGGATCAGTCACACTGTGGATTCAGAGTGACTCTACCTTCATTTTTGAGAGAGCTTTGTGATAGAGACTTCTTGATTGTATTCGGAAGCCCTGCCATGGGAATTCACACAAATTTACTTTGTTCTAAGAGAGAAGATGATCAATTTGATCATCTTGTATCTGGTATCTGTCTTATGGAATGGGAGGAAGCACAAGTGAGGATCGTAGTGTAGAGAATTGAAAGACTCCAAAAAACTTTGACTTGAGGAAGGATGATGGATGCTGCATTTTAAGAAAATAATAAAACAGTGAAGTACTGAATTTATCTTTAAATCTCATACTTCAACATTCATCTCCTCAAAACATATCCCAGTAAATGTATTTGCTTTGTGCAAGGTGTTATAGAAAGAAACCACTGTTCGAAGTGATGGTGCATGGAGAGAATTTAAACCACACTGCTATTATTCTGATATACTTAATGCCAGCATTTGTCTTTCAGTCCTCAGGCATGTTTTAATTGTGTTAAGAGCTCAATAGATCAGATCTCTTGCGGGCAGTGATATGACAGAGGGTGGTAAAGTTTGGAGAACTGAGGGATAAACTGCATCTTCCACCATTTAATAAGCATAATTGCGGCTCAAGATTGGATTTAGGAAATTATCCTGCCTACTTCCCCCCCAAAACTTGGTGAAACTTTCAATAGCTATTTCTACGACACTTAAGAATTCACAGCAGTCTCACCTTTCAGAGAAGGCCCCGCTTCTTTCCTTTGCTTCATTGTTTCAAGGAGCCTACAACCCATGTTATCTTTTTGATCCATTGAGAGTGTTCTCTCCATTTCCACGTTCTCAGTGGATGGAACTTTCCTCTTTCTCTATTGACTCTCTGAAACTTGTCTTTCCATCCCTCTTTGACTTTAGAGGGGCATCTTCTCTGGGCAACACCATACCTATAGGATGTCTTCTCATCATTTTTTCCTCCTTGGCATTATGTGTAGTTCATCTATTCTGTCTTTAAAAACTAGCATAGAAAAAAATTAACACTTAACCCCATTGTCTCTTCCAATGATTGTCTCATAGTACTCTCCACCCCCCTAACCTCCCTTTTTTGATTCCTTAACAAAACTTTTCCAAGGTAAGCCATTACTATGACATCTCAGGAAAACTGTCCTTGATTAACTTTGCCTAGCACACCAGACACATTTTGGTCTATAATTATTCTGTACTTAACTTTCCCTCTCCTCTCAGCTTTCTCACTACTTAAATGTGAGTTTGGGTGTGCAGCTTGCCTGTCCAAATGATTGTTATTGCTTCTCAAGAAGACAATATTGTCTATGTTGTTGTCCCAGATTTTCTAATGTCATGCAATAAATAAGCCAAAATTAGATTAAAATGTACAAAGGCAGGCAGGCACTGAGCTGCTTCACTCACTGCTGTACATCCAGCACCTAGCACAATGTGTGTTCAGGCTAAATACTTGTTAAATGAACGAGTTATTGGAATAGAGCTATGCAATGGATGAACTTTGGGTTCTAAATTGATATGTACATGATGTCAAAACTATCATTCTATTTAATAAAAAGTCCAGTTAAGTAAAGGAAGTAATTTTAGATTATAACCTAAAGTACAAAATAAATATCCATGAACTCAGATTGATAAAAATAAATGATTGAAAAAATAAATAATGGGGGTGAAGAGACAAATCTTATGTGCAGAAGAATTCCAACTAATTTATGTAGATTGTCTACCCTCAAGGAGGAGGAGCATGACTCCCAACTTCTTAAGTGTGCGCTGCTTGTAGTGACTTTCTTCCAAAGAGCAGAGTATGGAAATATGGAAAAATAGAGGAAATTTACAGTGGAGAAATGTGACAAACATTGCTTTAGTCAGGTTATCAGTCAACATCAACAGTGATTAGATAGCATGTGCTCTTGATACAATGTGATAAGAATGGCACTGTACTTTTGTGGTTTCCCTCCCCCAAATCCATGTTGTTGTTGTTGTCACGTTCCTTCAAGTCCATTCTGATTCATAACGACCCCATGTGACAAAGTAGAACCACCCCATAGGGTTTTCTTAGCTGTAATCTTTATGGAAACAGATCACTAGGTCTTTGTCCTGGGGAGCTGCTGGGTGGATTCAAACTACCAACTTTTTGTTTAGCAGCCCAGCTCTTAGCCACTTACGTGCCACCAGGACTCCTTTCCCAAAACCCATAGTCCAAGTCTATCATGAGAAAAACATTGGACAGTCCTAGCTGATGGAAAGTCTACAATATACCTGACCAGTATTCTGCATAACTGTCAAAGTCATCAAAAACATGGAAAGTCTGAAGAACTGTCACAACCAAGAGATGACAACTAAATACAATGTGATATCTTGAATGGGATCCTAGAACAGAAAAGGGACATTAAGTGAAAATTAAGGATCTTCGAATAAATTATGGGGTTTAGTTAATAAAGATGTATCAATATTGGCTCATTAATTGTGACAAATGCACCATACTAATGAAAGATGTTAATAATAGGAGAAATTGGATATTAGGTACATAGAAACTCTCTGTACTATCTTCAAAATTTTCTATAAATCTAGAACTGTCTTATGAAAAATGAAATTTAAGCATCTAACATCAAAATCTGGTTGTATCTGAGTTTACTGAGTTGATCAGACATTTTAATGTCTTGATTTAATGTTTCAACAGTACATTTCTGTTGTATTCACAATAACTTCATCAACTTCAGTGCTATATATAATACAAACATAATCCAATCCCAGTTTGCATGAAGTCACAGTCTCCACAGTAAAGAAAGAAGACCTTGAGTTGATGAATTCAAACATTGCTGTAACATTTGGAGGGCTAATCTGTGTATTTTAAATATTTGATTGTGGTAATAGATATATAACAAAATTTTGCCTTTTTTAACCATTGTAAATTGTACAAATTCAATGAAATTTATGTTCACCATCTTCTTTACCCATCACTACTATCTATTTCCAAATGTTTTGTATCACCCCAAACAGAAACTCTGTACCCATTAAATATTAACCACTTATTTCTCCTCTTCCCAGCCCCTGGTAACCACTAATAAATTTTGGTCTCTAAGCATTTGCCTATTCTAGTTCTGTCATGTAATTGAGATCATACAATCTTTTCATTTTGTATCTGACTTATGTTTCTGAGGTTCATTCATGTCATAGCATGTATCAGAATTTCATTTCTCTTTATTGTTAAATAAGATTGTATTTTATGAATAGACTATACCACTTTTGTTTATCTGTTCATCTGCTGATGAACCCTTAGGTTATTTCTTCCTTGTTTTGCTTTTTGTGAATAGTGCACCAATGAACATTGATGTACAGTATCCGCTTGAATCCTGATTTTGATTCTTTTGGGTATATACCTAGGAGTGGCTTGCTGGGTTAGTCTATTTTTATCATATTCTCCAATATGGGCCCTGGACACAGACAGTGGCAGAAAGTCTCCAGTTAAGAGCCATGATCATTTCAATGGGCTCAGGCAGATTTTCTTGCTTATCACATAAGCTCATCTTTTTTCTTTTTAAGTGTATGGTAAGAAGGCAAGATAAAAAAAAAACAGCACATGACTCACAGCTGACCATCAGCATCAGGTCACTGGGAAAAAGAAGAAATGCTAAAGGAATAAAGGTAAAGGTGGTTGGTGTTCAACACCCCAGGATGTTTGCTTCACTTTCAAACTACTTGCCTAAGTGTAATTGAATCTATCGAAGCAAATTCCCTATACACCTCATGAAAGTCTTTCTTGTTTAGAAAGTTTATCAGAGCCATCTAATAATAAGAGGTTCTTTATTTATTTCTTCTTATTGTTGGTGAAAGAATTTAAAATCTAATTATTTGTTTTTTAATAGATTCACATGGTTCCAAATTTAAAAATTATGAAAAGATATATGGTGAAAATTCTCCTTCAACTCAGTTGTCCAGCACACTTAGT
The DNA here is from genome assembly GCF_000298275.1 of Orycteropus afer afer. Classification (NCBI taxonomy): domain Eukaryota; kingdom Metazoa; phylum Chordata; class Mammalia; order Tubulidentata; family Orycteropodidae; genus Orycteropus; species Orycteropus afer. The sequence goes on from NW_006921614.1 coordinate 13,871,513, forward strand.
TCTCCTTGTACAGGCCACTACATTTCTTATATATAATTCAAGATATATTTTGTCTACATAAACATATATACATTTGTCAAAAGGGCAGGGAGGCCACATCTTCTGACCTCCTCTAACCCCACAGGAGGAAGACAGAATCACCATCAGTAGCCCAAGGCCTATCCCTGGGAGGCCAGACATGCTGCCTCCCTCAAGCCCTGACACCAACCATTCCTCCCAGAGCACCCACCACCTTTCTTCTGGGTTTGATAATTCACTGCAGTGGCCACACAGAATGCACAGATTATGGGGTTTATTAGGGAAGCACCAGGCTACAATTCAAGTTCAGGAACAATGCCCAGTATCTCTCAGCCTGCTGTCTCTCAGCCAGTAGTCTCTCTCAGTCTCTCTCCCAGTAGCATATGTCTTTCTGTGTCTCTTTCTCAGCAGTGCATATCTCGCAGGAGCACATTTCTCTCAGCAGCACATCCTTCTCAGGCAGCAGTCAGAGAGCCTTCTTCTGCCTCTAGAAGGGCTCCTGTTGAACCTGGCAGAGTGGCTCAAACATCAGAAATCTAAGCACCTAAGAGAGGGTGAACTTCCCAGAACATTGCTTTGGGCCACTCACAACAGAAATACCCCAGGTGGATAACTTTAACAATCAGGAGCTCCTCAGTTGCTTATGGCAAATTCCACCACAGAGTTTACAAAGACTTATGGCTAGAAAAGCCATACCAGTAATTTACTATACCACAGCATTCATGTTTGTATTATTACTTTCCACTTTAATTTTTTCCTTTATTAACAAGTGGTAATGTATTACAAACACTAGACTTTTTCTTTCTTTCTTTTTTTTACCATTTAATACTATATAAGGAGCTCTGGTAGCGTAGTGCCTAAGGCACTTGACTGCTAACCAGAAGGCTGGCGGTTCAAACTCACCAGCCACTCCTTGGAAGGAAGATGGGGCAGTCTACTTCCATAGTGGTACTGCCTCGGAAACCCAAGGAGGGGTCGCTATGAGTCAGGTCCGACTTGACAGCATGTAACAACAACAACAATACTATATAGTAGAGATTGTTTAATATTGATGCATTTTTAATGGCTGCATTATATGCCATTGTAGAATTATAACAGCTTATTTAATCAGTCCCATATTGAGGTAGTTTAGGTTGTTTCTAACCTTTTGCTATTGCAGCCAGTGTCACAATAAATGACCTCGTATATATTTTATTCCTCCCATATATGAATATATTTGTAGAATAAATTCTTAGAAAAATAACCTTGGGTCAAAGAGCATACACATTTATAATCTCAGGGTCGTTGTTGTTAGGTGCCATCAAGTTGATTCTGACTCATAGCAACCTTATGTACAACTTAACAAAACACTGCCTGGTCTTGTACCATCCTCACAGTCCTTCTATGTTTGAGCTCATTGTTGTAATGACCATGTCAATCCATCTTGTTGAGGGGCTTCCCCTTTTCCTCTCACCCTCCACTTTACCATGCATGATATCCTTCTTCAGGGACTGGTCCCTTCTGACAACATGACCATAGTAGGTGAGACAAAGTCTGGCCATTTTAGCCTCTAAAGAGCATTTGGGCCATACATCTTCCAGGATATATTTGTTCATTCTTCTGGCAGTCCATGGTATTTCTAGTATTCTTTGCCAATACCACAGTTCAAAAGCATTGATTCTTCTTTGGTCTTCCTTATTCATTGTCCAGCTTTCACCTGCATGTGAGGCGATTGAAAATATCATGACCTTAGTCTTCAAAGTGATGTCTTTGCTCTTTTACACTTAAAGCAGGCCTTTGCAGCAGCTTTTCCTAGTGCAATATAATATCTGATTTCTTGACGGCTGCTTCTATGGTTGTTGATGGTGGTTCCAAGTAAAATGAAATCTATAATAACTTCAGTCTTTTCTCCATTTATCATGATGTTGCTTATTGGTCCAGTTGTGAGGATTTTTGTTTTCTTTATGTTGAGGTATAATCCATACTGAAGTCTTTGATGTTCATAAATAAGTGTTTCAAGTCTTCTTCACTCTCAGCAAACAAGCTTGTTTCATCTGCATATTGCAGATTATTAATGAGTCTTCCTCTTATCCTAATGCCCCAATCTTCTTCATGTAGTCTAGCTTTTTGGATTATTTTCTCAGCATACATATTGAATAAGTATGGTGAAAGGATACAACCCTGATGCACACCCTTCCTGATTTTAAGCTATGTAGTATCACCTTGTTCTGTTCGAATGACAGCCTCATGATCCATGTATAGTTTCCTCATGAGCACATGTAAGTGTTCTGGAATTCCCAGCAATGATATCCCCCATTCCATATACTCTTCTGAATCTAGCTTGCCTTTCTGGAAGTTCCCTGGGAATATACTGCTGCAAAAAATTTTTGAATTATATTCAGCAAAGTTTCATTTGTGTATGATATTAATGATATTATTTGATAATTTCCACATTGTTAGGTTACCTTTCTTTGGAATGGGCACAAATATGGATCTCTTCCAGCTGGTTGGCCAGAGGTCTTCCAAATTTCCTGGCATAGACAAGTAAGTGCCTCCAGTGCTACATCATTTTGTTGAAATATCTCAGTGGGTATTCTGTCAATTCCTAGAGCCTTCCCCCACTCCCCCAATTCTGTCAATGCAGCTTGGACTTCTTCCTTCAATAGCATTGGTTGTTGATCATATACTACTTCTTGAAATGGTTGAATATAAACCAATTCTTATTGGTACCATGACCGTGTATTCCTTCCATCTTCTTCCTACATCACTCAATATTTTGCCCATAGAATCCTTCAATATTGCAATTCAAAGCTTGATTTTTTTCTTCATTTCCTTCAGCTTGAGAAATGTGGAGCATGTTCTTCCCTTTTGGTTTCCTAATTCCAGGTTTTTGCATATTTCATTATAATACTTTACTTTGTTTTCTCAAGCCACCCTTTGAAAGCTTCTTTTGTGGAGTTCAATCCACAAAATGTGGAGATTTATCCAAAATATGTGGGTAAAGAATTTAGCTTTATCTAGAGTAAGGTGACCTTTTTCTTTGGTTCCTAAGAAATAATCCTTAGAGTAATTGGGGTGTCTTGGTGGCCTGGGACTTTCAGGCTCCACCTGAAGATTTGTGCTGACAAATGGGGGCTGGCCAGACAGGAATAGACTCACCTGTGAGGCTGATGTCAAGTAGACAGTTGGCATAATTTAGGCTTTTATGCAGGAGTGATAATAAAAGTTCACAACATCAAAGCTCAAAAGCTTTCTGGACAGTGAAGGAAGATGGCATGCCCTCCCTGAGACATGGTAGCTACACAGTGGAAACCTTCTGAAACCTCTCCTATGCATCTTTTCCTTATGGCAATCCTGATTTGTACGCTTTTGCTATAATAAATCTATAATTATAAGTGTAGTATTCTTTATGTGAGTCATTCCACTGACTTATCAAATTATCCCAAAGGAGAAGGGGAAGCCAGTAACTGAAAGTGCAGGTGTAATGTGGATTTCCAATCTTATGGTTGGCATCTACCTATTTGGCAGTCTAAAGAACAGTGTCCTTTTAATCTGTGAGATCTGCCCTATTTCCAGGTGACTAGGGTCAATGAGGGGTCGCTATGAGTTGGGTCTCACTTGACGGCACATAACAACAACAGGGTCAGAGAGAGACTGTGTCACATGGGCAACTGGTGTCAGAAATTATTGAGAAGTGGGAAGGTGGGGACTAGATCTATCTCTACATTTTGTGGATTGAACTCATGCTGATTCTTACCCATCATGTTATCCATGAAAGTCACCACCCATTCCTTTGTAAAAAACATTGGAGTTGGAAAACAGAATATCAGTGAAGTTTAACTTGCATTTTTCTTATTATGAGTGTGGTTGAGCATCTTCTCATACATTTACATGTCTGTGAACATTTCTTTAAAGTGTCTTTTCTACTGAGTAGTTTATCTTTTTCTTACTGACTTGTGGGAGCTAATTAGGATTAGGTATATTATCTCTTTGACTGTGCTATGAATTATAAATATTTTCCCCATTTGTCATCTTCTGGGGGCTACTTTAACAATGAATTTAGATTTATTCTCAATTTTCTCTATCTTGGATTCATTTAAGTTCTTTATTATTTTAAATTTAAAAGTACTTGTTTGCCTCTTGGTATAGACTTGGAGGAAAACATATAGAAACACAAATGTAATTGTGATTTTGTGTCTTTTGGTAGAAGCTTTATGGAACATCTGTAATGCTATCCACCAATTATAAGAATAGAAAAACAGTGGTAAATTTAAGTATGTGTTCTGCATAAACCTAATTTCATTACTCTGGCAAGATCTAAAGCTTGTGTACTAAATAGCTTTGTTACAAAAAAAAAACAAATTATAAATGCTTCATGAATAGAGTTTTCACAAAATCTTTTGGTCCAAAGGGCAAAAAGGAATCCTGCATTAGGATTAAATAGAATTTCACTGAAAAATACACTGCCTTTTTGGAATTTAACGAGCACCTGACATTGTCTGACATTTTAGAGCACATAGGCATCAAGATTTGTTTTCTAATGCTAGTAAGGAGGTGTCTGTCTGAACCTTCACCCAGGGCTTTGTAAACACATCAGTCAATCACTACACTCCCAGTGGCTATCTGCCCCAGACCCGAAGGGAATGAGCTGGCCACCAGAAAAGGGAAATGATAGTGGGGCTATGTGGTCACATCAAGACCTCCTCACCTGCTCTGCTACCCTCTACCTGGAATCCAGGGATCTCAGAGAAGTCCCCTGACATTGAACTTGGAGTCCTAATGAATTGACACTCCCCTCGCCTTGGGGAAACTTGGGGAAAAAATGGCTTTCTGCTGCTAAAAAACGTGTGGTTTGTCATAACCATAAAAAATCTCAAATGATTGGGATTAGCCTCCTTCTCCTTTCCTGTGTGCCTTCAATTAACTGTATAAAAGCAAACCCATGGCTTTAGAACCAAAAATAGCTGAAGAAAAGTGACGCAAATTTTACTGAGATGAAAGAGTGGAATCCAGAAGCCTAATTAAAAGCAACTGAGAAACCAGTATTTGATACAGAGTTTACTCACCTGAAAAAATAAACCAAGAACTATAGCAAGCTTTACTGCAGGGCTGTGGGAAAGGGGCTGAGAGGTTTCACGCGGGTCACAGGAAGGCCCGACTCTGCAAGAACACAGAACCTCACTGTTTCTTCATTCTTGGGGTCAGAAGGAGGTCAGCCAGTGGGGTGAGGCCACCATCACTAGGGCTCCCTGACAGCAGTCAATTAACAAGACAAAAAGTGAGCATCCAGTCTTGGCACTGGAAAATAGATCTAGCCCCAAACTCTGCCTTGTCTGTATTGAAACACACATGATTAGCTAGACATATTTTTCCTCCAGATTATCCAAGTTCTCTTTCTTCTCACATATGCTCCCTTTCTTGCTACCCCCAACATCACCTTTCTTGAATTCAGAAGTGTTTCTGTACACTCAGCATATAGATTGTTTTTGATGGCAGGAACCACCAAGGATTGCTGAAAGAGTTAGCCTGCCTTTACCAAGAGGAAAATCCTCCTGGTTTTGAGATAAATCAAGACTCAAGGTCAATAGGGAGAGGAAAGAAATAAAAGAATCCCTCTTTCATGCATTGCATATTTTTACCCTACAAATCAGCTCCCCAAATGGAACCCTGGCAAATACACATGGCTATAGTGAGTCCTTAAAATGCAATCCCATCGTGTCCAAGATTTGAGTTGGAGGCAAGAGAAAGGGCTTAACCTAGTTTTCTTGGCCCTTGACTGATGGGGGAGAAGCCCTTCATTATTTTCTTTTCCAAGTTTGATATTCATTATCTTGGGGTAGGGTGGGAGGTAAGGAATGGAAAGATGTATATGCTGTCTCAAAACAAGAGCAGTGGTTTTACCCCTGCACGGAAAATACAGCGCTGATTTTAGAATACTCTGACCAAGAGTCAGGGACTCCCCACTGTGAGGGTCATAGGCAGCTCTTCTTTACTTTGTACTTTGTCAGATGGGATCCAGAACATAGTGAGCCCATTGACATTGGGTATCAGCCACCATTTAAAAATACAGAATGGACATCAGCAATGAGAGTCCAATAAGATTATTTTACATTGACATTACTGCTGTCTTCTCCTAAATATTTGGGGGACTACCAAGACCCTCATACTTTGCAGGATGTTGCAGACAGGTTTTATATTAAGTACAGACAGTGTGGTCCTAATCTTTAAGGAGCCAAATATCTTAAGGGAATATATTTATATATAAACATAAGAACATTCACTATTGTTCCAGAATATTATTCCTTTTTTTTTTTCCTTCTAAGAGAGCAATTTCCCTTCTCAACATCAATCCCTCCTGCCCTTGGTTCTCATCTTGAAACTTGGCTTGTATTGTTCATTCCAAGGGCAGAGATTGTATTGTTCATCTCAAGGGTAGAATTGTATTCAACTATATTGCTCAGTGGAGTCTGTGCAAGAATTCTCTCTTGCTTTTTTTATGTTTTCTTTTTATCTCTGATTTCCCATCTACTCTCCTACTTCTACCCTTAGGCCCATTATAAAGTGCTTTATATATGTCCCTAAATAATCACGTATTTTTTAGATATATTGGGCTATCTTGTGTGGCTATATGTTTTAACTCACATAAGTGGCATTATGATATAAAGTGTACTATTTTTATTAATTTTTTTCTCTACAACACCATGCTTTTAAGGTCTATCCATGTTGCTGTAGTGTATCTCATTATTTTTAATTGCTTCATAGAATACCACAATTCACATATGCCCCTGTGGTCTCTGCCACTTCTTAACACTGCAAACTACTCAAATGTGGTCAGCAGAGACTACCTTCCAGAGAAAGAAGATGGAAGAAGGGCAACCACTACTCTTGAATAACTTTATAACCCTGATGGGAGGTAAACTAATTAGCTTAGGTCTCTCTGCCATATGCCGTAGGACTCCCTGGGCTTTTCATTTATAGCATATGATGCAGTTATAATTATATGGTATTTATGTGATTATTTGTTAGACATTTGAGAACTCCTCGTGGACAAGACTGTGTCTGCTTATCCACCACTGTGTAACCAGTCCCTGGCCTTGTTGTTGTTGTTAGTTGCTGTCCAGTTGGCTCCAACTTATTTACATAAGAACAACAGAACTAAATGTTGCCTAGTTCTGTGCCATCTTCATCGTTGTTGTTATCTTCTTTGATTCCATTGTTGTGGCTATTGTGTCAGTTTACCAAGTGTTTCCTTTATTTTTGGGAACCCTCTGCTTCACTGAACAGGATGTCCTTTTCTAACAATTGGTCTTTCCTGATGATGTGTCCAAAGTAAGCAAAGTGAAGTCTCCATATTTTAATTTCTAAGGAGCATTCTAGTTGTATTTTTTCTAAGACTGATTTGTTCATTCTCTTGGTCATCATGGTATATTCAATATTCTTCACCAACACTATAATTCAAATATATCAATTCTTTTGTCTTCCTTTTCCATTGTCCACCTTTCACATGCCCCATGCATATGAGGCAATTGAAAAGAGTGTGGCTTGAGTCAGGAACACTGTCTTGGTTCTCTAGTGCTGCTATACAGAAATACCAACTGGATGGCTTTAACAAATAGGAATTTATTTTCTTACAGATTAGGAGGCTAGAAGTCCAAATTCAGAGTGCTAGCTCTAGGAGCCAGGTGAAGGCCCCTCGGCCTTGGGCTGCATACAGTTCTGCCTCTTGTTCCAGGCCCACTGGAGCTAGAGGTTTCTCATAACTCATGTAGCTGCTGGCAGCTGAAGGTGATGAACCCAAGGTTGATAGATAAAATGGCACAGTCCCAAGATCAACAATCAACACAGCATACCACTGGTTCAAGTCCAGGAACTGGAGATGAAAACGTGGCCAAATGCAGGATCTAAATGTACCAAAAAGCTAGAGAACTTTTTAAAAGTTGCTCCTTATATACTGGAAGCAGGCCACACACAGAAGGTAAGTACTTAGCTGCTCACAGCAGATTCCACCATGGAGGTAATTATAATTTCATCATGGGGAGATTGCATTAAATACACCTGCACATGAAAAAAGAAAACTATATCCAGCTGCCCAGCCACTCAAAACTACAGCCCTGCCTAGCTGACAGACAACATTAACTACTGCATACACCTTAGTCAAAGTGACATCCTTGCCTTTTAAAAATTAGGAGGCATTTTGCAGAAGTTTTGTCTAATGCAATATGTCATTGGATTTCTTGACTGCTACTTCCATGGATGTTGATTGACTTATGTGTTACCATGATGCTGGAAGCTATGCCACTGGTATTTCAAATACCAGCAGGGCCACCTATGAGGACAGAGTTCAGCAGCGCTTTTAGACTAAGACAGATCAGCAAGAAAAACTTAGTAATCTACTTTTAAACAATAGCAAATGAAAACCCTATGCATAATCTGTGTGCCTGGCCTATCACTTAAGAAATGGTAAGAGCTCAATAAACATTCACTGGATAAGTGTGTGAATAAATGTGTAAGTTAATAATAATGACTGCATAATAATTAAAGACATAGGATTTAGAATTATACAAATTTAGGATTCAATTTTGGCTGTACTACTACTGAGCAACAGAATAAACCTCTCTGCATCTATTTTTTTTTTTTTTTTTGGAAAAAAATGGGATTTTAGGACTTATTCACAGAGGTGTTGGGTTCATTTAGTGATATGACAAGAATAGAGTATCTCACAGGTATTATGGATCTTAGTGATTAGAATAATTTTCTTTTTTATGTGCAAGTGTACGTAATACAAATAGTAGCCAGAAGCAGTGAAGATAACTGCTTTTATTTGGTCAGAATAAGAATACTACTCTGGATACTATGGTTTACAAAATTAGGACCATGGGTTACTAGGCTCATCTCAGCAGCAACAAGCATTTCATACCAGACTTAGAAATGCAAAGTATTCAGAGTTTTAAGGAACCAATCATACCATCTTGGGAACAATAATGCAGAAGAAGGTGCATATTCAGATTCTCCAGTACAAGAGGGACATAGGGGCAGCATCTGACCTCCTTTAACTTCACAAGAGGGAAGAAGGATTAAGGTCAACAGAACAAGGCTGATTCTTTTGAAGCAGAGTTCAGACATGCCACCCCCTCTGCAACTTTTTTTTTTTTTTTTTTACTAATTCTGGCATCAACTGTCCCTCCCAACAGCATTCTCTACTTCGCTGTTGTGACCAGTAATTTATTGCAATGGCCACAAAGAACTCACCTACAATACTCACACTTATGGGGTTTATTAGGGAAGCAACAGGTTACAACTCAAGATTAGAAGCAACACAGGAAACAGTTCTTTGATCAGGACCACCTCTTTTAAGCCTTCCAGAGGCACACTTCTCTCTGGCTTTGGCCTTTCATCCTGGCCTCTTCCCTGCACTGGCAAATGTTATAGAGCTCTTTTAACTTTGCCAGGCTGCACAGGCAGGCATCCCACTCTACGAGCAAAACTCCTGCCTGAGGGCACTCAGCTTTCTTGCTTCATGGGCCAGGAAGCCCACCACTCTGTTTCATGGCAGTCTCAGTTCTGCTGCCTCTGCTGCTGCTTCTTGCCATCTCTTGCTGTCTCTTACTGCCTCAGCAAAGTATAACAGCTCTCTGTCTTCTGGATCAAGGAAGTTCAGTCCAGGAATTGTAGGTCCAAAGGGCACACTCCACTCCTGGATCATCTTTCTTGATAGTAGTGAGATACATCCTCTGTCTCTGAGGTGTATCATTTAAAGCCTAGCAGATGGCAAAACTGACCAATCCAATGTTAGGGTTTTATACACCTTATTTCCATAATCCCATGCCAACAAGAGTGCTATGTATATTATTAACACACTATCTTATTCCCTAGAATTGTGGTCCAGCCAAGTTGACACACAGCTCCAACTATCACAGTAAGGAAGAAGTAAAATTATCCCTATTTGCTGATGATATGATGATGGTGGTAGCAGAGGTTTCCAACAGGGAGACAAATTTGTCTGTCGGTTTGTCCTACCGTGGTGATGTGTTGATGTGAGTTTTGAGGCTGAGCCAGTGATGTTTCAAACCCAGTGGGATGCACATGGTGCACAGATATCAGCCTAGCTTACAGACTGAGACAGACTAGGAAGAAGGGAGAGGCTGTCCACTTCTCAAAGAATTGGCCAGGAAAAACCTTATGAATAGCAAAGAAACATTGTCTGATACATTACCACACAACTTTATGAATAGTCCGGTTAGGTTAGAAGGCTTTCAAAATAGGACTGGGAAAGAGCTGCATCATCAGAGAAATCAGCCTTACTCATATGGAAAAGGTAAAGCTTTCAAGACCTCCATTTGCTGATGTAGCACCACTCAAATTGAGGAGAAATAGCTGCAGACATCCATTAATCATCGGAACATGGAATATGCGAAGAATGAATCTAGAAAAATTGGAAGTTGTCAAAAATGAAATGGAACGCATAAAGATCGATATCCTCGGCATTAGTGAGCTGAAATGAACTGGTTTTGGCCATTTTGAATCAGACAACCATATGATCTACTATGCCGGGAATGAGAGTTCGATGAGGAATGGCATGGTATTCAGCATCACAAAGGATGTTTCAAGATCTGTCCTGAAGTACAATGCTGTCAGTGATAGGATAATATCCATACGCCTACAACGACGACCCTGTAATACGACTATTTTTCAAATTTATGCCCCAACCACCAAAGCCAAAGATGAGGAAATTGAAGAATTTTATCAACTTCTGCAGTGTGAAATTGACCGAACATGCAATCAGGATGTGTTAATTATCACTGGT
>NW_006921614.1:13884488-13892452 GCF_000298275.1 Orycteropus afer afer
AATGCCCAGACTTTGTCTCACCTACTTTGGTCATGTTGTAAGAAGGGACCATTCCCTGGAGAAGGATGTCATGCTTGGTAGGGTAGAGTGTTGACGAAAGAGGGGAAGGCCCTCAACGAGATGGATTGACATGGTGGTTGTGATGATGGGCTCAAGTATAGCAAGGATCATGGAGCTGGTGCGGGATCAGGCAGTGTTTTGTTCTGCTGTGCATGGGGTCGCTATGAGTTGGAAGTGACTTGATGGCACCTAACAACAACAACAACAACAACAGTAATCTTATCCCCTTAATGGGCCACAAGCACCTCATATTTGCATAGTCCCACTCAGTCATCTGGTGGAAGTCACAAAGACCATGGCTAGAAGGGCCATATTAAGCAATTTATTGCACCACCACCAGGTACTAAAATGTTCAAATGCCAATTTTCTCCCTTTTGGTTGTTTGTAGGCTGGGGAAAATCTAATGCAAAAGATCCCTTTAAAGAATGTGGAGAATTCTTGCTTACTTTTGACATGTCATTGGGAAAGACCAATTGGTGGAGAAGTACATCCTAATTGGTAAAATAGAGGGTCACTGAAACAGAGAAGAACCCTCATTAAGATGAAATGACATAGTATCTTCAACAATAGGCTCAAACTTATCAAAGATCATGGAGATGGCATAGGACTTCTGTTATTCATAACATCATCATGAGTTGGAGTCAAGTCAATGACAACTAACAACAAATACATTATGGACGCTATACAAAAATGTGGAAATAACAAGAAAATAAGATGGAATACGTGGAAAACAGATGAGAAGTTTCAGTTAAAAGATAAGCCCACAACCTGTTTTGGTAAATAAAGTTTTATTGGCATATGGCTCTGCCCACTGTTTGCGTAACGTCTGTGGTAGAGATGAGTAGTTGCAACAGAGATCATCTGGCCTACAGAGCCTAAAATATTTATTATCTGGCCCTGAATAGAAAAATTTTGCTAACCCCTGGACTAGAAGGAAGAGGCATGGAACATTTATGCTTAGTGTGATTTAGCATGAATCCTGTACCTGAAAAGGTCAGATGAAACACTCAGAGAGGAAATGAAAGCCTGGGGAAGTAAAATTTAACTCCCATGTTTATGATCTTTACAAATCTGTATAAAAAATATATATATAAAATCTTTCAACGACATCTGCTCAGATCAACGGAATCAGGTAACTCAATCCTGACAAATGTTGGCTCACAAACCTCACTGCTGAGGCACAGGATGTTCTCAAAGCCTGACTCTCCACCTCCAGATAAAAACAAACTAAGCAAGAAGCCTAATATTTGAAAGTTAATTTCACCTATTACTAGCCTCCTTTCACAACTAAGTGGCAGGACTTATAAGTTAGTAAGGAAAACATAGACCTGGAATCAAGCTCCAAAACTGCACAGTGAAATCTGACCCTGGGTGCACGAGCTCTCCTCTCCGATCCCAGATCTCTTGGATACATTTATGGAAATAGTCAACAGACACAGTCCAGCCAAAGGCACAGAGCTCTAGGCAAAGCTTCCTGAAGAAAGTGTGCCCTTACCAAAGGCGGTTTTCAGGTTATCACACAGATACTTCCTGCATAAATACCTTCTTTTACCACCATCATATAAGAAACAAGATGCAGAGACATTGCAGAAGACACCAAGAAACAATACAGACTAGAAGGGCAAATAACTTGAAAACAGGGGTTCTGCCTTCAATCTCAGTCTCCTCTCTTTCCAGAATGGAAGTCTAGGTAATTAACCTAATAGTTCTCAGTTTTATTTTCCTGTTAAAAAGAAAGTGTTGAGGCTGATATGGACTATGATCCTTGAGAGGATTATTTCACAGCCATTCATGCCATTCTCCTGAGTGTTGGAATTTTTTATTAGTGCTCAAACTGGGAGCCTTGCATTCTTAGACTCTGACACCGTCCTGATGTGCCAACCCCTTAGGTCCTCAGAGCCTCCTTTCATCAAGAACTTTCCATGAACATCATGTTGCTCTCCCTGCTGGCAGTCAACCTGACTTTCAGATTTGTCCAGTTGTTTGACTTCTAAGAAAGATTGATTCCTGGATCAACGCCATGGGGAGTTTGAGGGGCAAGTACTATAATAATCATTCCTATGGTTATTTCCTTAGGATGAATTTCAGAAAGTGGAATTGTGGCCTGTGGTTCGGTGGATTGATTTTATATGACCTTTCTTGTCATGGTCTTGTAACTCCCACAAAATGACTGGGTGGGAATATGCAAATGAGGTGTCTGTGGTGCAAGGGGATTGGCCAGCTTGTTAATAATATAAATAAAGTGCATGTCACCCTTTTGGTGGTGGGGTCATGCAGATAAGGGGTATGGAACTCTTAACAAGGGGATTGGTCAGTTTTGTCATCTTATTAGGCTTAAAAGAAGCCATCCCAGAAGTGGACAGGACCAAGAAAGAAAGCTGAAGGGGAGCATGTTATTTGGACCCAGGATCCCTGCACTTGGAACCTCCTAGACTCGGGAGACAGAGACGGCGAGATAAAACACTGGAGATAGTGAGAGATAGCAAGAAGCAGCAGTAGAGAAGCAGTGACAGCAATGGGAGCAGAACCAGGAGACCAACAAGAGTCAGGATGATGGGTGTCCCAGACCATGGAGTGAGAAAGTGAGCACCTCTGGTAAGAGGCTTGCTGGCAAAGTTGGGTGCCTCTAGGCACTTATCGGTGGCACTAAATAACTTTATAATTCTTGCCCTAACACTTGCCCAAGCAGGGCAGAGGCTGGGCTGCCACAAGAGGCCTGAGGGGCGAAGGAGCTGAGAGGCTGAAAACCAGGGAGAGACCTGCCTGTGAGCATGACCAAAGAACTGTATCCTGAGTTGTTCCTGAGCCCACATTGTAACCTGTTCCTTCCCTGATAAACCCTATACCCATGAGTGTTGTCTGTGAGTTCTGTGAAACCATTGCAACATATTATCAAACCCAACAGAGGAGTAGAGACTGCTGTGGAGGGAGGGCTGCTATCAGAATTGGTAAAACAGTTGGAGAAAGGATAAAGGATGGCTACTTCATGGGAATCAGGCTTAGACTGATACTGATGGTAAGCCTCTCTCTCCCTCTTGAAGTTAGAGGAAGTCAGATGCCTCTGCCATGCCATTTTTTGTTTTTTTATATGCTGACTTGCAGGAGCTGTTTTATATCAGGAATACTGGTCTTTTATCTAGAATACATATGGCAAATATTTTTTCTGTTTTGTTAGGTAACAGCTAATTTTGCTTATGTAACTATTACACAGAGTCAGATCTATTGATAATTTATTTTATGATTCTTGCTTGTGGGGTTATTTTAAAATTTACACCAAAATTATGTAAATATTTATATAATTTTCTTCTATTGCTTTTAAGTTTTCATTTTTAACAATTTATCTCTTTAATCTATATGGAATGTATTTTTGAGTAAGGTAAAAATCTTACTTTTTTTTTTTTTCTAGGTAGATAAGTACTTTGGCCAGTACATTTAATTAAATATCTGTCCTTTCCCTAATGATTTGAAATGTTATATTTATCATATATCAAATAATTATATACACTTATGTCTGTTTCTAGATTTTTGTATCCTGTTCCTAAATCTGGTCTGCCTCTTTTTGCACTAATAGAAACCTATTTAACTATGTAGCATCACCCCTCATCGTCATTTGTAGATAGTGTTTTCAATTTATCTTATTATCCTCTTCCATTTATTTTTGCAGTTGAAATTTACAGTCAGTCTTTTAAGTAAAAAAAAAAAAAAAATTGACATTACATTAAAATTTCAGATTCACTTGAGAATAATTTGTTGTCGTTAGTTTCCAGCTGCCTTCAAATTGGCCCAGACTCATGGTGACCCTGTGCACAAGGGAATGTAACTCCATCACCGTCTTTACAATCAATTAGCACCACTGAGATCCATTGGGTTTTCATTGGTTGATTTTCAGAAGTAGATCTCCAGGCCTTTTTTTCTAGTCTGTCTTAGTCTGGAAGGTCACCTCTACTGACATATGGTGGCTGTGCATGAGGTGTGTTGGAGTGGAATTGAGTCTGGGTCTCTCTCATGGAAAGTGAGAATTCTCCCACTGAGCCACCGTTGTCCTCTTGAGGATAATTCACATCGATGTAGTATATTTTCCCATTCAGCAAACTGCTTTTTTTCTAACCATTTATTCTGGCCATACATCCAAATTTTGTAATTATTATTTTTTTAATATATAGATATCTATATTTTCTGTTAAGCTTAATTCATAGACATTTCATATATTTTAAAGCTCTTGTGAACATCTTTGCATATTCTAATTATTTCCAGCATATAGATCATACTTTATTATTATTATTATTACTTTCTGTTGTACCAAGATGCATTGCTCAAACTGAAACCAAACTCACTGTCATTGAATTGATTCCAACTCATAGAAACACCCATTGGGTTTCCAAGTTTATAAATCTTTACAGAAGCAGACTGCCTCAACTTTCTTCCATGGAGCATCTGGTGGGTTCGAACCACAAATCTTTTGGTTAGTAGCCAAATGCATTAACCACTACACCACCAAAGCTCCTTGGATGCCTCACAACAATTACTAAAATTTGTAGGCAATTTTCTTGATTTTCAGCTAACTTCTTAGTACCTATAGATAACTCTTAATTTCATCATACTTATAAATAATTAAATACTGTCATCTCACTGATATTTATGCTTGTCTATCACTCTCTTGTTTCACTGTGCCGTTTCCATCAATACTACATTCATACCATGACAGTGGTAATCATGGGCCTCCTTTTCTTGACTTTAGTAGAATTTTCTCTTTCCCTCTCTCTCTTTTTTTAAAGGATTTATTCTTCGCTTTGAAATGTGTTTATAATTAGAAAGGAAAAACATAATATTACATATAAATTTAAGACATATTAGAAAGGCCTGACTTGAGGGTTTCAGCATGCTTTTAACTTCTAGTTAGAACTGATTGTACCTTCTCTCTAGTACAAATGAAAAAGAATAACTCATGAGAATATCATCTTAAATTGAACTCTTGTCTTCTGCATTGGTGGTTAGAGACAACTGGGTTGAAAATGGTGTGCTTTCTGGGTTCTGTGAGCATGCTAACAAGGAAATTAGATAAAGCAGGTAAAATTAGTGCAAATTTGAAAGCAAGATATTCTCTGAAATTGCAGTCCAAATGATTATTATATTTTTAAATTAACACTATGAAACCTGCTCTAGACAAAGTATATGAATTTTTAGTGGAATTAAGTTAATTTCAGAGAGCACATTGAAATCATAAAAAGATCTGTACTGAGGAAGTTATTTTTCATGTAGTCATGCTGACTTAAGGATGAAGAATTGGTCAGAAGCAAACACCACTGCAGTATCTCATTAATTTTGACTTTTGAACAGGATTGGATGATAACAGAACCAATATATATATATCAAGAAAAACTGGTTCATAGTGAGTTAATGAAAAAAAAAAAAACCTGAAATAGGAACTAACACCAAAAGGATTTATGAGTCAAAATAATTGTACTTAGAAACCTACATCCATGTAATTGATAACACAATCTGATATTAAAAGATACTGTTTTGGTTGCTTCATGCTACTCTAACAGAAAATACTACAATGGGTGGCTTAAACAAACAGAGATTTATTCTTTCGCAGTTTTGGAGCCTAGAAGTCTGAGTTCAAAGTGCCAATCTCTAGGGGTTGGATGAAAGCCCCTTGACCTTGGGCTTCAGCTCTGCTTCTTGCTCCTGGCCCACTGGAGCTAGATGTATCTCTTTACTCAAGCAGTTGCTGCCTGCTGAGGCTAACAAGCCCAAAGCTGACAAATAAAATAGCACAGTCCAAATATTACCAAACAACACAGCAGGCCACTAGTTCAAGTCCAGAGGTAGTCCTATGATCAGCAGGAAACAGGGTAGGCTGCTAAATGAAGACTCAGCTACATGCAGGGTCCTAGTGTACCAAAAAGCCAAAGCTTCTCCTAATATACTCAAAGCAGACCATATCCCTAAAGTAGCTGCTCTACTGCTCCAATAGACTCCACCATGGAGTTGATTATTGATCTCACCATGGGAAATAACTACATTCAACTGCCCAGCCACTCAAAACCAGACCCAGACAAGTTGACATATAACCTTAATTACCACAGATATAGTTACCCTTTTGAAACAATACTTGTAGTGTTCAAATCAAATCACATAGATTAAAATATTTTTTTATCAATTAATAAATTTACAAAGTTGGTTTTAAGATATATAATTGAAATAAAAGTATATTAGCGTAAAAGCAGGCAAAAAGCATACACAAATACTTAGGTAAATTTGAAACTGCTTTCTCAAGCAAATGCTGATGTACAGTTTGAAACTGTGTCTGTTTTACAAACTGGAAAGGTTAAGAGTCAATAACTCACTGCCATTTTCATTTTTGTCATCTTTGAAATCTCTTAGATGTATTTTGTGTTATACTTGTCTGCTGCATATTAGTCTTATCTTCTGTGCCGGTTTGGGAATTTTCTCATTCCTTGATCTCAGGTGTAGTATAATACCTCTGCAGTCTGAGATAATTTTTTGAACTAGTGGGGCATAGTTCTAGTGGAATCATTGATAGATGTGAGTGGATTTTCTCCTGCTGAGCCAGACAAAAGGGCTTGGGTGCTTATCAATGCAAGTTCTTCATCAGCTATCAAATCACTTTCCGAAAGAGAAGTTTCATTGAATTTTTAAAGTGCAGTAGTCATCCAAGGAGAAATGAATTCTTTTTTCTTTATAGGTGTTTCATATTTGGTGTCACAACTCCATGGTGGCTGAAATGCATTCTGTGCAGCCAAAGAAACAAATGTACAAATTGGACTAACAGGTGGAGGCAAAGGTAATCTACTTAAGACATCCAAAGCTCTTTTCTTTGTGATGGTTGTTTGGTCATCACTTTTTTTCTCCCCTTTCAACAAGATTTCAAAGATCTTCTAGCCTGATACAGGTGTGGGACGAGACTTCTCTTTTGGTAGGAACTGATTTTCTGCACCAAGGACTGCTTGAATAGTGTGTGGCTCTGAAGTACAGTCTTTTGTTCGGGTGGACCACTTGGGATCATTTACATTAAGTATATTCATTAGCTTGTTTTCTGCATCATAGCAAAAGTTCTCAATGGCATTTTTCATTTTGCTGGACATTGCCTGGAAATATCCCTCATTTGGATTGGCAGAAAACATGGAAAAATCTCAGTAAATAAAGTCAGAATGCCTGATTGGATTCCAGTCGCCACTAGACTTTGCTTGCAGCAATTAAAATAGAAAGTTTAGTAACGTCTTCAATAAGATCTGTACAGAACTTTATTGCCAACAAATTAGGGCATTCATCTGACAGAACGACCAAAGAGGTAAGACCTCAGGTCATCTCCCAAGTCTCACATTCCCGGATTCTGTCTCCAGAAGGTTTTGTACCCGCCTTTTCTGACTCCTGCGTATCTCCTGGAATCCTTTCCCAGGACCTTCTGGAACTTAGTCTCTTTTCAGCAAAATCCCCACCACCTTCAATCTCTTCTGTAACGGCTCCCTGTACTGATGCCTCTAGAATTGTCTCTTCTTTACACCCTTCAGTTGACAGTTGGTTTGAAATAGATTTCTTTTTTTTTTTAAAGTATATTTAGGAAGTACCCAGTTTGAGTTTCCTGAAAGTTTCCATCAGGAATGAAATTGTAAGTGAATGTTGAATTTTACTAAATACCTTTTGTTTACCTACTGATCATTGGTCCTTTAATGCAAAGATATGCATAGACTGACTACTAGTGGATCAACCTTGACTCTTAGAAGAGATTCTGCTTTATCATATGTTTATGCATTGATATTAAAAATTGATGTTTTTGCAGGTTTTTTTTCCTCTCTTTTTCAGTAAAATTACTTAATGTGATTCTCATATTTTTATTTAAGTTAAAATTGTTATTATTCCTTAAAAGTTTTTTTTTTTTT
>NW_006921614.1:13899567-13905519 GCF_000298275.1 Orycteropus afer afer
AGATTATCTTCTGTGTCTGTGTTAATTGGTTTCCCTTTTCTTTGTTGAAGAGGGTCTGTGCAATCCTTCTGCCTAGTCCGCCATCTTGCCCCGCCTCTCCTATTCCTTAAAAGTTTTAAAGATACTTCCGATAAGATGGTGGAATAGACAGACAAGCTACACAGACACTCTTCAACAAAGAAAAGAGAAATCAATTGACACAGATACAGAAGATAATCCCGGAGCCCTAAGCATTGAAAAGAGGGATACAGAAGTGGATTAAACACCAACTAGTAGAGGAACCTGAATGAAAACTGTGAGTAAGAAGACAAATGGATCTGCGGACTGTCAGCTAACCTGACAGCACGGCCAGTTTGAGTATTTACAAATGGTGTTAGGACTTGGGCAATAACTTAAAAATCAGCTCTGCTTGCCAAGGGCTGCATGGCCCACTACACTGGTGCCTGATGATTAGAAATAAGGAGACAAACTGAGCTGTGGACTTTTGGCTGTCCTAAGGGCACAGCCGTTTTGAATATTCACAAGCAGTGCAGACATTTTGGATATTTAAAGCATCAGTGTTCTGATCTAGAGACCTAAGAATAGACTCTGCTTGCTGAGGACAGCACAGGCAACCACACAGGAGGTTAATGACTGGAAAGGTGCCATATCGCTCTTGTTACTTTTATATCCCACACACTCTTGGTGAATGGAGGTGTGGCTATTCCCTACCTCCACCCACCTTCCGTATTGGCAGGAATTCCATTCCAGTGTGTGTGCTCTGATTGAACCTGGGTGACTTGCTACATCCCCCCAGATTTGTTTTATTGTTTGCTTGTTTTTAAATTATTCTTTTTTCTTCCTTTTTATTTCATCCTTTCTTTTTCCCTTCCTAAGTTCTAGGCTTTTTTTTTTTTTTCTTTTTTTTGTCCCTTCCCTTTTCTTGGCTCTAATATTTTTTCTTTCTTTTTTGTTCTTCCTGTCCCTTGTTTTTCTTTTTGCAGTTTTCTCTTTTCTTTATTATTATTTTACTTTTTCTCTTTTCTCTTATTCCCCCTCCCTAGATATATATTTTTTTTCTCTTTCTATTTATATTTCTTCTGTTTTTCAAAAAGTATTTCTTTAAATATTTTTGCTCCTTTATTGTCTTTCCTTTCTGGCTATTGTTCCTGTGTATTTATGTGGTTTTCCTTTTTTATCTTTTTGTTTTTCCTTTTTTTTTTTTTTTTTTAACTGAATGAGGGCTACTGCTTGCTTTTGCACCAACTGGCCAATGATAGATGACAGCCAATAGGAGCCTGACTAACCTTAATTGTTCTTCATGAACAGCTAACAGAGATCTGTACACTCACTCTCATTCTCTATAATACACATCAGAGGACAGTGTTGAGTGCCTATGTGCTCCTAACTAGCAAATAGAGGAGCATAGTACCTTGCTTACTCAGATATATCAAAACAAAACAAAGAGAAAAAAATCTTGGGGGAATCACACCAATATACAATCACCAATTATATATATATATAAATAAAACAACATCACAATGTCTCAGAGACAACAGACTATAACAGTCCACACAAAGGAGCAAGATAAAGTAGTAGGAACAAGGGACCCGAATATAGACCCACAAAATATCCCTGAAGAAGAAGAATCATTGGAACTCATTGACAAGGAAGTCAGAAGAATTATATTTAGGTATCTTCAACAGATTGAGAGGCAGTTCAAGGAAAACACAGACAAAACCCTAGAACAATTTGGGAAGATAATAAAAGAAAAATATGACAAAATAAAAGAAAGATTAGAAGTGATACAAAATGTACAGCTAAAAATCCAGAAGATGAATACTAAAATTTCAGAGGTAGATAACACATTGAACAGGAAAAGGAGTAGAAATATATCAATGGAAGACAGAATTAGTGCAATTGAGGACAAATACCTCAATACTACCTTGTTAAAGGATCAATCAGAAAAAAAGATTTAAAAAAATGAAGAAAACCTAAAATTCATGTGGGGTACCATCAAGAGGAACAACCTACATGTAGTCATAATTCCAGAATAGAAAAGACGAATAAAACCACAGAGAAAGATGTGGAAGGCTTGTTGGAAGAGAATTTCCCTGATATGATAAAAGATGAGAATATATCCATTCAAGAAGTTCAGTGAACCCCAAACAGGAGAGACCCCAAAAGAAAATCACCAACGCATATTATAATTAAACTCACCAAAACCAAAGACAGAGTAAGAATCCTGGAAGCAGAATGGGGAAAAAGAAAAGTTATCTATGAAGGGCAACCAATAATTCTAAGCTCTGATTTCTTGGCAGAAACCATGCAGGTGAGAAGGCAATAGGATAATATATATATAAAACCCTGAACAAAAACAATAAATTCTACCAAGAATTATATAGCCAGTGAAATTGTCCCTCAAATATGATCGTCAAATTTGGACATTTCCAAATGAGCAGAAATTAAGGGAATTTGTTAAAACCAGGCCAGCCTTACAAGAGATGTTAAAGGGAGTCCTTTGGACAGAAAACCAACAACAACAAACAACAACTTATAGACATAATATATAATTGTATAAATACAATTTATACACATAATGAGGTAACCCAGAAACTATCCCAATTATAGAAGTATCCAAAGTAAACTAAGCTTACAAGACTATAAACAGGGAACCAGAGACATCAATAGTTAAATGAGGACATTTACAACCAAAAAGAGGGAAAAAATGATGTAGTTACAGAACTTTTAAATGGTGAGGAAGTCAAGACAATTGAGGTATAAAATGGACTCTTCTAAACTTAGGAAGAAAATTATAAATTCCAGGGTAACCTCAAGGAAAAATAATAAACCTTCACATCAGAATAAAAAAGAGGACAAGCACAAATACACAAACACTAAAACAATAGCAATGACAAGACAATAACACAACTCATAAACAAAATGAGCTCAGCATAGAAAATTATATGGAACAAAGAAATCAGCAACACCATGAAAAACATAACAAAATGACAACAACAAATTCATACTTGTCAATAATTACACTGAATGTCAATAGATTAAATACACCACTTAACAGATGGAGAGTTACTGACAGGGTAAGAAAACATAACCCACCAATATAGTCTACAAGAAACACACCTTAGAGACAATGACAAAAATAGACTAAAAATTAAAGTTTGGGAAAAGATAAGCAAATGACAATTTAAAAAGAGCAGGAGAGCAATATTAATTTCTGGTCAAATGGACTTTAAGAAAAAAACCACTATAAGAGACAAGGAAGGCCATTATCTAATGATTAAAAGGTTGATTGAACAAGAGGACATTACCTTAATAAATATCTATGCACCCAATGAAAGAATGTTGAAATATATCAATCAGACTTTAACAGAATTGAAGACTTAAAGACAAATAGATGACTGCACAGTAATAGTAGGAGACTTTAATACACCACTTTAAATGAATGATAGAACAACTAGAAAGAAACTCAACAAAAGTGCAGAAGAACTAAACAATATTCTGCCAACTTGACCTAACAGACATCCAACAATAGCACAATATATATTCTTTTCCAGTGCACATGAAACATTCTTCATGATAGACCATATGTTAGGCAACAAAGCAAGCCTCAATAAATTGAAAAACATTGAAATACTGCAAATCATCTTCTCAGATCACAATGCTATAAAATTAGAAGTCAACAATAGGAAGATCAACAGAAAAAGAGAAAACACATGGAGACTGAATACTTCTTCCTTAAAAACAACTGGGTAATAGAAGAAATTAAAAATTCCCTTGAATGAAAACATACATACCAAATCTTTGGGACATAGCAAAAGTGATGATCAGAGGGCAATTTATAGCAATAAATGCACACATCAAAAAAGAAGAAAGAGTGAAAATAAACACCTTAACCCAACATCCAACAACTAGAAAAAGAGCAGCAAAAAAAGCCTACAGTCACCAGAAGAAAAGAAATAATAAAGATTTGAGCAGAAATAAATGAAACGGATAAAGAAAGAAAATAGAAAAATCAATGAGACTAGAAGTTGGTTTTTTGAAAAGTAATAAAACTGACACATCACTGGCAAACTTAACAAAGGAAAGAGGGAGAGAATAATACACATAACAAGAAAAAGAAACAAATTGGGTGATGTCACAACAGAACCAATTGAAATAAACAGGATAATAACAGGATACTATGAAGAACTGTACTCCAACAAAGTTAGAAATCTAGAAGAAATGGACAGATTTCCAAAAACATACTATTTATCTTAACTAACACAGACTGAGGTGGAAAAGTTGAACAAACCCATAACAAAAGAAGAAATTGAACAGATCTTAAAAAAATTTACCAACAAAAAAGAGTCCTGGCCCACATGGTTTCACTGGAGAATTCTACCAAGCATTCCAAGGAGAGCTGACACTAATCCTGTTCAAATTATTCCAGAACATGGAAAAGGATGGAATCATCCCAAATTCATTTTGTGAAGCAAGAGTAGCCTTGATACCAAAACCAGACAAAGACATCAATTAAAAATAAAACTACAGACTAATATCCCTCATGAACATGGATGCAAAAATGTTCAACAAAATCCTAGTCAATAGACTCCAACAATGTATCAGAAAAATAATACACCATGATCAAGTGGTGTTTGTAATGGGTATGCATGGATGGGTCAACATTAGGAGAACAATCAATGTAATTCATCACATAAGTAAAGGAAAACAACTACATGATCATATCAGGAGATGCAGAAAATCATTTGATAAAACCCAACACCCATTCCTGATAAAAACTCTCAGAAAACTAGGAATAGAAGGGAAATTCCTCAATGTTATAAGGGCATGTACACCAAACGAACAGCCAACATTATTCTCCATAGAGAGATACTGAAACTATTCCCCTCATGACCAGGAGCCAGACAAGAATGCCCGCATCAGCACTTCTCTTCAACATTGGTTTGGAAGTCCAGCTGGGGCAATAAGGCAAGAAAGGGAAATCAACGGCATCCAGATTGATAAGAAACAAGTAAAACTATCCCTATTTGCAGATGATATGATCCTATTCATAGAAAACCCAAGAGACTCAGCAAGAAAACTACTGGAACTTATTGAGAGATTTAGCATAGTGACAGGATACAAGATCACCATACAAAAATCAGTGGGATTCTTCTACACCAGTAAAGAGGTTCTGAAAGGGAAATAAGGAAATCAATACCATTTACAGTAGTTACCAAAATGATAAAATACTAGAGGATAAATCTTACCAGGGACACAAAAGACCTATACAAAGTAACTACAAAACATTACTTCAAGAAAACATTAAGAGATCTGCATAAATGAAAGAACATACCATGTTTATGTATAGGATGATTGAACATTGTGAAAATGTCAATATTACCCAAAGCAATCTGCACATTCAATGCAATCCCAATCCAGAGCCCATCAACATTCTTCAAGAATATGGAAAATCCAATCACTAATTTTATATGGAAAGGAGAAAGACCTCAGATAAGCAAAGCACTGCAGAAGAACAAAATAGAAGGTCTCACACTCCCAGATCTCAAAACCTACTATACAGCCACAGTAGTGAAAACAGCCTGGTATTGGTATGATGACAGACACATAGACCAATGGAATAGAATGGAGAACCCAGAAATAGATCCATCGACCTATGGTCAGCTGGTCTTTGACAAAGGGCTGAAAACCATTAAATGAGGAAGAGATAGTCTCCTTAACAAATGGTGCTGAAAAAACATTTCCAGAAAAATGAAACAAGATCCATATCACACAGCATACACAAAAATTAACTACAGATGGATCAGACTTACATGTTAAACTTAAAATCATAAAATTCCTCAAGGAAAAATTAGATGAAAATTTAAGGGCCCTAATTTATGCCATGGGAGCTCTGGTAGCATAGTGGCTAAGGCACTTGACTGCTAACCAGAAGGCTGGAGGTTCAAACCC
>NW_006921614.1:13905620-13908202 GCF_000298275.1 Orycteropus afer afer
AACAACAACAACAACAACAATTTATGCCATAAATAGCCTATGAAGCATAACCCAAAATGCACAAACAGCAGAAGGTAAACTAAATGATTGGGATCTTCTGAAAATTAAATTTTTATGTGCTTCTCAGGACTTCTCCAAAAGAGTAAAACAAGAACTCACAAATTGGGAAAAAATATTCGGCAATGACATATCTGACAAGGGAATTATCTCTAAAATTTATAGAAAACTCCAACAATGCAACATCAAAAAGATAAGAAATCCAATTAAAAAATGGGCAAAAGACATGAATAGACGCTTCACAAAAGAAGATTATCAGAGGGCCAAAAACACATGAAGAAATGTTCATGATCAGTAGCCATTAGAGAAATGCAAATCAAACCAACAATGAGATATTGTCTCACCCCAGCATTAATAGCAAACTTCAACAAGACCAAAAAAAACAAATGCTGGTGAGAATGTGGAGGGATTTGGGCTCTCATGCACTGTAAAATGATACAATCACTGTGGAAATTAGTATAGGGATTCCTTAAGAATTTGAAAATAGAAATACCATATGATCCAGCAATCCCATTACTAGATATATATCGTAACGAAGTGAAAGCCAGGACATGAGTATATATATATATGATCATCCATGTTCGTTGCAGCACTATTCACAACAGCACAGAGATGGAAACAACCAAGTGCCCATCAACAGAAGAACCAAACTATGGTACATACACATAATGGAATGCTATGCAACACTAAAGAATAATGTAGACTCTGAGAAACTTCACATAATGTGGATGAACTTGGAGGGGATTATGTGATATGGATTCATTTTTCTGTTGTGTGAAATAAGTCAACTTGGACAAATATTATATTAGTTTACTATTGTAAAAAGTCAAGAAAAGGTTTATATACGAAAGGCAACTCTCTTTTGGGTTACCAGGGATGGGAGGGGAGGAGAGGATACACTGCTAGATAGGTAGAGACAAGTATTGATTTGGGTGAAGGGAAGGGCAGTGTACCAAAAGGGAGTGATCAGCATGGTTGCACTGAGGAAGAGGAAGATATAAAGAGGTACAGGGAACAAAGATAAACCCCTTTGCATATGCAACACTGTGTTATCAGTAATAACAAACATTAATCTATGGGTAAACAGAGATGAGTAAACTGGTTGACTGGTCAAGTATGTCTAGGCAAAAGGGAACATACCCATGACCATATATAAGGTTGGAAGACAATATTTCTACATACCTATTTATGTGAAGCTGGACAATGACTAAGGAAGACTGAAGAAGAGTTGATGCTGTTGAGTTGTGGTGTTGGCAAAGAATCCTGAAAGTACCATGGACTGCTAAAAGAACTAACAAATCTCTCTTGGAAGAAGTGCAGCCAAAATGTTCATTGGAAGCCAGAATGGCCAGACATCGCCTGACCTGCTTTGGTCATTCCCTGGAGAAGGATATCACACTTGATAAAGTGGAGGGTCAATGAAAAAGGGCAAGTCCATCAACAAGATGGATTGACTCAGTGGGTAAAATTATGGGCTCAGGTATAGCAAGGATTGTGGGGCTGGCATAGGACTGGGCAGTGTTTTGTTCTCCTGTTCATGGGTCACTATGAGTTGGAGATGACTTGATGGCACCTAACAACAATATTTGTATGTGTAAGAATGTCCAAATATGTGATATAGCTAAGAAGGGGCAAAGTTATGATAACTTCTTGGCCACAGCCAACCACACTGAGGGAGCAAGTAGTTGGACCTGTGGGCTCAAGGCCATGATCACAGGAGACATCAAGCTCAGTTGGCATAACATACTACACAAAAGTATTGTTCTACATCCTACTTTGGTGAGTAGCAACTGGGCTCTTAAAAGCTTGCAGTCGACCATCTAGATTCAACAATAGTTCTCTCCTCATCCAGAGTAAAGAAGAATGAAGAAAACCAAAGACACATGGGAACAATTAGTCCAAGTGACTAGACCACACGATTCTTGGCCTGTTATGACCATGAAACCAGAAGAACTAGATGGTGCCCGGCTACAACTGTCATAACACTTGGAAAGGGAGCAGTGCAGGAGATCCTGGATAGAGTCGGAGAACAACATGGAACAAAACTCAAAATCATAAAAAAAAAACCCAAAAAACAAAAAACACCCAGGTTTACTGGTCTTATAGAGCCTGGTGAGACTCCTGAGACTATGGCTCCTAGTTACCCTTAAGGTGTGGAAGTGAACTCACTTCTGTGGCTTCCAGCCAAACAACAGACAGGCATATAGCACGAACATTTACATCAGGTAGATGCACTCCTTAGAGTGATCATTTGTGGGAGAACAGAAGGGCAGTGTTTGTACAAGGAGATAGCCCAGCGGCAGGACTGCATAGGAAAGAAGGACACAGGGAAGAGGTAACTACCAGGAGGAAGTGGGAAGAGAGTTGTTACATTGTGGGGAATTGCAGTCAATGTCATGAAACAAAAATGTGTATGAACTCCTGTATGGAAAATGAATTTGCTCTGTAAAATTTCACCCAAATCACAATTAAAAAAAAAAAAAAAGTTCTAAAGGGCTTGCTGAAGGAGCTCTGGTAGCATAGTG
>NW_006921614.1:13908302-13916587 GCF_000298275.1 Orycteropus afer afer
AGGAGCTCTGGTAGCATAGTGGCTAAAAGCACTTGACTGCTAACCAGAAGGCTGGCGGTTCAAACCCACCAGCCACTCCTCGGAAGGAAGGTTGGGCAATTCTACTTCCATAGTGATACCGCCTCGGAAACCCAAGGAGGGGTCGCTATGAGTCGGGGCCGACTTGACGGCACATAACAACAACAACAACAACAAAGGGCTTGCCTATAAAACAATTGGTTTCTATAGAGCTAATTCTTTGACAATCTTTTTCAATTTCTTCTATGGTATTGATCTTTTCTAATTTTCAATATCACTTTCTTCTCAGTTCAATTGCATTGCAATTTTCCATATTATTAGCATAGAATTGTACATGATATATTTTTCAGCATGCTAGAACTCAGATCATTTGTGTGGATGGAGTGCATTGTTAAGCTGAAGGAAGCAGGAACAGAGGAAGAAAGTATGCACTTCATGAAAGTATGCACTCTGTGGGATGCAGCACTCTGATCCTAGGAAACTTGTGGGTGCTGCATAGCTTGGGCTGGTACCTAGATTGCTGAAAATGAAGACGGGATGTTTGTGTTGTAAGAGCTCCAAACAAACCAATACAGTCAGGATGCTTCGTTAACAAGTGCAGTTTTTCACTCATGCCACATAATTAACTTGAGTTAGCGGGAAGGTTCTTTGTCATCCTTATTGATTTCACAGTCTTGCCTAGAGCAATTTCATGTACTGTCTACTGAGGTTCCCAGGTTAACTCCTAAGAGTTAGTAATGTCGGGTATCAGATTATCTAGGAGAAAAGAGATGGGTTGTGCCTCTCAACTCACTACTATCAACTCTGATCCTACTCATAGCGACCCCTCCTTGGGTTTCCGAGGCAGTATCACTATGGGAGTAGATCACCCCATCTTCTTTCTGAGGAGATGCTGGTGGGTTTGAACCACCAGCCTTCTGGTTAGCAGTCAAATGTCTTAGGCACCATGCCACCAGAATGTCTATTAAATCATTCATAGAAGGAACTGATTGATGGCTTTGTCAGGAAAAAACTGGCCACACAGAGAAGGAAACCATAGTCCTGGGTGAGTATGATAACTGTGAGACTGGTAGAGGGTATTAACACAGAGTGTCCTGTTGGCATTTCGCTAGGAATGGCTGACTTGTCATCCCCCACAAGAAGAATGGTCAGAGCTTTCCCAAAATGGGGAGGCTCTTCAGGAAGAAATTATTTTCTGTCTGCAAGACAATTTGGTAGAGATGCTGTGGAGGCAATATTTGGACTGAGTCAGTGTTTTAGCCTTTTCTGGATTAAAATTTGATAAAAGTTAAGGACTCTCTTCAGAAAAAAAAAAAGTATGCATATGTATGTGTGCACACACAATTTTGCTACTAATTTTAGTGAATTCAATCTCCCTGAAGCTTATTCTAACCCTCTCTGTGTATCTCTGCGTTTCTCTCCTTTCAGTCCTGCAGTTCTAAGAAAGTTATTTTGTATCTCTGAACTATAAAATAATATTTTTTCATTTATTTATTTGTTGTTCCCCTAATTGATCATGACTTTATTGTATCATGAGCTGTATGCAGAGGAGGTAGACATGACAATGAATGTGATGCCACTTAAGGGCAGTGTTGGCATAGGGAGCAGCACTGGCCAACTCAGCCATAAGAAAAGGTAGCTCCCGCAATTGGGTTAAGCACAGCCTCCATTACTGCCTCATGGATATTCCATTCATGCCCCCATTGTTGCTGCAGGCCTCTGTGGCTGCAGACCCCTGAGAAAGGAGTAGTATTTTGCTTTCTGTAAGAGAGATACAGAAAATTATCATGACAAAGAAATGGGTTAAATATTTCCAGTTAAGAAAAGAGGAAAAATAAACACTAGAATCAATCCTACCCATAGGTAGGCTTTCAGAGTATAGTCAGATATGAAGGGCACCAAAAACTAGCTCTTCTCCTCACCAACTGAATCAAAAGTTGTTGTGAGTTGCCGTTGGATCTACTACAACTCATGAAGACCCTGTGTAGAGCAGAATGAAATGTTGCCTGCTCCTCTGCCATCTTCATGATCATTGGTATGTTTGAGGCCATTGTTGTGGTTGTTGTGCCAATCCATCTCATTGAGGGGTTCCTTCATTTTCACTGACTTTACTTTATCAAGCGTGATGTCCTTTTCTAGCAATTGTGCTTTCTTGATGACGTGTCCAAAGTAAGTGAGTCAAACTCTCACCATCCTCACTTCTAAGTGACATTCTGGTTTTATTTCTTATAACATTGGTTTGTTCATTCTTTTGGCAGTCCGTGGTATATTCGAAATTCCTTGTAAACACTATGGTTCAAGTGCCTCAATTCTTCATCCATCTTCCATTTTCATTATTCAACTTTTACATATAAATAAGATAATTGAAAAGACCATAGTTTGCGTCCAATGCACCTTAGTCATCAAAGTAATATATTTGCCTTGTTCCACAGTTTTCTCCTACTCTCCAGGACCTCCTATTGTGATCCCTTTCAGAGCAATCAGCAGGGGTAGGTGGGCACCATCTAGTTTTTCTGGTCTCAGGTTATGGAGACTGGGTTAACATGGTCCATTAGTCCTTTGGACCAGTTGTTTGCCTGAGTCTTCAATTTTCTTCACTCTTCTTTGCTCTGGACAGGGAGAGACCAATAGTTGCATCTAGATGGCAGCTTACAAGCTTTTAAGGCCTCAGTTGCTACTCAGCAAAGTAGGAGGTAGAACATTGTCTTTGTCAACTATGTTATGCCAATTGACACCGATGTCCCCCAAGACTATTGTCCTGAGTCCCCAGACCCAGCAATTCATTCCTCAAGGTGTTTGGTTATGAATGAGACATTTGCATAACTTTGCCTCCTGCACACTGTACTATATTCATGGTTATATTTGTAGAACATATAAATATACACGTAGAAATATCTTCTGTCAAACATAAGTATTTGTAAGTATAGTCCCATTTGCTTTCCTATCCCTGTTGCATGTCTATGTATCTATTTATAGACTGTTGATATTATTATTATTATTGCCAAGTTGTGTATGCAATGGTGTTTACCTTTGTTGCCTTTGACTTTTATGCTCCTCCCAGTGTCTTCCTTTGCTTTGATCATTTTGTGCTTCCTCTTTATTATATATCACCTTTCCCTTCACCCATGTTAATATGTGTCTACCTTCTAGTTCGTATTTTATTTTCCCTTCCCCTTCCACCCCTGATAAACTTCAAAGAATGTTTCTTTCTATGAGTAAACTTTTTCTTGACTTTTTACAGTAGTGGTATCATATGTTCTTTGTCCTTTTGTGAGTGACTAATTTCACTCAGTATAATGTCCTCCAGGTACATCTATGTTATGAGATGTTTTGCAGATTCATTGTACATGGCATAGCATAGTATTCCATTGTATTTATGTATCAAGTTTATCCATTCATCTATTGATGGGGACTTAGGTTGTTTCTATTCTTTTGCTATCATGAATAAATATGGCTATGAACATGGGTATGCATATATCTGTTTGTGTCACAGCTCTTATTTCTCCAGGATGTATCTATTAGAGGGATTGCTGGATCATATGGTATTTCCAGCTTTTTAAGGAAGAACCATACTGCTTTCCACAGTGGTTTCACCCTTTTACAGTCCCACCAGCAGTGTATGAAAATTCCAGACCTTCCACACCCTTGCAAGCATTTGCTGTTTCCTATTTTTTTCAACTTTGCTATTAATGCTCGGGTAAGATGATATTTCATTGTTCTGATTTGCATCTCTCTAATGGCTATTCTTATATTTTTTGGCTGCCAATATTTCTTCTTTGGTGATGTTTCTGTTCATGTTGTTTGCCCTTTTTTTTTTTTTTTTTTTTTGGTGCCCTGTGGCCAATTGTTCCAAGGTATGTATCCCCGTAGAGTATGTGAGTGCATTGCCCTGTGTTGAGTGGTCTGCATGTACATCTTATTTACTGTTGGGCTGAAAGCCAGTCCTAGGGAGTGTTTTATCCCAGGCCCATAGTATTGGGGGTCCCACCAGGCTCCATCCAACCAGTAACTCTGGTCATTATTGTGTTTTTGGATTTTGTTTCACATTTTTCCTCCCACTCTATCCAGGATCTCCAGTTTTGATTCCTTCCTGAGTGGTTGGCATTGGTAGCTGGGTACTACCTAGTTCTTCTGGTCTTGAGGTCCATCATGTCCTAGGGCTGATTGTTTCCAAATGCCCTTGGTTTTTTATACTCTTCTTCACTTCTGACAATAGAAGACCATTAGCTGCCTCTTAGATGGCTGCTTGAAAGCTTTTAAGACCCCAATCGCTACTCACCAATGTAGGTTGTGGAACAAAATTTTATGTATTTTGTTGTGCTAGTTGAGTCTGGGATCCCCAATACTATGGTCCTGAGTCAGTAAATCCATTGGCTCTCTCTCCCACAGTGTTTGGCTGTCTGTGAGAGATTTCTCTATGTCTGTCTTCTGTTGTTTCTGTGATGATTGCGGTTATTCTGTATCACTGGTATCTGTGCAAGATTAGCCTCAGCTGAATCTACTTTGGTCTAGAGTATAATCCTGTTCACGGATCCCCATCTGATCTTCTCAGTTGCTTATGTGTTTATCTGTAGCCTGGTGTTTGGTGTTAATGGTAATGCAATATTGTGGATATACTGGTATTAGCCTCTGTCTTCTATATCTTATGTGCACAATTCAGTGTCCTTCATTTCCCCGATGTTATCATGCTGGTCATAGACTCTTTCCATACCATCCCATTTTTTAATTGTATTGTCTCTTTGTAATTTAGGAGTTGAAGTTTTCTATAAAACTTAGTCCCTTGTCTTAAATTGTCATTGCAATTTTTTTTTATCCAGTCTGCACTTTTCTTTTTATTCTTTTGGTGAAGTATTTCATTGCACATCAATGTTTAATTTTTGGGAATGTCCCAGTCATCTAGTTTGTTTTCTGCTGTTTGTATATTTTTAATTATGCTTTACAGTGTGTCTATACCATATATTAGGGCCTTTAGGTTTATCCCTATTTTTTCTTTGATGATCTTTATGGTTTTAGGTTTTACCTTTAGGTCTTTGATCCATATTGAGTTAGTTTTTATATGTGGTGAGAAGTATGGATCCTGTTTCGTTTTTTGACAAATAGATAGGCAGTTTTGCCAGCACCATTTGTTATGTAGATTATTTCTTCCACATTTAAGGGGTTTCTGACCTTCGTCAAAGATCAGCTTTGTCCATATGTGGTTGGATTAACTTCTTGGGTTCTCAGTCCTATTCCACAGGTCTATGTATCTATCATTGTCCCTATTCAGCCTGGTTTGACCACAGTGGCTATATAATAGGTTTTGAGAGTGGGGAGTGTGAGGTTTCTTACTTTGTTCTTCTTTAATAGTGCTTTATTTATCTGGAATCTCTTTCCTTCCATATAAAGTAGGTGATTAGCTTTCTATCTCTTTAAAGAATGATAATGAAGTCTGGATTGGGATTGCATTATATCTGTAGATCACTTTGGGTAGTATTGACATTTTCACAATGTTAAGTATTCCTGTTTGTGAGCATCATATGTTCTTCCATTTATGTAGGTCTATTTTGGTTTCCTGTAGTAATGTTTTATACCTTTCTTTGTATAGGTCTTTTGTATCTCTGATTAGATTTATTCCTAAATACTTCATCTTTTGGATGGCCTTTGTAAATGGCATTGTTTTCCTTTTTTATTAGTTGTGGAGGGATATGACTGACTTCTGCATGTTGAAAACACACAGCAAAACAAGAGTAGAAGGGAAATTCCTCAATAGTTAATGGCATATACACAAAACCAACAGTCAACATTATTCTCACTGGAGAGAGAGTGAAAACATTACCCTTAAAATCTTGCCATTTTGCTGAATCCTTCTATTAATTCCAATAATTTTCTTTTGATTGTCTAGAATTTTCTATGCAAGGATCAAATCATCTGCAAATAAAAATAGTCACTTGTTCTTTGTCAATTTGGATGCCCTTTATTTTCCTTTCTTGACTTAATGTTCTGGCTAAGATTTCCAATACAATATTGAATGGTAGTGGTGATAATAAATGACATCCCTGTCTGGTTCCCATTCACAAGGGGAATGGTTTCAGTCTCTCTCCAGTGAGAATAATAATAGCTGTTGGTTTTGTATATATGCCATTAATTACTGAGAAATTTTTTATCAAGAATGGGTGTTGGATTTTGTCAAATGCCTTTTCTGCAAAGATTGCTAAGATCACGTGATTCTTTTCCTTTTTTAAAAAAATTAGGTGGTGGATTATACTGATTGATTTTCTAATGTTGAACCATCCTTGCATACCTAGTATAAATCCCACTTGATCATGATGTGTTATTTTTTTGATATCCTGTTGGAGTCTATTGGCTAAGATTTTGCTGAGAATGTTTGCATCTATGTTTAAGAAATATATTGGTTTATAATTTTCTTTTTAGTGGTGCTTGTACCTGGTTTTGGTATCAGGGTTATGTTTGTTTCATAAAATGAGTTCAGAGGTATTCCATCATTTTCTATGTTTTTGAATAGCTTGAGTAGAATTGATACCAGCTCTTGTCTGAGTACTTGGTAGAATTCACAATAAAGCTGACTGGGCCAGGACACTTTTTTTTTTTTGGTTGAGATTGACTTTTTTAAAAAATGCATTTTATTGAAATATAATTTATATACAGTGAAAGACACAAAACTAAAGTGACATGGGTTAATGCTTTTTTTTTTTTCCCCAGTGTTCCCTCCCCTCCCCTCCCACCGCTGGTAACCAACAAAGAAAGTTTCCCTCCATATGTAAACCTTTTCTTGACCCTCAACAACAATGAACTAATACTGTATTTGTCCTTCTGTGATTGACTTATTTCACTCAGCATAATGTCCTCCAAGTTCATCCATATTATGCTTTGCTTTGCAGACTCTACATTATTCTTTAATATTGCATAGCATTCCAGTATGTGTACGTACCATAGTTTGGTCATCCACTCTTCCGCTGATGGGCACCTAGGTTGTTTCCATCTTTTTGTTATTGTAAATAGTGCTATGAACATGAGCGTACATGTATCTGTTCCTATCCTGGCTCTCACCTCTCTAGGATTTATACCTAGTAATGGGATTGCTGGGTCAAATGGTATCTCCAATTCCAACTTTCCAAGGAATCGCCATATTGCTTTCCACAGTGGTTGTGTCACTTCATAGTCACACGAGCAGTGTATGAGAGTCCCAATCTCTCCACATCCCCACCAGCACTGGTTATTTTCTGTCTCATTGAACCTTGCCATCAGTTCAGTGCTGGGGTGAGATGGTAAATCTCATTGTTGTTTTGATTTACATCTCTCTGATGGCCAATGATTGTGAGCATCTTTTCATGTATTAGATGACCACCTGAATATCCTCCTTGGTAAAGTGTCTATTCATGTCTTCTGTCCATTTTTCAATTGGATTGTTAATTCCTTTGGTGTTGAGGTGTTGGAGTTTTCCATCAATCTTAGAAATAACTCCCTTGCCAGACATGTAATTATCAGCAAATAAGAATTTGTTGCTATCATTTTTGTCACATGCTTTTTCATTGTGTCGATTTCTTTGTTCCATATAATTTTCTATGCTGAGCTTGTTTTGTTTATGAATCATGTTATCACTTCCTTCGTTGCTATTGTTTTAGTATTTGCTGAATATTTATGTTGGTCCTCTTTTTTTATTTTGATGTGAAGGTTTATCATTTTTCTTTGAGGTTACCCTGTGATTTGTAGTTTTCTTCCCAAGTGTAGAACAGTCCATTCTATCTCGTAGTTGTCTTGACTTCCCTACCATCTAGAAGTTCTGTAATGACACAGATTTTTTTTGCCTCTTTTGGTTTGTAGTTGTCCTCATTTGTCGGTTGGTGTCTCTGGTTCCCTGTTTATAATCTTGTAGGCTTATTTACGGGAGCTCTGGTAACATAATGCCTAATGCACTTGACTGCTAAATAGAAGGCTGGTGGTTCAAACCTCTTTCCACAGATGTAGTTGATCTGATTCTTATGTATTCCATCTGGCAAAGTCTGCTTGTATAGCTATGGCTTACGTTGTTGATCAGTCAGATCAGTGAGTAAGCACAGCCCGCCCATGCTTACCTTGCTCCCGGGGACCCGGTCCCTCTCGGGAGGGTAACAAGGGAAAGTGTTCAGTGCAGATCAGTGAGTAAGCACAAGAACGCCCGTGCTTACCTCACTCCTGGTTACTAAGCACAAGCCCACCAGTGCTTACCTAGCTCCCGGGGACTAAGCACAAGCCCCAAAATTGGAAGTTGTCAAAAAGGAAATGGAACG